>NW_027316500.1:32692055-32697055 GCF_026437365.1 Eucyclogobius newberryi | reverse complement strand
ACATAAAACTCTTCCTCTTTTCCCCTCGTCATGACAACATAAAACTCTTCCTCTTTCCCCTCGTCATAACAACATAAAACCCTTCCTCTTTCCCCTCGTCATAACAACATAAAACTCTTCCTCTTTCCTTCCGTCATAACAACATAAAACTCTTCCTCTTTCCCCCTCGTCATGACAACATAAAACTCTTCCTCTTTTCCCCTCGTCATGACAACATAAAACTCTTCCTCTTTCCCCCTCATCATAACAACATAAAACTCTTCCTCTTTCCCCCGTCATAACAACATAAAACTCTTCCTCTTTCCCCCTCGTCATAACAACATAAAACTCTTCCTCTTTCCCCTCGTCATAACAACATAAAACCCTTCCTCTTTCCCTTCGTCATAACAACATAAAACTCTTCCTCTTTCCCCCTCGTCATAACAATATAAAACTCTTCCTCTTTCCCCCCGTCATAACAACATAAAACTCTTCCTCTTCCCCCCTCGTCATAACAACATAAAACCCTTCCTCTTTCCCCTCGTCATGACAACATAAAACTCTTCCTCTTTCCCCCCCGTCATAACAACATAAAACTCTTCCTCTTTCCCCCCGTCATAACAACATAAAACTCTTCCTCTTTCCCCTCGTCATGACAACATAAAACCCTTCCTCTTCCCCCTCATCATAACAACATAAAACTCTTCCTCTTTCCCCCTCATCATAACAACATAAAACTCTTCCTCTTTCCCCCTCGTCATGACAACATAAAACTCTTCCTCTTCCCCCCTCATCATAACAACAGAAAACTCTTCCTCTTTCCCCTCGTCATGACAACATAAAACTCTTCCTCTTTCCTTCTATCATAACAACATAAAACTCTTCCTCTTTCCCCCCGTCATAACAACATAAAACTCTTCCTCTTTCCCCTCGTCATGACAACATAAAACTCTTCCTCTTCCCCCTCATCATAACAACATAAAACTCTTCCTCTTTCCCCCTCATCATAACAACATAAAACTCTTCCTCTTTCCCCCTCGTCATGACAACATAAAACACTTCCTCTTTCCCCTCGTCATAACAACATAAAACTCTTCCTCTTTCCCCCTCGTCATGACAACATAAAACACTTCCTCTTTCCCCTCGTCATAACAACATAAAACTCTTCCTCTTTCCCCTTCGTCATAACAACATAAAACCCTTCCTCTTTCCCTTCGTCATAACGACATAAAACTCTTCCTCTTTCCTTCCATCATAACAACATAAAACTCTTCCTCTTCCCCCCCCGTCATAACAACATAAAACTCTTCCTCTTTCTCCCTCGTCATAACAACATAAAACTCTTCCTCTTTCCCTTCGTCATAACAACATAAAACTCTTCCTCTTTCCCCCTCGTCATAACAACATAAAACCCTTCCTCTTTCCCCTCGTCATGACAACATAAAACTCTTCCTCTTTCCCCCCCGTCATAACAACATAAAACTCTTCCTCTTTCCCCCCGTCATAACAACATAAAACTCTTCCTCTTTCCCCTCGTCATGACAACATAAAACTCTTCCTCTTCCCCCTCATCATAACAACATAAAACTCTTCCTCTTTCCCCCTCATCATAACAACATAAAACTCTTCCTCTTTCTCCCTCGTCATGACAACATAAAACTCTTCCTCTTCCCCCCTCATCATAACAACAGAAAACTCTTCCTCTTTCCCCTCGTCATGACAACATAAAACTCTTCCTCTTTCCTTCTATCATAACAACATAAAACTCTTCCTCTTTCCCCCCGTCATAACAACATAAAACTCTTCCTCTTTCCCCTCGTCATGACAACATAAAACTCTTCCTCTTCCCCCTCATCATAACAACATAAAACTCTTCCTCTTTCCCCCTCATCATAACGACATAAAACTCTTCCTCTTTCCTTCCGTCATAACAACATAAAACTCTTCCTCTTTCCCCCTCGTCATAACAATATAAAACTCTTCCTCTTTCCCCCCCGTCATAACAACATAAAACTCTTCCTCTTTCCCCCCGTCATAACAACATAAAACTCTTCCTCTTTCCCCCCCGTCATAACAACATAAAACTCTTCCTCTTTCCCCCTCATCATAACAACATAAAACTCTTCCTCTTTCCCCCCGTCATAACAACATAAAACTCTTCCTCTTTCCCCCCGTCATAACAACATAAAACTCTTCCTCTTTCCCCCCGTCATAACAACATAAAACTCTTCCTCTTTCCCTTCGTCATAACAACATAAAACTCTTCCTCTTTCCCCCCCGTCATAACAACATAAAACTCTTCCTCTTTCCCCCTCATCATAACAACATAAAACTCTTCCTCTTTCCCCCCGTCATAACAACATAAAACTCTTCCTCTTTCCCCCCGTCATAACAACATAAAACTCTTCCTCTTTCCCCCCGTCATAACAACATAAAACTCTTCCTCTTTCCCCCCGTCATAACAACATAAAACTCTTCCTCTTTCCCCCCTCGTCATAACAACGCTCAGACTTTCCGCGGTCTGGTCGGCTCTTCCTCTTCACCATTCCACAGCGACCGCAATATGTAAAAACATCTTCAAACAGCCTTTCAAGTGTGGCGAGCGTTTCCCCCCGAAACACAAACTGGCCCCTCTCCCCCTCTCCCCGCCCCCTCCGTGTGTGGACACTCCCAGAGGCGGAGTCCACACTAAACTAACCTTGATCAATACCCTTCCCCGGCCCTCACAGGCTCCGCTGCGCTCCTCAGGATTTCAATATCACGCCTGTTCACTCGCTGCTGTTGCCACGGGCGCCGCATGAATTTACCGACACACACACACACACACACGCACACACACACACACACACGCACACACACACACACACACACACACACGCACAAACAGTAAATAATAAATAAATATATAAGGGAAAGACCTGAGCGTTGGGAGCCCGCGGCGGCTCTTGTGAACGGCGTTTACTGCCTCGTCTGAACTGCCGAGCGGCGAAGGCGGCGAGTGAGCCAGAGGGCGTCGGGCAAAGGACGCCGTGCCGTTTACCTGGTCGGCGCTGGGGTTTTGAACAACCTGGCAACCCCCCCCCGCCGCCGCCGTCCCCCCGCCGTCTCCCGCTTGCCCTCAGCTTTTCAACAACCTGGCAACCCGGCGCTCCCCGTCGCCCTCAGCGCCAGCGAACCTCTGGCCCGCGCTCGCATCAAGAAACAAGCCGCGGCTCAGAAGTTATTTTGGGAGAGTTTAAAGACTCCTGGATGCTCTCTTCGCCCTTTTTTGTTTCCTCCTCCTCCTCCTCCTCCTCCTCCTCCTCCCGCCGCTCGTCGATGTGAGGGAGAAAAAGGAAAGAGGGGAAAGAAGGGAAGAGTTGGCGAGTTTGTTGCGTTTTTTGAGATGCCAAAACTCGACTACTTGTCAAGGAGGATTCATTAATGCGCGAAAATATGACAAGGTTTGATTATATTGGCAACAAGAGAGGAACGAAGAGCATCTGAACCAGGTCTGAACCAGGTCTGAACCAGGTCTGAACCAGGTCTGAACCAGGTCTAAACCAGGTCTAAACCAGGTCTGAACCAGGTCTGAACCAGGTCTAAACCAGGTCTAAACCAGGTCTAAACCAGGTCTAAACCAGGTCTGAACCAGGTCTGAACCAGGTCTAAACCAGGTCTGAACCAGGTCTAAACCAGGTCTGAACCAGGACTAAACCAGGTCTAAACCGGGTCTAAACCAGGTCTAAACCAGGTCTAAACCAGGTCTGAACCAGGTCTAAACCAGGTCTGAACCAGGACTAAACCAGGTCTAAACCGGGTCTAAACCAGGTCTAAACCAGGTCTAAACCAGGTCTGAACCAGGTCTGAACCAGGTCTAAACCAGGTCTGAACCAGGACTAAACCAGGTCTAAACCAGGTCTGAACCAGGTCTGAACCAGGTCTAAACCAGGTCTGAACCAGGTCTAAACCAGGTCTGAACCAGGACTAAACCAGGTCTAAACCGGGTCTAAACCAGGTCTAAACCAGGTCTAAACCAGGTCT
This sequence comes from Eucyclogobius newberryi, assembly GCF_026437365.1. NCBI lineage: Eukaryota > Metazoa > Chordata > Actinopteri > Gobiiformes > Gobiidae > Eucyclogobius > Eucyclogobius newberryi. The sequence goes on along the minus strand of NW_027316500.1, from coordinate 32,693,053 downwards.
GAACCAGGTCTGAACCAGGTCTAAACCAGGTCTGAACCAGGACTAAACCAGGTCTAAACCAGGTCTAAACCAGGTCTAAACCAGGTCTAAACCAGGTCTAAACCAGGTCTGAACCAGGACTAAACCAGGTCTAAACCAGGTCTAAACCAGGTCTGAACCAGGACTAAACCAGGTCTAAACCAGGTCTAAACCAGGTCTAAACCAGGACTAAACCAGGTCTAAACCAGGTCTAAACCAGGTCTAAACCAGGTCTAAACCAGGACTAAACCAGGACTAAACCAGGTCTGAAGCCCCTCCTCGTAGCCTTAAGCTCATGCAAACCTCTGGCCTCGCTCGCCTCATAAAACAAGTGCCGCTCTGGAGTTATTTTCGGAGCTTTTAAAGACTCTGGATGTTCTCTTCACCTTTTTCCTCCTGACGCTCCACCATGTGGAAAACAGACAAGGGAACGAAGCCAAAACTCAACTGTTTGTCAAGGAGGAATCATTAATGCATGAAACAGAACAAGATGTGTACGTATTGGCTCTTAACCAGGTCTAAACCAGGACTAAACCAGGACTAAACCAGGTCTAAACCAGGTCTAAAGCAGGTCTAAACCAGGTCTAAAGCAGGTCTAAACCAGGTCTAAAGCAGGTCTAAACCAGGTCTAAAGCAGGTCTAAAGCAGGTCTAAACCAGGTCTAAAGCAGGTCTAAAGCAGGTCTAAACCAGGACTAAAGCAGGTCTAAAGCAGGTCTAAACCAGGTCTAAAGCAGGTCTAAACCAGGTCTAAAGCAGGTCTAAACCAGGACTAAACCAGGTCTAAAGCAGGTCTAAACCAGGTCTAAAGCAGGTCTAAAGCAGGTCTAAACCAGGTCTAAAGCAGGTCTAAACCAGGTCTAAAGCAGGTCTAAAGCAGGTCTAAACCAGGTCTAAAGCAGGTCTAAACCAGGTCTAAAGCAGGTCTAAAGCAGGTCTAAACCAGGACTAAACCAGGTCTAAACCAGGTCTAAAGCAGGA
>NW_027316500.1:32594555-32687055 GCF_026437365.1 Eucyclogobius newberryi | reverse complement strand
ACCATTGCATGTGATCACGACAGTAATTGCACATGAATATGTGTCACGACAGCACATAGATTGCACATGAATTTCACAGTAATTGCACATATGACAGAATTGCACATCAGTATTAGGTTAGGTCAGTATTGCGACGGGATAACGTGACGATCTCCGGGTAAGACGACTGTTCTCTGCAGTTTCATGAGTTCCTCCTTTGTGGAAACGCGGTACGGCGCCGGCCGGGGGGCGGGGCCGGAGTCGGGGGGCGGGGCCGGAGCCGGGGGGCGGGGCCGGAGCCGGGGGACTCAGAGCCAAGACACATCGCAACGACACGACGAAAACACTCAATCCAGCCGAATAAAGTCAAAACAAGTTAATTTAAAGCGATTCCAGTGCGTGTCCCGATCGTTCGTGAAGTTCCTCTTTCATATAAACGTGTATATAAACGTGTACCGACGACACGCCGTACTTTAGCGCGGCCGGAGGGCGCGGGGGGGGGGCTGGTGGGCTCGCTCGGAGCTAGCTCACGTCACAACAACACAACGAACGCAACGAAAAACGCTCAAATCCAGCCGAAAAAAGTCAAAAACAGTTGAATTAAAAAACTATTCCAGCGCGTGTCCCTATCGTACAGTAAAATAGAAAAAATATACTAACTATATTTACAAAATATAGGAGATAAAGCACAATAAGTGTGAGAAAGAAGAGAGAGCGTTTACACCGGGCTGCCAGCTGTACCAGCGCCTTATGACGTGTGAGGGGCGTGGCTAAAGCTAATGTGTGTGAGGGGCGTGGCTAAAGCTAGTGTGTGAGGGGCGTGGCTAAAGCTAGTGTGTGTGAGGGGCGTGGCTAAAGCTAGTGTGTGTGAGGGGCGTGGCTAAAGCTAGTGTGTGTGAGGGGCGTGGCTAAAGCTAGCGTGTGTGAGGGGCGTGGCTAAAGCTAATGTGTGTGAGGGGCGTGGCTAAAGCTAGTGTGTGAGGGGCGTGGCTAAAGCTAGTGTGTGTGAGGGGCGTGGCTAAAGCTAGTGTGTGTGAGGGGCGTGGCTAAAGCTAGTGTGTGTGAGGGGCGTGGCTAAAGCTAGTGTGTGTGAGGGGCGTGGCTAAAGCTAGCGTGTTTGAGGGGCGTGGCTAAAGCTAGCTTTTGTGAGGGGTGTGGCTACAGCTAATGTATGTGAAAGCTAGTGTGAGAGAGGGGCGTGGCTAAAGCTAGTGTGTGAGGGGCGTGGCTAAAGCTAGCGTCTGTGAGGGGCGTGGCTTTTGAACCTCTCTTTATGTCATGCTAATGCTAATGTTAATGCTAATGTCAGACGCTTTATGAGCTGGAAATATCAGATTGTGGCTCTTGACAAAGCGAGTGCCGTGCGGCCATAAACAGGAAACGGCTGTTGCTAATGCGCTACGCTAGCTTTGTGTTGCTAAGGCTCCACATAGTCGTTAGCATCAGTGGCAACACGGCACTTTAGCACGAGATCAAGTCAGAGTTTGGACTGATGAAGTGTTTCTCTCTTTGTCGTGTTTTTGTCACATTTAATTGCTTTTTCAGTTGCTTTTTGGTCATTTTTATTAGCGTTTGTTGCAAAAAAAGTCTCTCAGTCGCATTTTGTCACTTCAAAGTAATTTTTGTCTTGTTTTTGTCACTTTAAGGCAGGTTTTTTGTTGCTTTTTGATGTGTTTTATTCTCCCCGATCCAAAGTGAACCGGTGGAAACGTGGCGACTCGTTGGATGTAAGTTTTGCCGTTGCCATGGTTCCTCTAACGTTTCGTTGGCCGTTAGCTCCTTAAGCGGCGCACGTTCTTAAGCCTGTTAGCGGCGCATTGTTCTGCAGTATTTTTAGCGTCAGTTTGAGGAGGCGCGGCCATGTTGTCACTTTCCCCCCGAGAATCCAGACTTCAGGTTTCACATGCAAGTGAGACGAAACCGACGCCCACAAAACAGGCTTTCGTTTTCATCGCAAGACAGCCACGTGGCACAAGCGGCACAGGCAGTGTGTGTGTGCGTGCGCGTGTTTGTGTGCGTGTGTGTGACTTTATTTATTTATTTATAAGTCACAGTATCTAAAACTGTATTTTATTTAAAAAGTCACAATGTTCAGGAGGAATAATCCTTCAGTTGAAATATTCTAATAATAATACATATTTATTATTTTAATTATATATATATATATATATATATATATATATATATATTATATTTTTTTTTGTTTTTTGTTCCATGTTCTAATAAAAATAATAATAAAAATGATAAGTAATTGGTGCAGCAAGCGCTAAACCTCGCTGCAGCGAGCGCCTGGACACGACACTAAACCTGCAGCGAGCGCCCGGACACGACACTAAACCTGCAGCGAGCGCCCGGACACCACACCAAACCTTCAGCGAGCGCCCGGACACCACACCAAACCTTAAGCGAGCGCCCGGACACCACACCAAACCTTAAGCGAGCGCCCGGACACGACACTAAACCTGCAGCGAGCGCCCGGACACCACACCAAACCTTAAGCGAGCGCCCGGACACCACACCAAACCTTCAGCGAGCGCCCGGACACCATACCAAACCTGCAGCGAGCGCCCGGACACCACACCAAACCTTCAGCGAGCGCCCGGACACCACACCAAACCTGCAGCGAGCGCCCGGACACCACACCAAACCTGCAGCGAGCGCCCGGACATGACACCAAACCTGCAGCGAGCGCCCGGACACGACACCAAACCTGCAGCGAGCGCCCGGACACCACACCAAACCTGCAGCGAGCGCCCGGACACCACACCAAACCTGCAGCGAGCGCCCGGACACCACACCAAACCTGCAGCGAGCGCCCGGACACGACACCAAACCTGCAGCGAGCGCCCGGACACAACATTAAACCTGCAGCGACCCAAACCCCAGAGAGTACCCGAGCGCTGCTCTCGCCTTGGGCTGCTCCCACGGCAACAGGCGCACACCAAAAACATCCCACACGCTCATGAAAACATCCAGAGCAGCATGAGAGGGGGGGGGGGGGGGGGGGGGGAGAGTCAGAAGTAAAAAGATGAGAAAGCGGTGAGCGAGCGGTGAGCGAGCGGTGAGCGAGGCGGAGGAGCTGTCACGGGCGCTCGGGACGCCACAGACGCAGGCGAGGCCCGGGGGGAATAGAAGCGCCCCCCCCCCCGGAATCTGCGCCGCGCTGCAGAGACGCCGCTGCAGAGAGGCGCTGCTGTCACCGTGGCGACGGAACAGATGCTGCTGACAAACACCGAGCGGAGGAGCGAGCGGAGGAGCGAGCGGCCTTCCACACGTCACAAGGAAAGTCTGCGCCCAAAGTTTACAGCCGGGACAAAAGTTTGAGACGGGGGGATGACCGAACGCCATCGACTCACGCCTGTCACGTTGTTTCCACACGTTTACAGCGCCCCCTACAGGCCGGACGACTCGTGGAACGTCATCGCGGTTGAGACGACTTCTGTTAAAAAGAAATGACTCAAATTTGATCCCAGAATAGCTAATTTTTTAGGTTTATAATGTCACTTCCTGTTTGTAATTGATGACATCATGGTGGGAAATTACCCAGCAACCACTGGGCCGAAAAACTCATCTAATGTCACAATTATGAGAGCGACTTTATTTTGTTGAATTCATGTTTAAAGAGTCAAAAAAGTTGTTTCTTTTGTGTAAATTTTGCATAAACTTTGACTGGAGTGAGTCCCTGGAATGTCCCTGGTGTGATGTCACTTCCTGTCCCTGGTGTGACGTCACTTCCTGTCCCTGGTGTGATGTCACTTCCTGTCCCTGGTGTGATGTCACAATTTTTTCAACGTTTTCTCCACAAACACCTGCTCGATTGATGTAAAACATAATTTATATGTACAACAGGTATAAATGCACGTAATAAAGTCATAAATAGAACATCGTAAAAACCCGTCATACGTCACTTTAAACTCTCTCGCGTGACTTTCCTTCGGCGTCTCGTCTTTTACTCATTTAAATCTAGTCCGATCGACCTCGTTATGCTTTTTTGCACTAATGAAGCCTACGTAAATTCAGCCTGGAAGACCTAACTCCATCCATCTACGTCAAGGCCACCATGGAAGGACCCCTCTCCCCAGCGCCATCATCGCACTCAAGCGGGCGTGGCCTGTCCGTCTGTGAGAGTCAGATCCCTCACTTCACCGTGGACTCTCCCAGGTTTCTGCGCTTATCCCAAAGAGGTTATGCAGTTTTTCCCGGCCAAGAAGGAGGGTGAAAGGTCAGGGGGCGTCTGCACCACGGCCCTCGCACCTGCTCCTCATCCCCAATCAACGCTCTCAAGTGACTCCTCCCCGCTCCAATCAGCGCCCAGGCGGTCACATTTAAGCTCTCAGGCAGATGGCTCGGCCGCTCAAACCGTACTGCGACCCACCACCTCCCCAGCTCCTCCTCTACATTCCCCTCATCCTCTACCTTCTCTTCACATCTATCACCACCAGTCTCCAGGCTCCGGGGGGAGACATCTAATACAAATAGATCATGGAGTGCCCATGATTGCAACGTCTTCCGCCGGGGTCTGAGCGCCAAATAACTCACGAATAAAGCTGCTAAACAGTCCATTCTCGTGGTCTCTTTGTCTCTCCAGGGTGAAATTAAATCGCACGCAAACAGCTTGTTAACCGGCCTCGCGAAAGACGATGGACACGACTGCGGAAAATCAAGGTAAAACGTGGATAAATCTCAAGAAAAGGGGACATTTTGACGACTGAAAACATCGATTATTTGGTTTTGACGTATTAATATTCGACGGTTTTCAGTTTTAATCAATGAAAGTGTGGGTAAAGGTGGGTTTTATTGGTGTTTTTTAGTGTTAAGTCATAAAAACCCCAGAACGCACCACGTTTTGGGAGATTTGGAGTCCGTGCGCGGCTCAGATCACAAACATTCCATCAATAAATCTCACTTTCGCCGCCGCATTCGCCGAGCGCGTTAACATTCTCCGCACACGCAGTTTGAAATCGCTGCTTTTTTTTTTTTTGCCCTTCTACCTGTCCCCCCCTCGTCCCCGCGGAGCCTAATGGGTTTTAATTACTCGCGGCTCGTCCATCAGTTTCCCTCCCGCGTTTTATCACCGCTTTTAAGCCTTATTAGAACAAATATGGTGTCAAGAACCCCCCCCCCCCCCCCCCCCCCCCCCCCCCGCCCCCCCCGCGTGCCACATCCATTTACATCAACGCCCTCCTCCCCCGGCGAGCACGGACCCGCCACGCCCGTGATCGGACACCGCGCCCGGTTTGGCACTGTAAAAAAAGCTTTATCTCGATTGGAAGTGGACGTATTCTCGTGGCTTTAACTGCAGTTTAAACATGATAAATACATAAAACATGAATATTTCACACGTTCTAATGATGACGGAAGCCCAGAGGCAGCAGACTGACCGGAGGAAGTGTCCAGTGACGGTGTTTGGACGGACAGGAAAAGACTGGATTGATGAAAACGTGAATGAAGCAGAAAACGACTCCGTCTTTTTGACGAAGAACAATGTTTTAACAAGTGTAAAAGCTGCAAAAAGCAAAACTAGGATGGATTTTGTTTTTCCGTTCACAAAAGATGGAACAACATATATTTTGGTGTTCAATATAAATACACAATAACTCTGAAGTAAGTCAACTTTATTTAGAGCTGCGACCGAATTATGAAAATTAGCCACAGAAGTGACTGATTCAGCCGCTCAGATCTTGTCACTTTTTAATGTATTATTTTCCGTAGCGATACATCAAATTCAGAGTGGGGCACCAGGGGGCAGAGCGGGACTTTAGGGGGCAGCGCGGGGCACCAGGGGGCAGAGCGGGGCACCAGGGGGCAGAGCGGGGCATCGATCACACGCCAGTCCATTTTACGGAGCGCCTGACGGACGATGGCGCTAATGCCAAACGACGCCCACTCTGTATCTGTTTAAGAGACGTTCATCACACCGGGGTTTAGGAGACTGTGGGGGATTAGAGGGGGAGACAGGGGGAGGAGAGAGGGGGAGAGGGGGAGGAGAGAGGTGAAGGAGACAGAGTGAGGAGAGAGGGTGAGGAGAGAGGTGAAGGAGACAGAGTGAGGAGAGAGGGTGAGAGGGGGAGGAGAGAGGTGAAGGAGACAGAGTGAGGAGAGAGGGTGAGAGGGGGAGGAGAGAGGTGAAGGAGACAGAGTGAGGAGAGAGGGTGAGAGGGGGAGGAGAGAGGTGAAGGAGACAGAGTGAGGAGAGAGGGTGAGAGGGGGAGGAGAGAGGTGAAGGAGACAGAGTGAGGAGAGAGGGTGAGAGGGGGAGGAGAGAGGTGAAGGAGACAGAGTGAGGAGAGAGGGTGAGAGGGGGAGGAGAGAGGTGAAGGAGACAGAGTGAGGAGAGAGGGTGAGAGGGGGAGGAGAGAGGTGAAGGAGACAGAGTGAGGAGAGAGGGTGAGAGGGGGAGGAGAGAGGTGAAGGAGACAGAGTGAGGAGAGAGGGTGAGGAGAGAGGGGGAGATGAAGCAGATCCAAGTCAAGGACGAAAAACATTTTAAACTAAATATGACACGTACAGATTATTTTACTTCAAATGAAACGATTGAAGAACATCACATTTGTCTCAGATCTTTTGGAGAAACGTCAAGAGCCAAAAGCAGTGGACGAGAGGATCCGGTTCAGGTCAAAGGTCGTGCCCGGTCCAGACTGACCCGGGTCCAGTTCAGACTCGGACTGGTCCCCCCTGAAGGGCGGGGTCAGTGTTTAACGCGCCTCACATGACGGCTCTTTGGAGATGGAGGTGTAAAGTCTCCCTGTCGCCCCCTGTTGCCCCCTGTCGCCCCCTGTCGCCCCGGGCCTGCAGCAGACCGAGGCGAGCACACCGCTACACGTCAGGTCTGTGGAGAGGCGGGCGCGCTCACAGGAAGGACGCAATAAAAAGCTCTGAAATGAAAACACCACGCGTCTGTGTGAAGTCTGTGGAGAGCATGAAGATGTGAGAACAGCTAAACGAGGTCTGAGCTGTTCAACAATTGTCTTTCCTAATTATGAGCGTCTAAGTTGTGATTTCTGTCCGTCTGTGGTCATCTCCCGCTCAGGCTTTGACCGGTAAGTTATTCCTGTGGCGTCGTTGGCGCTCGTGCCTCAGAGCGAAGCATCGACGGCGTGGAAAAGAACGCTCCAGACGTGAATTACATCTCCATCAATAAGCCTCGTCTCCACTGACCACAGCGAGATGAGGTCGATCGCCGGAGGAGGTGAAGGAGCAGCGGGTGAATAATGTGGAACGCGGCGCAGGTCAGCAAACGCGCCGCGGCTGGACGCTCGGGTCAGCGAACGCGGCGCGAGGTCAACGGGGTCAGAACGGGAGTGGAAACACATGCGGCCCGAGCGCAGGCGTGTTTACAGAGAGCAAAGAGGCAACTCACACTCGATATGTACCAGAATCTGAGACGAAGACGAGCGAGGAGGAAGAGGAGGGAGGAGGGAGGAAGAGGAGGAGGAGGAGGAGGAAGAGGAAGAGAAGGAGGAAGAGGAAGAGAATGAGGAAGAGGAAGAGAAGGGAGGATGAGGAAGAGGAGGGAGGAAGAGGAGGGAGGAAGAGGAATGGGGATGTGTGGCCAAGTTTTAGGAAGGTGTGGCCATGTTTGGGGAGGCGTGGCAATGTTTAGAGAAGATGTGGCCATGTTTAAAGAAGGCGTGACCAACTTTAAAGAAGGCGTGACCAAGTTTAAAGAAGGCGTGACCAAGTTTAAAGAAGGCGTGACCAAGTTTAAAGAAGACGTGACAAAGTTTTGGGGAGGCGTGGCAATATTTAAAGAAGGCGTGACCAAGTTTAAAGAAGGCGTGACCAAGTTTAAAGACGGCGTGACCAAGGGGGGAGGCGTGGCCATATTTGGGGAGGTATGGCCATATTTTGGGTTGGGCAGGCATGGTCATGTTTTAGGAAGGAGTGGCCATGTGTGGGGAGGCGTGGTCTTGTCTAAAGAAGGCATGAACATGTTTTGGGGAGGCGTGGCCATGTTTACGTGTGAGAGGAGGGCGAGTGTGCGAGAGGAGTGTGCGAGGGGAGTGTGCGAGGGGAGTGTGTGAGAGGAGTGTGCGAGGGGAGTGTGCGAGGGGAGTGTGTGAGAGGAGTGTGCGAGGGGAGTGTGCGAGGGGAGTGTGCAAGGGGAGTGTGCAAGGGGAGTGTGCGAGGGGAGTGTGTGAGGGGAGTGTGAGTGTGTGAGGGGAGTGTGTGAGAGGAGGGCGAGTGTGTGAGAGGAGTGTGTGAGAGGAGGGCGAGTGTGTGAAGGGAGTGTGTGAGAGGAGGGCGAGTGTGTGAGAGGAGTGTGTGAGAGGAGGGCGAGTGTGTGAGGGGAGTGTGTGAGAGGAGGGCGAGTGTGTGAGGGGAGTGTGTGAGAGGAGTGTGAGTGTGTGAGAGGAGTGTGTGAGAGGAGTGTGAGTGTGTGAGAGGAGAGCGAGTGTGTGAGGGGAGTGTGTGAGAGGAGGGCGAGTGTGTGAGAGGAGTGTGTGAGAGGAGGGCGAGTGTGTGAGGGGAGTGTGTGAGAGGAGTGTAAGTGTGTGAGAGGAGGGCGAGTGTGTGAGGGGAGTGTGTGAGAGGAGGGCGAGTGTGTGAGGGGAGTGTGTGAGAGGAGTGTAAGTGTGTGAGAGGAGTGTGTGAGGGGAGTGTGTGAGAGGAGTGTGTGAGAGGAGTGTGTGAGGGGAGTGTGTGAGAGGAGTGTGAGTGTGTGAGGGGAGTGTGTGAGAGGAGGGCGAGTGTGTGAGAGGAGTGTGTGAGAGGAATGCGATTGTGTGAGGGGAGTGTGTGAGGGGAGTGTGTGAGAGGAGTGTGTGAGAGGAGGGCGAGTGTGTGAGGGGAGTGTGTGAGAGGAGTGTGAGTGTGTGAGAGGAGTGTGTGAGAGGAGTGTGCGAGGGGAGTGTGCGAGGGGAGTGTGTGAGAGGAGTGTGCGAGGGGAGTGTGCGAGGGGAGTGTGTGAGAGGAGTGTGCAAGTGGGGTGTGCAAGGGGAGTGTGCAAGGGGAGTGTGTGAGGGGAGTGTGAGTGTGTGAGAGGAGTGTGCGAGAGGAGTGTGCGAGAGGAGTGTGCGAGGGGAGTGTGCAAGGGGAGTGTGCGAGGGGAGTGTGTGAGGGGAGTGTGAGTGTGTGAGGGGAGTGTGTGAGAGGAGGGCGAGTGTGTCAGGGGAGTGTGTGAGAGGAGGGCGAGTGTGTGAGAGGAGTGTGTGAGAGGAGGGCGAGTGTGTGAGGGGAGTGTGTGAGAGGAGGGCGAGTGTGTGGGAGAAGTGTGTGAGAGGAGGGCGAGTGTGTGAGAGGAGTGTGTGAGAGGAGGGCGAGTGTGTGAGAGGAGTGTGTGAGAGGAGGGCGAGTGTGTGAGAGGAGTGTGTGAGAGGAGGGCGAGTGTGTCTGTCGTCTGCTTTGATCTTTCCAACGTTGTTTTAATCCATTTTTCCTTTTTTCCTGTTTATGAAAAAAAACACGAGAGCTTTTGTTGTTTCGGCGCCGACAGCTCGTCGAGGCTCAAGACACCGAAAACACCGAAAACACAAACGTACGGCTCCGAGCGAGAGTAAAAATAGACCAAAGACTGTGCGAGTGTGCGAGGGGAGTGTGCGAGGGGAGTGTGCGAGGGGAGTGTGTGAGAAGTGTGTGAGAGGAGTGTGTGAGGGGAGTGTGTGAGAAGAGTGTGTGACAGGAGTGTGTGAGGGGAGTGTGTGAGAAGAGTGTGTGAGAGGAGTGTGTGAGGGTAGTGTGAGTGTGTGAGAGGAGTGTGCGAGGGTAGTGTGAGTTTGTGAGAGGAGTGTGTGAGAGGAGGGCAAGTGTGTGAGAGAAGGGAGAGTGTGTGAGAGGAGTGTGTGAGAGGAGGGCGAGTGTGTGAGGGGAGTGTGTGAGAGGAGTGTGTGAGAGGAGGGCGAGTGTGTTAGAGGAGTGTGTGAGGGGAGTGTGTGAGAGGAGTGTGTGAGAGGAGTGTGTGAGAGGAGTGTGTGAGAGGAGTGTGTAAGAGGAGTGTGTGAGAGGAGTGTGTAAGAGGAGTGTGTGAGAGGAGTGTGTGAGAGGAGTGTGTGAGGGGAGTGTGTGAGAGGAGTGTGTGAGAGGAGTGTGTAAGAGGAGTGTGTGAGAGGAGTGTGTGAGAGGAGTGTGTGAGGGGAGTGTGTGAGAGGAGTGTGTGAGAGGAGTGTGTGAGGGGAGTGTGTGAGAGGAGTGTGTGAGAGGAGTGTGTGAGGGGAGTGTGTGAGAGGAGTGTGTAAGAGGAGTGTGTGAGAGGAGTGTGTGGGAGGAGTGTGTGAGGGGAGTGTGTGAAAGGAGTGTGTAAGAGGAGTGTGTGAGAGGAGTGTTTGAGAGGAGTGTGTGAGGGGAGTGTGTGAGAGGAGTGTGTGAGAGGAGTGTGTGAGGGGAGTGTGTGAGAGGAGTGTGTGAGAGGAGTGTGTGAGGGGAGTGTGTGAGAGGAGTGTGTGAGAGGAGTGTGTGAGAGGAGTGTGTGAGAGGAGGGCGAGGCACGAGTCTGAGCGCTGCGCGGAGCGTCGCTGTGGTTGATCACAAACACAGGGTGCATCAGCGGAAATGAACAAATCTGTGGTAAAATCATTGCACTGGAAAAGTGAAGTACCTGAAACAAGTGTTTATCCTGTTTTGAGAATATTTTCACTCATTTTAAAAACACTGCCAGAGGAAAAAGCTTAAACTGTCTTGTTTTGCCCAACATAAAACGGATCTACAGCAACAAATATTTTAAGATTGCTCAAAATAATATACAAATATGGAGTTGGATTTAGAGCTATTTAGAGAAATGACACAGAATCAGAACTGTATGATCTGAAGTGGGTGTGCCTCAAGGGTCGACTCTGGGGCCAAAACTATTCATTTTATACATAAACCATTTTGTAAAAGTGTCGGATGTTGGGAAAATTCAAAAAAAAATTCCACTTGGAGAGAAAAAGAGAAGAAAGCGTGGTTAAAGTCTCAAAGTCTTCTTCAATATTTATTCTGCAACTTTTTCAGCGCGTGAGTAAAAATATCTCTTTTTTTTCTTATTTTGAGCCGTTCAAGTCTCCGAAGAAATCCAGTGTTTGGGCCAAAAGCGAGAAAGAAAGAGAGCTCCCTCAGTACAGTACTTTTACTGGAGTACTCCTCTGCTCCCTCAGTACAGTACTTTTACTGGAGTACTCCTCTGCTCCCTCAGTACAGTACTTTTACTGGAGTACTTCACTGCTCCCTCAGTACAGTACTTTTACTGGAGTACTCCTCTGCTCCCTCAGTACAGTACTTTTACTGAAGTACTCCTCTGCTCCCTCAGTACAGTACTTTTACTGGAGTACTCCTCTGCTCCCTCAGTACAGTACTTTTACTGAAGTACTCCTCTGCTCCCTCAGTACAGTACTTTTACTGGAGTACTTCACTGCTCCCTCAGTACAGTACTTTTACTGGAGTACTCCTCTGCTCCCTCAGTACAGTACTTTTACTCGAGTACTCCTCTGCTCCCTCAGTACAGTACTTTTACTGGAGTACTCCTCTGCTCCCTCAGTACAGTACTTTTACTGGAGTACTCCTCTGCTCCCTCAGTACAGTACTTTTACTGAAGTACTCCTCTGCTCCCTCAGTACAGTACTTTTACTGGAGTACTTCTCTGCTCCCTCAGTACAGTACTTTTACTGAAGTACTCCTCTGCTCCCTCAGTACAGTACTTTTACTCGAGTACTCCTCTGCTCCCTCAGTACAGTACTTTTACTCGAGTACTCCTCTGCGAGAGCGAGCGAGAACGAGGTGTTTGCCGACGGAGAGATTCACACTGTTAAAAAGAATAAAAGAGCGAGAGACGAGCTCCTCCCACTGAGAGAGACATGAGGACATGATTTATATGTCGAGACGAGCGACAGACGAGAGCGAGACAAAGGAGGACGAAGAGGAGGAAGACGAAGAGGACAAAGAAGAGGAGGAAGACGAAGAGGAGGAGGAGGAGGACGAAGAGGAGGAAGAGGAGGAGGAAGACAAAGAGGACGAAGAAGAGGAGGAAGAAGAGGAGGAGGACGAAGAGGAGGAAGAAGAGGAGGAAGACGAAGAGGACAAAGAAGAGGAGGAAGACGAAGAGGAGGAGGAGGAGGACGAAGAGGAGGAAGAGGAGGAGGAGGACGAAGAGGAGGAAGACGAAGAAGAGGAGGAAGAAGAGGAGGAGGACGAAGAGGAGGAGGAGGAGGACGAAGAGGAGGAAGAGGAGGAGGAAGACGCAGAGGACGAAGAAGAGGAGGAAGACGAAGAGGAGGAGGAGGAGGACGAAGAGGAGGAAGGCGAAGAGGACGAAGAGGAGGAAGAAGAGGAGGAAGAGGAGGAGGACAAAGAGGAGGAAGAAGAGGAGGAAGAAGAGGAGGAAGAAGAGGAGGAAGACGAAGAGGACGAAGAGAAGGAAGAAGAGGAGGAAGAAGAAGAGGAGGAGGAGGAGGAGGACAAAGAGGACGAAGAGGAGGAAGAAGAAGAGGACGAAGAGGAGGAAGAAGAGGAGGACGAAGAGGAGGAAGAAGAGGAGGAGGATGAAGAGGAGGAAGAAGAGGAGGACGAAGAGGAGGACGAAGAGGAGGAAGAAGAGGAGGAAGAAGAAGAGGAGGACGAAGAGGAGGAGGACGAAGAGGAGGACGAAGAGGAGAGTTATAAAAGTGTCAATTTGAACAAAGCACAGAAAAGATAAAAACAGTTTTTTAATGTAAGATACAAACCACCTCATGACATCACAAGGTGGAACAGACAAGATCAGAGAACGTGAGAGATTTAATATAACAGACATATTATTATAACAGACACATTATTATTATAACAGACACATTATTATTATAACAGACACATTATTATAACAGACACATTATTATAACAGACACATTAATATAACAGACATATTATTATAACAGACACATTATTATAACAGACACATTATTATTATAACAGACACATTAATATTATAACAGACACATTAATATAACAGACACATTAATATAACAGACACATTATTATTATAACAGACACATCATTATTATAACAGACACATTAATATTATAACAGACACATTATTATAACAGACACATTAATATAACAGACACATTAATATTATAACAGCCACATTATTATAACAGACACATTAATATAACAGACACATTAATATTATAACAGCCACATTATTATAACAGACACATTATTATAACAGACACATTAATATAACAGACACATTATTATAACAGACACATTATTATAACAGACACATTAATATAACAGACACATTATTATTATAACAGACACATTATTATAACAGACACATTAATATAACAGACACATTATTATTATAACAGACAAATTATTATAACAGACACATTAATATAACAGACACATTATTATTATAACAGACAAATTATTATAACAGACAAATTATTATAACAGACACATTAATATAACAGACACATTATTATAACAGACACATTAATATTATAACAGACACATTATTATTATAACAGACACATTATTATAACAGACACATTATTATTATAACAGACACATTAATATAACAGACACATTAATATAACAGACACATTTTTATTATAACAGACACATTAATATAACAGACACATTTTTATTATAACAGACACATTATTATAACAGACACATTATTATAACAGACACATTATTATAACAGACACATTAATATAACAGACACATTATTATTATAACAGACACATTATTATTATAACAGACACATTAATATAACAGACACATTAATATAACAGACACATTTTTATTATAACAGACACATTAATATAACAGACACATTAATATAACAGACACATTATTATAACAGACACATTATTATAACAGACACATTATTATAACAGATACATTATTATAACAGACACATTATTATAACAGACACATTAATATAACAGACACATTATTATTATAACAGACACATTAATATTATAACAGACACATTATTATTATAACAGACACATTATTATAACAGACACATTATTATAACAGACACATTATTATAACAGACACATTATTATAACAGATACATTATTATAACAGACACATTATTATAACAGACACATTAATATAACAGACACATTATTATTATAACAGACACATTAATATTATAACAGACACATTATTATTATAACAGACACATTAATATAACAGACACATTATTATTATAACAGACACATTATTATAACAGACACATTAATATAACAGACACATTATTATAACAGACACATTAATATTATAACAGAAACATTAATATTATAACAGACACATTAATATAACAGACACATTATTATAACAGACACATTAATATAACAGACACATTATTATAACAGACACATTAATATAACAGAAACATTATTATAACAGACACATTAATATTATAACAGAAACATTAATATTATAACAGACACATTAATATAACAGACACATTATTATAACAGACACATTATTATAACAGACAAATTAATATTATAACAGAAACATTAATATAACAGACACATTATTATAACAGACACATTATTATAACAGACACATTATTATAACAGACACATTATTATAACAGACACATTAATATAACAGACACATTATTATAACAGACACATTAATATTATAACAGACACATTATTATTATAACAGACAAATTATTATTATAACAGACACATTATTATAACAGACACATTATTATAACAGACACATTATTATAACAGACACATTAATATTATAACAGACACATTATTATAACAGACACATTATTATAACAGACACATTATTATAACAGACACATTAATATTATAACAGACACATTATTATAACAGACACATTATTATAACAGACACATTATTATAACAGACACATTATTATAACAAACACATTAATATAACAGACACATTAATATAACAGACACATTAATATAACAGACACATTATTATAACAGACACATTATTATAACAGACACATTAATATAACAGACACATTATTATAACAGACACATTATTATAACAGACACATTAATATAACAGACACATTATTATAACAGACACATTATTATAACAGACACATTAATATAACAGACACATTATTATAACAGACACATTAATATTATAACAGACACATTATTATTATAACAGACAAATTATTATTATAACAGACACATTATTATAACAGACACATTATTATAACAGACACATTATTATAACAGACACATTAATATTATAACAGACACATTATTATAACAGACACATTATTATAACAGACACATTATTATAACAGACACATTAATATTATAACAGATACATTAATATTATAACAAACACATTAATATAACAGACACATTAATATAACAGACACATTAATATAACAGACACATTATTATAACAGACACATTATTATAACAGACACATTAATATAACAGACACATTATTATAACAGACACATTATTATAACAGACACATTAATATAACAGACACATTAATATAACAGACACATTAATATAACAGACACATTATTATAACAGACACATTAATATTATAACAGACACATTATTATTATAACAGACAAATTATTATTATAACAGACACATTATTATAACAGACACATTAATATAACAGACACATTATTATAACAGACACATTATTATAACAGACACATTATTATAACAGACACATTAATATAACAGACACATTATTATAACAGACACATTAATATAACAGACACATTATTATAACAGACACATTATTATAACAGACACATTATTATTATAACAGACACATTAATATAACAGACACATTAATATAACAGACACATTAATATAACAGACACATTATTATAACAGACACATTAATATAACAGACACATTATTATAACAGACACATTATTATAACAGACACATTATTATTATAACAGACACATTAATATAACAGACACATTATTATAACAGACACATTATTATAACAGACACATTAATATAACAGACACATTATTATAACAGACACATTAATATAACAGACACATTAATATAACAGACACATTATTATAACAGACACATTATTATAACAGACACATTAATATAACAGACACATTATTATAACAGACACATTATTATAACAGACACATTATTATTATAACAGACACATTAATATAACAGACACATTATTATAACAGACACATTATTATAACAGACACATTATTATAACAGACACATTAATATAACAGACACATTATTATTATAACAGACACATTAATATAACAGACACATTATTATAACAGACACATTATTATAACAGACACATTATTATAACAGACACATTATTATAACAGACACATTAATATAACAGACACATTAATATAACAGACACATTATTATAACAGACACATTAATATAACAGACACATTAATATAACAGACACATTAATATAACAGACACATTAATATAACAGACACATTATGTCTGTTATTGAGACGTTTCCAGATCCTGAACGAAAAATTCAGGAAAATCGATTTAATCGACTCAAAAAATCAGAACATTTCTACATCGAGATCGAAATGTGACGCTGAAAAATCCTTCTCGCTTCTTCTGCACCTCAGTACTTTTACTGGAGTACTCCTCTGCTCCCTCAGTACAGTACTTTTACTGGAGTACTCCTCTGCTCCCTCAGTACAGTACTTTTACTGGAGTACTCCTCTGCTCCCTCAGTACAGTACTTTTACTGGAGTACTCCTCTGCTCCCTCAGTACAGTACTTTTACTGGAGTACTCCTCTGCTCCCTCAGTACAGTACTTTTACTCGAGTACTCCTCTGCTCCCTCAGTACAGTACTTTTACTGGAGTACTCCTCTGCTCCCTCTGTACAGTACTTTTACTGGAGTACTCCTCTGCGCCCTCAGTACAGTACTTGTACTCGAGTACTCCTCTGCTCCCTCAGTACTTTTACTGGAGTACTCCTCTGCGCCCTCAGTACAGTACTTGTACTCGAGTACTCCTCTGCTCCCTCAGTACTCGTGTGTCCAGCGCAGCCTGAGCCCTCTGGCCTGTCCGGCGCAGACCACAGCGCCCTCTGGTGGACGCTCACGCTGACCACTGCAGAAGCGGCTGGAGCTGCATCACAGGCGAACAGCTGCAAGGCCTCTTCACCTGAACGCTCTAACGACATTTTTATAACTTTAAATGTGGTTTAATTAAAATGCGTTAATTACAAAGCTTAAAGTGGCTCCTACAAACACAAAACTCTTAAACTCAGCACGAGCGTGACGTAAACTGCAGAAGGATTTGTTCACATCTGATTCTAAACCTGATTTATTCACGTTTCAAGGCTTAAAAAATTAGACAAAATTTGGATTTTTTTAGGCAAATTTTCAATCAGAACGAGTTTGCTCAAAAACTGAGTAAAAATTGCAAAACGCCGTCTCGTAAATGTTTCTGTATTTAATATGTCAACAAAATAAAGCCAGACATTTAAACCTGGTTTAGTCCGTTTTTCAGATTTAAATGTCACAAAAAATCTGACATTTTGACGGTTTTTACACGAAAAACGCTGCATTTCTGTCTGAAATGTCGACGTGATGAAAAGCTTCAACAACGGCAGAAGTTTCACATTTATATCTTTAAATTTAATATTGTTTTCAGCTGAAGCGTCGCGTCAAATGTGGAAAAACTGTCAAAGAAAAACATCATAATAATAAAGAAGGAGAAAAAAAAGAAGATAATGAGAATAATAATGAGAAAATAAAAAGTAGTTCAAAACAAATATAATCATCTCACACACAACAGTATATTTGGTCAAAGTGGATCTGATCACGTTTGACGTTATAAATGATCAATATTCAGAGGTGCATCGTGGGAAATGTGTTTTGTGTCGTTTCGTGTGGTCAAAGTTTTGATATTTTTTCAATTAAATGCATTTTTTGTGTTTTATGCAATGATTTAAAGTCTTTATCGTTTATGTTCTTTAAGTGAAGATGGAAAGATTTATTTATATATTTTTATTAAGAAAAATCTAATTAAAAATGATGATGAATTCCTCGACCTGGATCTGTTTTTATTTGTTTTGAGCAGTTCAGTTTATATCAGTCTCATAACTCAATATAACTCAATATAACTTAATATAACTTAATATAACTCAATATAACTCAATATAACTTAATATAACTCAATATAACTCAATATAACTTAATATAACTCAATATAACTCAATTACAAATATGTGCCATTATATTATATTTGTACGACTGCAATTACGGCTCGAGTAGAATATTACAACTTTAAAAAAGTTTTAACCTCAAATCTGGTCTAAACGTGGACTAAATGTGCCACTTGTCAATCCACACTCAGCTTTAAAGTCCTGCCTAAACCAGGTCTAAACCAGGTCTAAACCAGGTCTAAACCAGGTCTAAACCAGGCCTAAACCAGGTCTAAACCAGGTCTAAACCAGGTCTAAACCAGGTCTAAACCAGGCCTAAACCAGGTCTAAACCAGGTCTAAACCAGGTCTAAATCAGGTCTAAACCAGGCCTAAACCAGGCCTAAACCAGGTCTAAACCAGGTCTAAACCAGGCCTAAACCAGGTCTAAACCAGGTCTAAACCAGGTCTAAATCAGGTCTAAACCAGGCCTAAACCAGGTCTAAACCAGGCCTAAACCAGGTCTAAACCAGGTCTAAACCAGGTCTAAATCAGGTCTAAACCAGGTCTAAACCAGGCCTAAACCAGGTCTAAACCAGGCCTAAACCAGGTCTAAACCAGGTCTAAACCAGGTCTAAATCAGGTCTAAACCAGGCCTAAACCAGGCCTAAACCAGGTCTAAACCAGGTCTAAACCAGGCCTAAACCAGGTCTAAACCAAGTCTAAACCAGGTCTGATCCTGCCTGTCACATTGGGCTCCTCTGACAGCCTGGTGCCCTCTTTTGGTGACGTGTGGCACTGCAGGCTCTTCTCTGGATGGAGGTGATGGTTTTTCCTTCACAGACGCAAACGAGGAGCAGAACTGCACCTCCAGAGCGCCTCCAGAGCACCTCCAAAGCACCTCCAGAGCACCTCCAAAGCACCTCCAGAGCACCTCCAGAGCACCTCCAGAGCACCTCCAGAGCACCTCCAGAGCACCTCCAGAGCACCTCCAGAGCGCCTCCAGAGCACCTCCAAAGCACCTCCAGAGCACCTCCAGAGCACCTCCAGAGCACCTCCAGAGCACCTCCAGAGCGCCTCCAGAGCACCTCCAAAGCACCTCCAGAGCACCTCCAGAGCACCTCCAGAGCGCCTCCCCAGCGCCTGTGTATAAAGCTCTAAAGACACACCTCAACTTTTGAGTGGGCACAAACTCCTCCCCTCCTCGTGTCCCTGAAGGAGTGACTGTGCCTCATCGAGACTATTTCTCTTCTGAATCGTTTATTCACCTCAGTTATGTTCAAAAGAACGGAACAAATCCTCCCAAACTGCATCCACAAAGATCAGACACAAGACGACATAAGACCATCTTTACACAATGAGACAAATACAAACTCTCCTCTCTCCTCTCTCCTCCCCCTCTCCTCTCTCCTGTCTCCTCTCCTCTCTCCTCTCTCCTCCCCCTCTCCTCTCTCCTGTCTCCTCTCCTCTCTCCTCTCTCCCCTCTCCTCTCTCCCCCCCTCTCCTCTCTCCTCTCTCCTCCCCCTCTCCTCTCTCCTCTCTCCCCTCTCCTCTCTCCTCCTCCTCTCCTCCCCCTCTCCTCCTCCTCTCCTCCCCCCTCATCATTACATTATATAATTACTTCTGATCTTGGTTCCTCCTCCAGTTCTCCCTGAACTCCTGCTGTGGAGAAAGTGAAGCAGAAATAAACTGATCACAAAAGCATCGTGTGTGAAAATCGATGTTTGAAATGGATCTCTCGATGGCGCCGCCCCCACCCACCCGTCCTCACCCGCCCCCACCCACCCGGCCGTCCTCACCCGCCTTCACCCACCTTCACCCGTCCGTCCTCACCCGCCCCCACCCGCCTTCACCCGCCTTCACTCACCCCCACCCACCCGTCCGCCTTCACCCGCCCCCACCCACACGTCCGTCCTCACCTGCCTTCACCCGCCTTCACCCGCCTTCACCCACCCGTCCGTCCTCACCTGCCTTCACCCACCTTCACCCGCCCCCACCCACCCGTCCGCCTTCACCCGCCCCCACCCACCCGTCCGTCCTCACCCGCCCCCACCCGCCTTCACCCACCCCCACCCACCCGTCCGCCTTCACCCGCCCCCACCCACACGTCCGCCTTCACCCGCCCCCACCCACCCGTCCGTCCTCACCCGCCCCCACCCGCCTTCACCCACCCCCACCCACCCGTCCGCCTTCACCCGCCCCCACCCACACGTCCGTCCTCACCTGCCTTCACCTGCCTTCACCCGCCCCCACCCACCCGTCCGTCCTCACCTGCCTTCACCCGCCTTCACCCGCCCCCACCCACCCGTCCGTCCTCACCTGCCTTCACCCGCCTTCACCCACCCGTCCGTCCTCACCTGCCTTCACCCGCCTTCACCCGCCTTCACCCACCCGTCCGTCCTCACCTGCCTTCACCCGCCTTCACCCACCCGTCCGTCCTCACCTGCCTTCATCCGCCTTCACCCACCCCCACCCACCCATCCGCCTTCACCCGCCCTCACTCGCCCTCACCTGCCCCCACCCACTCGTCCATCCTCACCCGCCCCCACCCGCCCTCACTCGTCCCCACCCGCCCTCACCCGCCGTGTCCCCCTCATGTAAGAATGAGCGACGTGTCGGAGGCCGGCGTGTATGGATCGCTCGGCCATTTTAATAAAGAGCTATTGATCGTTTGGAAGCCGATCGGTAACGCCGGAGCAAAGGGAGAAACGGTGTTAAGGTTCAAACCAGAACAGGCTGGTTAAAGGGGCTGGTTAAAGGGGTCAAAATAAATAAAATAAAATAAGATAAAATAAAATAAAATAAATAAATACATGTTCGAAAAGCGGTGGGTGAAAGTATAACCTTAATTAGTCCCATTGTTCAATAAATCACAGATAAATCAGATTTGAGATTTAGAGAGAGTTTATCGTCAAACTGTGGAACATTCAGAGTGAGAAACTCTCCATGGCGACAGGCAGGGGGTGGAGCCAGATAAATGATAATCCGATTAAAGGTTTTTCAGTCAGTTCAGTCGAATGATCGGTCAGTTGTGTTTGAGCCGCTCAGAGGAGCCGCTCAGAGGAGCCGCACAGAGGAGCCGCTCAGAGGAGCCGCACAGAGGAGCCGCTCAGAGGAGCCGCACAGAGGAGCCGCTCAGAGGAGCCGCTCAGAGGAGCCGCTCAGAGGAGCCGCACAGAGGAGCCGCTCAGAGGAGCCGCTCAGAGGAGCCGCTCAGAGGAGCCACAGCGGGAGATCTCACTCTACAACAGAAATCAACACTTGATTTTCTGTTTCAAAAAACAAACTCTTCTTGAATACTTCGTTAACCTTTCATTTCCATCACGTTTGTCTCAGTTTGAGGTTTTTCTGAGGCTTTTGTCGTCGCAGCGAAACGTTTGACGTTTAAAAGTCATAAACATATAAGAAATGTTGGGCTCTTTACGATGGTCCAACATCAAGAATTAAAGTCAATGGTCACATGACAGATCCACTGACTCTGGACAGAGGGGTCATGGATAGAGGGGTCGGACAGGGCTGTGCCTGGTCTCTCCTCATGTTTGCTTTGTATTTGGAACCATTATTAAATGGCCCAATTTATTAAAAAAAAACAATTGACGTTGTCACAATCGATGGGACGGAACATAAAGCTGCAGATGAAGTTCTATTGTATTTGACCAAACCCAATGTGATGCACTGGAAACAAAATGAACGTACAAAAAACTGAATTCTCTCTCACTGGCGCCCCCCTCTGACCTTTAGAAAGATTTACCCATCTAATTGGCAAACAAAAAACAGAATCTTAGATGTTTAAGTGTGGTACTTCATCCCTTTAGTGGTCGAGGGTGACTGGAGCCTACTCCAGTGACTTTGGGCCTTAGGCGACTTATGAAAAATTCTGGAGAATGTTTATACCCCTATATTTATTTTTAATGGATCCTTATCCCAGACTCAAGTCTAAATCAAAGGATTGAAACTATAACAATTCATGTTTTGCCCAGATTTCCATCCCAAACCGGCTGTTTGACGAGTGGAATAAAAATCTCTAGATTTATATGTAAAGCAAAACAAACTGAAAAATGTATCAAAAGAAAAAGGAGGCGGGGTTTACCTTGTGTGTAAAAGTACTTTATTTCAGGTCGGATCAGAGCGTTGCTGGTGTGAACCAGAGTCTGAAGCTCAATGGTCTTATACTGAGAGTAGCGTGGTGCCGGGGGTTCCTGTACAGGTCTTATACTGAGAGTCATGTGGTGCCGGGGGTTCCTGTACAGGCCTTATACTGAGAGTCATGTGGTGCCTGAGGTTCCTGTACAGGTCTTATACTGAGAGTCATGTGGTGCCTGAGGTTCCTGTACAGGTCTCATACTGAGAGTCATGTGGTGCTGGGGGTTCCTGTACAGGTCTTATACTGAGAGTCATGTGGTGCCTGAGGTTCCTGTACAGGTCTTATACTGAGAGTCATGTGGTGCTGGGGGTTCCTGTACAGGTCTTATACTGAGAGTCATGTGGTGCCTGAGGTTCCTGTACAGGTCTTATACTGAGAGTCATGTGGAGCCTGAGGTTCCTGTACAGGTCTTATACTGAGAGTCATGTGGTGCCTGAGGTTCCTGTACAGGTCTTATACTGAGAGTCATGTGGTGCCGGGGGTTCCTGTACAGGTCTTATACTGAGAGTCATGTGGTGCCTGAGGTTCCTGTACAGGTCTTATACTGAGAGTCATGTGGAGCCGGGGGTTCCTGTACAGGTCTTATACTGAGAGTCATGTGGTGCCTGAGGTTCCTGTACAGGTCTCATACTGAGAGTCATGTGGTGCCTGAGGTTCCTGTACAGGTCTTATACTGAGAGTCATGTGGTGCCGGGGGTTCCTGTACAGGTGTTATACTGAGAGTCATGTGGTGCCTGAGGTTCCTGTACAGGTCTTATACTGAGAGTCATGTGGTGCTGGGGGTTCCTGTACAGGTCTTATACTGAGAGTCATGTGGTGCCTGAGGTTCCTGTACAGGTCTTATACTGAGAGTCATGTGGAGCCTGAGGTTCCTGTACAGGTCTTATACTGAGAGTCATGTGGTGCCTGAGGTTCCTGTACAGGTCTTATACTGAGAGTCATGTGGTGCCGGGGGTTCCTGTACAGGTCTTATACTGAGAGTCATGTGGTGCCTGAGGTTCCTGTACAGGTCTTATACTGAGAGTCATGTGGAGCCGGGGGTTCCTGTACAGGTCTTATACTGAGAGTCATGTGGTGCCTGAGGTTCCTGTACAGGTCTTATACTGAGAGTCATGTGGAGCCGGGGGTTCCTGTACAGGTCTTATACTGAGAGTCATGTGGTGCCTGAGGTTCCTGTACAGGTCTCATACTGAGAGTCATGTGGTGCCTGAGGTTCCTGTACAGGTCTTATACTGAGAGTCATGTGGTGCCGGGGGTTCCTGTACAGGTGTTATACTGAGAGTCATGTGGTGCCTGAGGTTCCTGTACAGGTCTTATACTGAGAGTCATGTGGTGCCGGGGGTTCCTGTACAGGTCTCATACTGAGAGTCATGTGGTGCCTGAGGTTCCTGTACAGGTCTTATACTGAGAGTCATGTGGTGCCGGGGGTTCCTGTACAGGTCTTATACTGAGAGTCATGTGGTGCCGGGGGTTTCTGTACAGGTCTTATACTGAGAGTCATGTGGTGCCGGGGGTTCCTGTACAGGTCTTATACTGAGAGTAATGTGGTGCCTGAGGTTCCTGTACAGGTCTGATACTGAGAGTAATGTGGTGCCTGAGGTTCCTGTACAGGTCTGATACTGAGAGTAATGTGGTGCCTGAGGTTCCTGTACAGGTCTTATACTGAGAGTAATGTGGTGCCGGGGGTTCCTGTACAGGTCTTATACTGAGAGTCATGTGGTGCCGGGGGTTCCTGTACAGGTCTTATACTGAGAGTCATGTGGTGCCGGGGGTTCCTGTACAGGTCTTATACTGAGAGTCATGTGGTGCCTCAGGTTCCTGTACAGGTCTTATACTGAGAGTCATGTGGTGCCGGGGGTTCCTGTACAGGTCTTATACTGAGAGTCATGTGGTGCCTGAGGTTCCTGTACAGGTCTCATACTGAGAGTCATGTGGTGCCTGAGGTTCCTGTACAGGTCTTATACTGAGAGTCATGTGGTGCCGGGGGTTCCTGTACAGGTCTTATACTGAGAGTCATGTGGTGCCTGAGGTTCCTGTACAGGTCTTATACTGAGAGTCATGTGGTGCCGGGGGTTCCTGTACAGGTCTCATACTGAGAGTCATGTGGTGCCTGAGGTTCCTGTACAGGTCTTATACTGAGAGTCATGTGGTGCCGGGGGTTCCTGTACAGGTCTTATACTGAGAGTCATGTGGTGCCGGGGGTTTCTGTACAGGTCTTATACTGAGAGTCATGTGGTGCCGGGGGTTCCTGTACAGGTCTTATACTGAGAGTAATGTGGTGCCGGGGGTTCCTGTACAGGTCTTATACTGAGAGTCATGTGGTGCCGGGGGTTCCTGTACAGGTCTTATACTGAGAGTCATGTGGTGCCGGGGGTTCCTGTACAGGTCTTATACTGAGAGTAATGTGGTGCCTGAGGTTCCTGTACAGGTCTGATACTGAGAGTCATGTGGTGCCGGGGGTTCCTGTACAGGTCTTATACTGAGAGTCATGTGGTGCCGGGGGTTCCTGTACAGGTCTTATACTGAGAGTAATGTGGTGCCGGGGGTTCCTGTACAGGTCTTATACTGAGAGTCATGTGGTGCCGGGGGTTTCTGTACAGGTCTTATACTGAGAGTCATGTGGTGCCGGGGGTTCCTGTACAGGTCTTATACTGAGAGTCATGTGGTGCCTGAGGTTCCTGTACAGGTCTTATACTGAGAGTAATGTGGTGCCGGGGGTTCCTGTACAGGTCTTATACTGAGAGTCATGTGGTGCCGGGGGTTCCTGTACAGGTCTTATACTGAGAGTCATGTGGTGCCGGGGGTTCCTGTACAGGTCTTATACTGAGAGTCATGTGGTGCCGGGGGTTCCTGTACAGGTCTTACTGCAGATGACAGACGCTTGAGTCTGACGGAGGAAGTGAAGAATCCCTGGGTCAGATCTGTTCTTACAACATGGAAGGAGCTGATCAGAACATACAAACTAAACAAACATGTTACAATCATAAACTGGTCGGATTAAGATTAAAATGTCATGGTTACAGGTTTTTACAAATAAAGAGTTATTATAACCAAGACTTTAAAAAGAATGATGACCGTCAGATTGACTTAAAAAGACTTAATTCCTCTCGTAAAACCGTCACGATCATTATATTGTTCCTCTCATTATCATATCGTGACCTGAAGAATCCCGATTTTCGATGAAGTGAACGAGCTCGCCGTCCACAAAGCTCAAGGCCACAGAGCGCGTGGCATGTCGCGGGCGTGTCGCGGCGGGATTGCTTATTTACGACTCTGCATGTTTTTCCAATCAAGCGCGAAAACAATGTGTCGGCCGCGTCGCTCGTGCAAAGCGGGAAAAACACGGCGTTCCTCGAAGTCGCTGACGTCGACAATAATACAAATCAATACGGACGCCGGGGAACGAGGAGGAAAGGTGCGCGGGGAGCGGTGCGGCCGGCGCGGCGCCAGAGCGTGAAACTGCGGCAGGATTAGACGAATCTGAATATTAAATGGTTCACGAGGACATGTTTTATCAACGGAGCGAGAAAAACAATCCGCGCGCCTCGTCGTTTGTGCAAAAAGGGAGAAAATGTGGAAAAACACTCACACAAAGCTCTTTATTAAAGCTGCGGCTAACGACGGTTTCACATGTGCACCTGACAATCCAGTTTTTATGATTTATTCAGCTTTTTATTGATTTATTTCAGGTTTTTTTATTGTATCATTCTGTTTTTTTATTTATGTATTCTGTTTTTATCGATTTATTCTGTTTTTCTTATTGATTTATTCAGTTTTTTAATTGATTCATTCTGCTTTTTATTGTTGTATTCTGTTTTTTATTGATTTTTTTCAGTTTTTTGTTATTTTGATTTCCTATTTCCACTGTCATTTTAAATGTTGACACTCTTTATGCAAAACAACAATAGAAAAATAATGAAAATTTAAAAAAAGATCAACAAGGACTACTTTTATTGATTGATTCTGTTTTTTTAATTGATTCATTCTGTTTTCTATAGATTTATTCTGTTTTTTATTTGATTTATTCTGTTTTGTAATTGATTTAGTCTGTTTTTGACATTTTGATTTCATATTTCCACTGTCATTTTAAAAGTCGACGTGACACTCTTTATGCAAAACAACAATAGAAAAATAATGAAAATGTAAAAAAAAAAAGATCAACAAGTGCTACTTTCATCGATTAATTCAGTTTTTATGGATTAATTCTGTTTTTATTTGATTCATTCTGTTTTTTATTGATTTATTCAGTTTTTTGTCATTTTAAAAGACGACGTGTCACTCTTTGTGCAAAACAACAATAGAAATATAATAAAAATTGAAAAAAAAATAGATCAACAAGGACTACATTTTGGATTAACACATTTTCAGATTTAAAGGAATAATCTAGTAAATATATATATTATCTAAAAAGGCACAACATTTGTATCGAGACATAAAAGAGAAACTTTTTGCGATTCTTGTGTCTGTAATAAATGATCTCTGAAGACAAAATGGCCGCACACGTGGAAAATGATCTCGTTAAAGAGTTCCACGCCTAAAGAAGCTGCAGTTCCACAAAAGTGACGTTACAACGACGACAAAACCACGTAACAAGACCGATATAATCTGTCGTGTTACGTCAGAGCCAGAGCCGTTGACACAACTTCTGCCGATATATCGCCACCGACGTCGCCGCGTTTCGCACGCGCTGCAGCGAAAAGTGATCTGTTCTTCTGTATCTACCTCTGTATCTACCTGCGTTGCACCAATGAAATTTCCCCATGTGGGACAATAAAGGAATATCTTATCTTATCTTAAGGCGAAAAAAGAGAAAGTGCACGTCTCTTTTCTACCTCCAACTCACAGAGAACGTCGCGCTTTGTTCCTTTAAACCGTTATTCAGCCAAAACCGCCGATATCGGACCGATAAACCGATATATCGACCCATCTCTACGTGAAACTATCAAAGTATTCGAGACAAAATGAATATTCTCAATACAAATATCTCGACCAGACCAAGAAAAAAAAGTACTAGCAGTAAATTGTGGTTCGAACTATGATAAAATGTAAAAAAACTAAAGTGTGTTTTGAGTTTAAGTTTGGAGCTTTTTCATGTGTAAAAACATAAAAATGAGAGAATATATAAGTATTTCAGTGATTCAGCCTCATCACTGCAGAAACCAGACGTCAACCGGCCATTTTAGACCAACTGCGACGAGCGACAAATGTACTTTTAAATGCAAATGAACGAGAGAAAAGCAGAGGAATAAATCATGACTCGAAATGAAAACGCACGTCACGTTTAGAGATAAAAACTCTCCTTTTTCTGTTTATTCTCTAATGTGTTTTACCCCAATTTCACACACGAAAAAATCAGAACAGCAAAAAAGAAATAGAACCTTAATAAAAATAATACAAAATATATATAAAGTAATATAATAAAATAATACAAATACAAACTGCAGTCTAAAACACTGTAAAAATGCCAAATATTGTATTAAATCATCTTTAGATTTTAAGGGAAAATCTACTAAATATACTTTAAATATGCAGTGACCAAAAATAAAGATTAAAATGTCAAAAAATTGCAATTAAACGCGATGCAGTTATAATATAAATATAGAAATCAAAGCGCTCGGTCGTTCAAGACACTTTTCCCCAGCGATAAAACGAGACGTGGCGTTGTCGTTTATGCAAAACAGTAAAAGAGTAAAAATCATGTGGATAAAACAAAGATCATCGATGGTGAAAGACAAACAAACTCCAGCCGTGAATCAACAATTATGGATTCATAATATGTCGATTTTAAGGGATTTACGACAAAATGTACTTTAATTATGCAGGTGACCAGACAAAAGACTCTTGAAAGACTCAGAAATGTAAAAAAAATAAAATAAAAAGATTAAAAACAATTCAGTTGAAATAAAGAAATCAAAACGCTCAGTAATTCAATGTAATTTGAAGAAAATAACATAAAATTGTGGTATATTCCAATAACACAAATATAATCACTGTTGTCTAAAACATTGCATTGACTGGAAAACGTTTTATTTTTTTTTAAATTTTGGATTAATTCATTTTGAGCAATGATTTTAATATTACATACAAAAATAAAATAAATAAAAATATGAAAGATGTTAAAAAAAACAACAACAACGACGCAGTTATTGCATTGACTGGAAACAGTTTTTTATTTCATTTCGAATTAAATCATTTTGTGATTTTAAGACATAATCTACAAAATACATAAATAATAAAATCAATAAAAAGACGAAAACTGTCACTCAAAAAACAACAACGACGCAGTTAAAATATAGAAATGAAGCGTCTGGTTCGTGCTTTTCTCAGACACATTTTCCCGGTGAAGCGGCGAGAACAACATGTCCGCTCCGTCACTCGCGCCAAAACCAGACGGGCGCGAAAAGAAGAAGCAGAAGAAGAAGAAGAAGCAGAAGAAGAAGCAGAAGAAGAAGAAGAAGAAGAAGAAGAAGAAGAAGAAGAAGAAGAAGAAGAAGAAGAAGAAGCAGAAGAAGAAGAAGCAGAAGAAGCAGAAGCAGAAGAAGCAGAAGAAGAAGAAGCAGAAGAAGCAGAAGCAGAAGAAGCAGAAGAAGAAGAAGCAGAAGAAGCAGAAGAAGAAGAAGAAGAAGAAGAAGAAGAAGAAGAAGAAGAAGCAGAAGAAGCAGAAGAAGAAGAAGAAGAAGAAGAAGAAGAAGAAGAAGAAGAAGCAGAAGAAGAAGAAGCAGAAGAAGCAGAAGAAGAAGAAGAAGCAGAAGAAGAAGAAGCAGAAGAAGAAGAAGAAGAAGAAGAAGCAGAAGAAGAAGAAGCAGAAGAAGAAGAAGAAGAAGAAGAAGAAGCAGAAGAAGAAGAAGAAGAAGAAGCAGAAGAAGAAGAAGAAGCAGAAGAAGCAGAAGAAGAAGAAGAAGAAGAAGAAGAAGAAGAAGAAGAAGCAGAAGAAGAAGAAGAAGAAGAAGAAGCAGAAGAAGAAGAAGAAGCAGAAGAAGCAGAAGAAGAAGAAGAAGAAGAAGAAGCAGAAGAAGAAGAAGAAGCAGAAGAAGCAGAAGAAGAAGCAGAAGAAGAAGAAGAAGCAGAAGAAGCAGAAGAAGAAGAAGAAGAAGAAGAAGAAGAAGAAGAAGAAGAAGAAGAAGAGAAGAAGAAGAAGCAGAAGAAGAAGAAGCAGAAGAAGAAGAAGCAGAAGAAGAAGAAGCAGAAGAAGAAGAAGCAGAAGAAGAAGAAGAAGAAGAAGAAGAAGAAGAAGAAGAAGCAGAAGAAGAAGAAGAAGCAGAAGAAGAAGAAGCAGAAGAAGCAGAAGAAGAAGAAGAAGCAGAAGAAGCAGAAGAAGAAGAAGAAGCAGAAGAAGAAGAAGAAGAAGAAGCAGAAGAAGAAGAAGAAGCAGAAGAAGCAGAAGAAGAAGAAGAAGAAGAAGAAGAAGAAGAAGCAGAAGAAGAAGAAGAAGAAGAAGAAGAAGAAGAAGAAGAAGCAGAAGAAGAAGAAGAAGAAGAAGAAGAAGAAGAAGAGGACGCGCGGCTCATGTCGGACACGGCACCTCTGGCTCCGGAGAGATAAGACAGAGAGAGGAGGGGAGGGGGCGCCGCCGAGCCCAACTCCAGCCAATAACAATCCAGTGCACTGACCGGGGCTGGCCACAAATACCCCGGCGTCGACCGGCGGCGGCTCCAGTGCCGGCAAGCGCGCGGGCGAGCGGGCGAGCGGGAGGTGGAGCCACACGCACACACCGTGGACCCGGCACGACCCCTGCGTGCCGGGTCCACGGTGTGCGATTGGTCAGTCCGGTCAGAGCAGAAAAAACAGAATGAGCCGCACTTACCTCCAGGTCGACTCCGGCCGCTCACGCCCAAAACGCCAAAGCCAATGTCAGCGCGCGGCGTTGACTTAAACTCGCGCTAACTACGCTCTTTGTTCCCGGCTCCCTCCTCCTGCCTCTCCTCTCCCCTCCTCCCCTCCTCCACTTCTCTCCTCCTCCTCCTCTTCCTCATCTCTCTCTCCCTCAGAGTCATTTGCATGTTTGTTTGTTTGTTTGTTTGTTTGCGTCTCCGTCTCGCGGTGTTTCGAGCAGGTGGATGACAAAAAGCATCGGCGCCGACATGACAGGCGCTCCCTCTCTCTCTCTCTCTCTCTCTCTCTCTCTCTCTCCTCTCTCTCTCTCTCTCTCTCTCTCTCTCTCTCTCTCTCTCTCTCTCTCTCTCTCTCTCTCTCTCTCTCTCTCTCTCTCTCTCTCTCTCTCTCTCTGTCCCCCCTTCTTTCTCTCACTCCGTCTTGCCTTCTCTACTCTCTCTCTTTCTTTCACTTTTTACACTCTCTTTCCCTCTCTCGTTATCACTCTCACTCTTTCTCTTCCTCTATCCTCCCTACACCCCCCCTTCTCTCCTCCTCTCACTCTCTCAGTTTCACTTTTTCATTCTCTTTCTCTCCCTTCTCTCCTCCTCTCTCTCTGTCACTCCCATTCTTTCACATTCTCCATCTCTCCTCCCTCCCTTTTCCTCCCACTCTCTCTTGCTCAGTCATCCACTCTTCCTCTTCGTCTATCCCCCCGTACACCCCCCTCCTTCTCTCCGCCTCAAACACCTCTTGTTCTTTCTCCATCTTCATTTACTCTCTTGTCCTCCCCCTTTCCTCTCCCCACCTCTCTCTCTCCCTCTCATCACCCCCTCCTTTTCCCTTTCCTTCTTATCCCTCTCTCTTAATCCATTTACGCCCCTTTTCTTCCACTCTATCTCCTTCCTCCCTGTGTTCGCTCCACCTCCTCTTTCTCCCTCTCCTTTTTACTTTCTCCCCTCCTCCTCTCCCTCCTCCTCTCTCCCCTCCCCCTCTCTCCCTCTCTCTTTCCTCCTCCCCCTCTCCCCCCCCTCTCTCTCCTCTCCTCCTCTCCCCCCTCTCCTTCCTCTCTCCCCCTCTCTCCTCCCCCTCTCCCTCCTCTCCCCTCTCTTCCTCCCCCCTCTCTCCCTCTCTCTTTCCTCCTCCCCCTCTCCCCCCTCTCTCTCCTCTCCTCCTCTCCCCCCTCCTCTCCCCCCTCTCCCTCCTTCTCCCTCCTCCTCTCTCCTCCCCCTCTCCCTCCTTCTCCCCTCTCTTCCTCCCCCTCTCTCCCTCTCTCTTTCCTCCTCCCCCTCTCTCCCCCCTCTCTCCTCTCCCTCCCCCATCCCCCCCTCTCTCCCCCCGCCCCCCTCCCCCCCTCATAGACAGTAATCACACGTTAGTTGTTGGAGCCACAATAGAAAAGGGGAAACTCAAGGACGAGTGTCGTTTGTAGAAGAACAAACATGAAAGACGAGCAGCTCAATCACAAATATGTAAATTATAGTAATAATAAGTATTATTATTATTATTATTATCATAATAATAACAATATTCCAGAGTGAAACATTGAACTTGTCTAGTTTGCAATTATTAAATTAAATTGATTGTAGATTAAAAGTTTAAAGGACACATTTCTGTATATTTCTTGTTCTTTAAACTTGCGCTTTGCTTTTAGAACTTAAAAATAATCTTGGTCCTGGCTCAGGTCCTGGTCCTGGTCCTGGTCCTGGTCCTGGTCCTGGTCCTGGTCCTGGCTCAGGTCCTGGTCCTGGTCCTGGTCCTGGTCCTGGCTCAGGTCCTGGTCCTGGTCCTGGTCCTGGTCCTGGTCCTGGCTCAGGTCCTGGTCCTGGTCCTGACATAGCGCCCCCTGCAGGCTTGGATTAGTCACATGTCAAAATCCCACATCGTGACCTAAGATGACCAACATCATTTAAACATTAAACATGCATCATTAAAGCTGCACATGTGACGTTTGTGGTGGAGGATGTGCCACCTGCTGGTTCCATGGAGATGTTACTGTTTAGCCTGGAAAGTACCAGAGTGAGATATGTTTAATGCCATAATGTGGAACAATCCAGGCAAAAAGATTACATCTCCATGGAGACAAGCAGATTGACATGATGGGCCGACATGATGGGCCGACATGGGTCGACACGATGGGCCGACATGGGCCGACACGATGGGCCGACATGGGCCGACATGATGGGGCGACATGGGCCGACATGATGGGCCGACATGATGGGCCGACATGATGGGCCGACATGATGGGCCGACTTTAACTCCTGTTTGGTCCAGGATTTATGTGGGAGTGAAAATCACAAACACCTGAAACACTAAATGATCCACGACAAAGTTATGATTTATGATTTGTCCATCTCCTTGTCTTCTTTCATTTTAAGCTGTTGTTTTTAAGATGTGAGAAGAGAAACAGGATGTAAATATAATATAGCAGAGGTGTACAGTATTGTAATATTGAAACGATTCTATTATAACCTAAAGTTTATTTTTCACATCCTGAATCAATATTTAACAATCCAACAAATGTGTGCACAATTAACTGTGATAAAGCCGCACATTTACGAGCAATACGCGGAAAAACACAAGTAAAACTAATTTAAAACACATTTAATTATTTATTATTATTATTACTTTTTTTCTCCAAAAGCCATTTTAACTTATGAAAATTATATGTCACTTAATGTTTTTGATGAATAAAGTGTAATTATAATTGTAAATCGTTATATTGTTTGTTATAAATGTCTTGTGATAAAGAATCTTGACTATAATAATAATAAAAAATATAGCCGCAAGCGGCAATGATCGGCCCTCGCCACGCCGCCGCCACACCGCCGCCACGCCGCAAGAGGAGGGGGCGCTGACGCGCCCCAATTGTCCTTTTATTACGCCTACTGCTGAATCTGTGACGCTGTCACATCTTCTCCCCTTTGTTTTACCATCAAAAAGCAATTTTATTTTGAATTCTTGGCAAAATGTGCGGCTTTGCCGCACAGACACCGTGACTCTTTGAATGAAAATGTGGATAACTTTTGATGGTCCTGAAGATGAGTCTCACCAAATTTCAGGTTAATATGTCTAACGCCCTGAGAGGAGTTTGTGAAAGTCTAAAATGTAAACATGTTCTGGCGAATTCCCCATTGGAATAACATGAAAGGTTTCGGTCATCGTTACGGCAACGCCATAACAATTATGACATGGGTCTCATTGACTTTTTTGATGGGGATGCCAAAATTGAGTTGTGTGTCAAATTTCATATAATTTCGCAAAACTAAACATTTAACCTCCATATAAGATCTGTAGGGGGCGCTGTGGCGCCAAATTAATTTATTTCACTTCAAGTAGGTTTAGGGCAAAGAGTTTAATAACTGATTCTAATTTGACGCAATTCGGACTTTATCTGCGCAAACGGCAGAAATTTTAAATATGGGAGATTTCTGAAATTCTAGCTACAGTTTGCGGCTTCGCCGCACCGAGACCGTGAGAGGTATCAATGTAATTTGGATAACTTTTGATGTCCCACTCCTCAGTAGCATTTTCACCAAATTTCAGCTTTTTAGGGCCAACGCCCTGGGAGGAGTTCGTAAAAGTACGACGTTTGGAAAAACTCCGAAGTCATGTTTAGCCATTTTTGAAGCAATATGGCCGACATTTGGTTGGGCGGACGGCGTTGCCGTAATAATATTTTTTACTTCTCTTGTCACCATCTACCTCTGCGCCAAATTTCATGATTCTACGATGAGATTTTTTTTGGGTCATTTCCCATCTCTCAATGCATTTTTGGTACATTTGGGGGCGCTGACGCGCCAATTTTTTTTTATTTTAGAAAAGGGAAATAGCCAGAATGTAGAGAGGCACGATTTTTAGAGGTGTGAACATTTTTGTGACTTTTCGTCAATGTTCACTGGGTGAAAAATAGGGGGGTTGGTCCCGAGAAGAAGAAGAAGAAGAAGAATATTCCGATGCGAAAACAATTTTTCCCATTTTTCAAATATCATAAACTATACATTTTCGGAAAGCGCTCGCGCTTTCCTACCTCATGGTGTGGGTCCCTGGTCACTGACGGGTACTTTCGTTAATTTTGAGTGGGCTCCGCCCACTTTGTGTTTTTGGCCCTCTGAACAGTAATAATGTTCAATTTTTGCATTACATGCTTATATGCACGGAACATGCAAGAGATGGGGAACGTATTCGTGAGCTACTTAGCGCAAATGAGTGCTTTATATGGGGATGACGACCGCTTTGCGGTCGTCATCTCAATGTAAAGTGCTTGTTTAGTGCGCACTTTTGCACGGGCTTCGCCCGTTTACAACGGTAATGTTCCATTTTCCTACTACTAATTAGTATGCACGGGGCGTGCATGAGTGAAGGAGTGCGTTAGTGAGTGTTTGGAAGTGGGTGAGCGCTTCGCGCTCGATTTCGTGCGCACTGCGTGCGCACTTTCGCAGCCGTAATCTTACGAGATTAATAGCCCTCTCGCCAGCTTGTGGCGCTCGGGCCTAACTAAAAAAGTCAAACTCCATATTTCACCGGACACTGCTGCGTCATGACGTCGCAGCGTCATGACGTAGCAGTGACGCGACACGTTTTTTGTTTTTGCGGCGCCACCAGGAAGTGAGAAAACGTCCCGGGAAAAGTCACAAAAACAAACTCTAAAGCCAGATATTTGGACTTTACAACATTTAATACTTCTGTTCGGTTAAATGTCACTTATTAAGAGGCTTTTGTTCAGTTTCACGCGCGTGTCTCTGAGTGTTTGCGTGACTTTCCTTTAATGACACGCGTTAATGAGCGCGCGCGGATCGATACGACGTGATGGACAGTTTATTAATGAAGGAAAACCCGCTCCTTTTGCCAATGAACAAAGACAAAACTGTTTACGACGGATTCATCTGTGTCCAGGTGAGACTTATACACCGATGTCCATGAAGTGGACATAAAGTTACACGAAAATAAGCAAATAATATGTAGAACTATGTCTTTTCTATTAAAATGGACAGAAAACAATAACGTTTTCTTGCCTCAAAGTAAAATGTGTTAGTATATGATGACTAAAATGTCTGGATTCTGTTCTCATCCTAAATGCTGTGTCTGTCATTCAATAAACACTATTAAACATGACAGTGAATGTCTTTAAACCAGGTTCTGATGATGATTTATTAAAATACTCATAATGATACGTGTTTTCTGGAATATTAACAGATGAAAATACTTTAATAGTGCAGACGACGGTGTTAATGAAGAGAAATGTCAGAAAAGAGTAAACTATTTGTTATTTTCATCGATAAAGCCCTCGTTATTTGTGAGTATTTAGAAGCCTTAAGTCACAGTATTTCAGCCTGTATTTGGTTGTAATGTAATAAAACTGTATAATAACTATAACTGCTGCTCATGTTTCCTTCTGTTGTTGAAGTGTGTTTGTTTTGCAGGAGCAGGACTTCAGAATCCGGATCCTTCTGCCTCCAGATCGACAGATAAAACAAGCAAAGTACAAAACGATGTCTTTAGTGCTACTTCAAATGTTCTGTGGTTAATTGACTTCACCGTGTCAGATAAAGTCATAACGGTCCTTCTCTTTCAGACTCCAGTGCTGTTGGCGGCTGAAGCATCTGTTACAAGGACGCGAGGCCGTTCTCAAACAGGTGAAGTCTGTCCACAAGAGACAGTTCTGAACATTAAAGTTTGCTCGACCTGAGAGAGAAAACGGAGAAGTTAAGAAGCGTAAACTGTGGAACTCACTCTCCACTAAAACACAAATGTCAGAGCTGAAGACGATCACCGTGAGGCTCAAGTCGTGTTTAAAACTCTTTAAAGACTCTCAATGTGGCAATGACTCAAGTATTACACTGCACTGGACCAGCCCCTGATTGTCCTGGTTTAGACCTGGTTTAGACCTGGTTTAGTCCTGGTTTAGTCCTGGTTTAGACCTGGTTTAGTCCTGGTTTAGACCTGGTTTAGTCCTCATTTAGTCCTGGTTTAGACCTGGTTTAGTCCTGGTTTAGACCTGGATTAGTCCTCATTTAGTCCTCATTTAGTCCTGATTTAGTCCTGATTTAGTCCTGGTTTAGTCCTGGTTTAGACCTGGATTAGTCCTCATTTAGTCCTGCTTTAGCCACCTCCCTCTCTCCTCTCTCTCTCTCCGTCTCTCCTTCGTCTCCCCTCTTCACCCCCCCCTCTTCCTCTGTCTCTCTCTCTCCCTCTCCCCCTCCGTCTCCCCTCTTCTTCACTCTCTCTCTCCTCTCTCTTCTCTCTCTCTCTCTCTCTCTCTCTCTCTCTCTCTCTCTCTCTCTCTCTCTCTCTCTCTCTCTCTCTCTCTCTCTCTCTCTCTCTCTCTCTCTCTCTCTCTCTCTCTCTCTCTCTCTCTCTCTCTCTCTCTCTCTCTCTCTCTCTCTCTCTCTCTCTCTCTCTCTCTCTCTCTCTCTCTCTCTCTCTCTCTCTCTCTCCTCTCTCTCTCTCTCTCTCTCTCTCTCTCTCTCTCTCTCTCTCCTCTTTCCTCTTTCCTTCGTCTCTCTCTTCTTCTTCACCCTCCCTCTCTCTCTTCCTCTGACGCTAATATTTTCCGTTTAATTAACGCGGTGTGGTAAATGTGCGTATTTGTCGTACGGCGCCCGGCGGGTGATTCGGTGGAGATTGATACTGCTCCTCGGGCTCCAAAGTTCATTATTTCGCAGCCTTTAAGCGATCGTTAATTATTTAGGCCAGTGGCAGCCTCCATTAATCACGGCATGTGTTTGATTTGAGCGGCTGCGTGCACTTCATAATGGACCGGTCTGAGGAGGAGGCTAAATATGGCTCGTGTTTATGTGTCGTTCAGGTGTTTGCTTAACGTTTCAAAGGACGGACGGAGTGGAACTCTGGAACTCTGGGAAGAACACAGATTAATCTGGAGGAGCAACAAGTGAATGACTTAAATGATCCGTTAAAATGGGCGACTTAAGGGATACTCGGGCGACTAAAGACACGTGCGATTGTATTGGGGGCGAAGGGCGTGGCACAAAACTACTTTATCGCCCGGAAAAAGCTGATTAAAGTGTCCAGTTACTTCCAAAACTTCTGCTGACTCACTCCATGCTTCAGGACTAAACCAGGACTAAACCAGGACTAAACCAGGACTAAACCAGGACTAAACCAGGACTAAACCAGGCCTAAACCAGGTCACAATCAGGTCTAACCTGGGCCAAAGACGAGGTGTCTAAACCGGGTCTAAACCGGGTCTAAACCGGGTCTAAACCATGATTATAAACCATGATTATAAGTGTAAGAACTAAGACCCCATCCACTAAAAGTACTACAGCCAGCGTTATATTCATCTGTCTTGTACTTCTCGGTATGTTCAGTGTTTTTTGCTCACGATTGCTTTTGCCAGAGTTGGGAACACCGAGCTGGAGGATGACGGGGCATCTGACACTCGATCGCCTCGCCTCAGATCGTACTCGTAGATCATTTGAGGTGTAGATAATGACGTTTCCCACCTTGATGAAGTGAACCTGACTCTCTCTGTGTGTGGTTCCAGAGGCTGCAGCACGCATCAGACCTGGGCTCCTTCCTCCTGGAGATGAAGACTGTTCTGGTGAGAATCCACAGGTCGCTCTGACACGGAGGAAGAGGAGAAGGAGGAGGAGGAGGCGGCGGCGGCGTTCACACGTTCACACGCGCCCAAGCGAAACCGGGGCTCAAATAAGACAAAAACCAAAAGCAAACAGCGGCGTCCGACACTGTGAATGTGACAGAGACGGAGCACAGTCATTATCCAGTGTCACTAACGGGCTCTGGACGTCCGTGAGGGCCACGAAAACACACAAGACTAGTCGTATTCTGATGATCGGTGTTATCTGGACTAAATAAAGTCTAAAACACATTAAAAAGACAGTGGAATTATTAAATGAAAATGTGAATGAATAAAGAATGTTTGATTTTCATTGATGATACTGTTCTGCTAACGCTCGTTCCTGTTGCAGGAGGTTCGTGTTCAGAGCCATCCTGAGCCTCTCTCCATCCCTCGGCCTCAGTCCTACTCGGACCTCCTCCACGAGCTCGAGACCCTCGGCTGGGACAAGTCAGTCACACACCACACCACATCGGGCTGTACTCGGGGCTGTACTCGGGGCTGTACTCGGGGCTGTACTCGGGGCTGTACTCGGGGCTGTACTCGGGGCTGTACTCGGGGCTGTACTCGGGGCTGTACTCGGGGCTGTACTCGGGGCTGTACTCGGGGCTGTACTCGGGGCTGTACTCGGGGCTGTACTCGGGGCTGTACTCTGGGCTGTACTCGGGGCTGTACTCGGATACAGATATAGATTTCACTCCTAAGTCTCTGTGAAGAGGTAAAACAAATACTAACTCTGTCATGAATCATGTTTTTAGCTGCGTCGAGTGTCCTCTGGGTGATCGTGCGGGATCGTGCGTGATCGTGCGTGATCGTGCGTGATCGTGAGCGATTGTACGTGATCGTGGGTGATCGTGGGTGATCGTGGGTGATCGTGGGCGATCGTGGGTGATCGTGGGCGATCGTGGGTGATCGTGGACGATCGTGGGCGATCGTGGGTGATCGTGGACGATCGTGGGTGATCGTGTGTGATCGTGGGCAATTGTACGTGATTGTGGGTGATCGTGGGCGATTGCACGTGATTGTGGGCGATCGTGGGCGATCGTGGGCGATCGTGTTTGATCGTGGGCGATTGTACGTGATTGTGGGTGATCGTGGGCGATTGCACGTGATCGTGGGTGATCGTGTGTGATCGTGGGCGATCGTGGGCGATCGTGGGTGATCGTGGGTGATTGTGGGCGATTGTGGGCGATTGTGGGTGATCGTGGGCGATCGTGTGTGATCGTGGGCGATTGTGGGCGATTGTGGGTGATCGTGGGCGATCGTGTGTGATCGTGGGCGATTGTACGTGATTGTGGGTGATCGTGGGCGATTGCACGTGATTGTGGGCGATCGTGGGCGATCGTGGGCGATCGTGTTTGATCGTGGGCGATTGTACGTGATTGTGGGTGATCGTGGGCGATTGCACGTGATCGTGGGTGATCGTGTGTGATCGTGGGCGATCGTGGGCGATCGTGGGTGATCGTGGGTGATCGTGGGCGATTGTGGGCGATTGTGGGTGATCGTGGGCGATCGTGTGTGATCGTGGGCGATTGTGGGCGATTGTGGGTGATCGTGGGCGATCGTGTGTGATCGTGGGCGATTGTACGTGATTGTGGGTGATCGTGGGCGATTGCACGTGATCGTGGGCGATCGTGGGCGATCGTGGGCGATCGTGGGTGATCGTGGGCGATCGTGGGCGATCGTGTTTGATCGTGGGCGATTGTACGTGATTGTGGGTGATTGTGGGTGATCGTGGGTGATCGTGCGTAATCGTGCGTAATCGTGCGTGATCGTGGGTGATCGTGCGTGATCGTGCGTGATCGTGCGTGATCGTGGGTGATCGTGCGTGATCGTGCGTGATCGTGGGTGATCGTGCGTGATCGTGCGTGATCGTGGGTGATCGTGCGTGATCGTGCGTGATCGTGGATGATCGTGGGTGATCCTGGGTGATCCTGGGTGATCGTGGGCGATTGTACGTGATCGTGGGTGATTGTGGGTGATCGTGGGTGATCGTGGGCGATTGTGGGCGATTGTACGTGATCGTGGGTGATTGTGGGTGATCGTGGGTGATTGTGGGTGATCGTGGGCTTTTGTACGTGATCGTGGGTGATCTTGGGTGATCGTGGGTGCAGATTTAGCTGTTCGCTCGTCATTTAAATCATCCTAAATCCCCAGAGATCAGTTACAATCATATTTGGTTGGAGGATGTTTTCTGCTCTTCCATTGCACACGTGTCATTTCGTTGGTCACTTGCCGTCACCGTTTGACCCGTTTGTACGGCATTAGCTCGCCTGAAGCGCTCGCCGCCGCGGACGTGTGAGGCGTTGGCGACTCGTTGCTAACCCGGCGATGAGCGCGCTCTCGTCCCAGACCCTTAAACCCAACTCTGCCCCACGAAATGAGACCCTCGGCTCTGCGCGGGGGCCGCTGGGCGCTCTGGCTCAGACGCACTTGACCCCGTTCCACCGACAATTAACACGCACCTCCG
Source organism: Eucyclogobius newberryi (assembly GCF_026437365.1). Classification (NCBI taxonomy): domain Eukaryota; kingdom Metazoa; phylum Chordata; class Actinopteri; order Gobiiformes; family Gobiidae; genus Eucyclogobius; species Eucyclogobius newberryi. The sequence goes on along the minus strand of NW_027316500.1, from coordinate 32,646,990 downwards.
ACCAATTAGCCGACCGCGGAGAGGCTTGGCCAATCGGAACGCAGGACCGTGGCTGCAACCCCCCGACGACCCGGACCAATTATACAACTCGAAGCGGGAGGAAAAGTACTTTGGAGACGTGTGTTTTTACTGTACAAGGGTTTAGTAAGAAGTGTGAGTACCTGGTCAGTTCTTTGTCTGTTCTTGGTTTAGACCTGGTTTAGACCTGTTTTAGACCTGTTTTAGACCTGTTTTAGGCCTGGTTTTGTGCCAGTTTCATCACGGTTTCAGGCTTGTTTGTCAATTCATTTTAAATGCAACACAGTTTTTCATTTCCTCTTTAATATTTCGGTCAGTTTTCTTGCTGTGCAGCTCTGGCTCCTTCAGACTCTTCCTCAGTCATAATAAATCTGAGAGAGTCTCCAATTAGCTCCATTAGCATTTAGCTAATATCATAATTGTGGCACGAGTCGTTAATATGCATAAGTGGAACATGAGTGTAATATTAAGAGTTCACTTTGAGCTCTGGGGAAAGAACAGTCTTTTTCTCCTCTGGAGTGAAAATGTCAGGGGTCATTTTGTGAAAGTGGTTCATCTCCTCCTCCTGCAGCCACAGCTGCCCTGGGACAGACTGAATGCATATCCATCAGAAGCTCACACTGCAGAAGAAGAAGCTCTGTCCTGGGACTCAAACGACATGCTCCAGGGCTGATGGTGAGAGAGTCCAGTGTTCATCTAGTGTTCCAGGAGAAGGCCACGCCCTCCTGTGTGGAGAGGCAACGGTCTCTTCAGAACGTCCTCTGTTGCTTTAGATCAGGGGAGTCACACTCATTTGGGTCGCGGGCCGAACATAACGTAGAACATAAAACTATTAAAATACAAGAAATAAATAGCTTTATAAAGCCTACGCTGTTTTGAAGCAATTACTGGATCCGTAAAAACAAATTACAAAACGTTTGTTCTCATAAACTGAAATGTATTTAGAAAAACAAGTGTAATTTCATCAACACTGTGCTGTTTATGTCATTACAACTTCAGAGATGATCTACAGTTCTACAGCAGGTGGAGCAGGAGGAGCAGGAAGAGCAGGAAGAGCAGGAAGAGCAGGAGGAGCAGGAGGAGCAGGAGCAGGAGGAGCAGGAGGAGCAGGAAGAGCAGGAAGAGCAGGAAGAGCAGGAAGAGCAGGAGGAGCAGGAGGAGCAGGAAGAGCAGGAAGAGCAGGAAGAGCAGGAGGAGCAGGAGGAGCAGGAGGAGCAGGAGGAGCAGGAGGAGCAGGAGGAGCAGGAAGAGCAGGAAGAGCAGGAGGAGCAGGAGGAGCAGGAGGAGCAGGAGGAGCAGGAGGAGCAAGAGGAGCAAGAGGAGCAAGAGGAGCAAGAGGAGCAAGAGGAGCAGGAGGAGCAGGAGGAGCAGGAGGAGCAGGAGGAGCAGGAGGAGCAAGAGGAGCAAGAGGAGCAAGAGGAGCAAGAGGAGCAAGAGGAGCAAGAGGAGCAAGAGGAGCAAGAGGAGCAAGAGGAGCAAGAGGAGCAAGAGGAGCAAGAGGAGCAGGAGGAGCAGGAGGAGCAGGAGGAGCAGGAGGAGCAGGAGGAGCAGGAGGAGCAGGAGAAGCAGGAGGAGCAGGAGGGACATCACCTGTACTATCAGTCAAAGCTTTGTTTGGACTGGCCCGTGTGTTCCTGGCCGTCCCCCCTCTGTCCCCCCCCCGCCGTCCCTGATGTGATCAGATCCTGCAGAGCAAAAATTATATTAAATTTAAACTGAATTATTGCCAAAACAGCAGCAGTTTGTCCACATAACGAGACAAACGAGCTTCAATCATATCTAACGTCCAGATCTCATATGTTACATGTTTTTGGACAATCATGTTGTCAATATTACAAGCAGTTAGAGAAAAATATAATAAAGTTGCAGCTAAATCCAAGTAAAACCCTTGTTAGTTTGTGATACATTTTTACATTCACGTTTAGGGCTGTATTTATTTATTTATTTTAACTATTTGTTGATTTAATACTGCTGTATTTTTTCTTTGAGTCCGTTTAGTCCAGTTCACAATTACAATGATCCAAATATGATTACAGTATTTTAATGGGCCTAATGATGTGGCTTAATCACTGCAGCCCTGGTTAATATTGTTCATAACTATAGAACTGTTCTAATATATCAGACAAAAACACACAGATTGTCTTTCTCGTCACACTTCTGATGACACTAAACTCAGTCGGTGTCGATGCAAAAGCCAGAGCATTTTCAATTAATTCCTCATCAAGCGGTGATTGTATGAAACGCTTTTACACATCTTTCCTTTCTCCCTCATTTGCATAATGACTAATAAGTATTTTTCTTGTGCGCGGCGGCTCCGGCCTGTTGGCATAATGAGCTCTCAGGCCTGAGTGTCTTTAAGTGGAACTCCTCTCTTGACTCGTTTCAGGGGGATCCTTAAAGACGAGACACAGCTCACCACAGCTCAAGACGCCCCAGTTATAACGTTTCAGAAAAAGGGTTATTGCAATGAACAAAGTCCACAAATGTAGGAACTTTCTTTGGTGACTCAGTGCAACATAAAACAATGATAAATAACATATATAAAATCAAAAAGGGCCAAAACTATTTAAATTTACTTTAGGATAAAAATAAAAATAGGCTTCAAAAGTGTTTTGCCTGTTTTAGACCTGTTTTAGACCTGTTTTAGACCTGTTTTAGACCTGTTTTAATCCTGCTTTAGACCTGCTTTAGTCCTGCTTTAGTCCTGCTTTAGACCTGCTTTAGTCCTGCTTTAGTCCTGCTTTAGACCTGCTTTAGTCCTGCTTTAGACCTGCTTTAGTCCTGCTTTAGTCCCGCTTTAGACCCGCTTTAGTCCTGCTTTAGTCCTGCTTTAGTCCTGCTTTAGTCCCGCTTTAGACCCGCTTTAGACCCGCTTTAGTCCTGCTTTAGTCCTGCTTTAGTCCTGCTTTAGTCCTGCTTTAGACCTGCTTTAGACCTGCTTTAGTCCTGCTTTAGTCCCGCTTTAGTCCCGCTTTAGACCCGCTTTAGTCCTGCTTTAGTCCTGCTTTAGACCTGCTTTAGTCCTGCTTTAGACCTGCTTTAGACCTGCTTTAGTCCTGCTTTAGTCCCGCTTTAGTCCCGCTTTAGACCCGCTTTAGTCCCGCTTTAGTCCCGCTTTAGTCCTGCTTTAGACCTGCTTTAGACCTGCTTTAGTCCTGCTTTAGACCCGCTTTAGTCCTGCTTTAAACCTGCTTTAGTCCTGCTTTAGACCTGCTTTAGTCCCGCTTTAGTCCCGCTTTAGTCCCGCTTTAGTCCCGCTTTAGTCCTGCTTTAGTCCTGCTTTAGTCCTGCTTTAGTCCTGCTTTAGACCTGCTTTAGTCCTGCTTTAGTCCTGCTTTAGACCTGCTTTAGTCCTGCTTTAGACCTGCTTTAGTCCTGCTTTAGACCCGCTTTAGTCCTGCTTTAAACCTGCTTTAGTCCTGCTTTAGACCTGCTTTAGTCCCGCTTTAGTCCCGCTTTAGACCCGCTTTAGACCCGCTTTAGTCCCGCTTTAGTCCCGCTTTAGTCCCGCTTTAGTCCTGCTTTAGTCCTGCTTTAGTCCTGCTTTAGACCTGCTTTAGTCCTGCTTTAGTCCTGCTTTAGACCTGCTTTAGACCTGCTTTAGACCTGCTTTAGACCCGCTTTAGACCCGCTTTAGACCCGCTTTAGACCCGCTTTAGACCCGCTTTAGTCCCGCTTTAGACCCGCTTTAGACCCGCTTTAGTCCTGCTTTAGACCCGCTTTAGTCCTGCTTTAGTCCTGCTTTAGACCCGCTTTAGTCCTGCTTTAGACCTGCTTTAGTCCTGCTTTAGACCTGCTTTAGTCCTGCTTTAGTCCTGCTTTAGACCTGCTTTAGCCCTGCTTTAGCCCTGCTTTAGACCTGCTTTAGACCTGCTTTAGACCTGCTTTAGACCTGCTTTAGTCCTGCTTTAGACCTGCTTTAGTCCTGCTTTAGTCCTGCTTTAGTCCTGCTTTAGTCCTGGTTTAGTCCTGGTTTAGACCCGCTTTAGACCCGCTTTAGACCCGCTTTAGACCCGCTTTAGTCCCGCTTTAGACCCGCTTTAGTCCTGCTTTAGTCCTGCTTTAGTCCTGCTTTAGACCCGCTTTAGTCCCACTTTAGACCTGGTTTAGACCTGGTTTAATCCTCCTTTAGACCTGCTTTAGTCCTGCTTTAGACCTGCTTTAGTTCTGCTTTAGTCCTGCTTTAGTCCTGCTTTAGACCCGCTTTAGTCCCGCTTTAGTCCTGCTTTAGACCTGCTTTAGACCCCCTTTAGACCCGCTTTAGACCCGCTTTAGTCCTGCTTTAGTCCTGCTTTAGTCCTCCTTTAGACCCGCTTTAGTCCCGCTTTAGTCCCGCTTTAGACCCGCTTTAGACCCGCTTTAGACCCGCTTTAGTCCGCTTTAGTCCTGCTTTAGTCCTGCTTTAGACCCGCTTTAGACCCGCTTTACACCCGCTTTAGACCCGCTTTAGACCCGCTTTAGACCCGCTTTAGACCCGCTTTAGTCCCGCTTTAGACCTGCTTTAGTCCTGCTTTAGACCTGCTTTAGACCCGCTTTAGTCCTGCTTTAGTCCCGCTTTAGTCCCGCTTTAGACCCGCTTTAGTCCTGCTTTAGTCCTGCTTTAGTCCTGCTTTAGACCTGCTTTAGACCTGCTTTAGTCCTGCTTTAGTCCTGCTTTAGACCCGCTTTAGACCTGGTTTAGACCTCGTTTAATCCTCCTTTAGTCCTGCTTTAGACCTGCTTTAGTTCTGCTTTAGTCCTGCTTTAGTCCTGCTTTAGACCCGCTTTAGACCCGCTTTAGACCCGCTTTAGTCCTGCTTTAGTCCTGCTTTAGTCCTGCTTTAGACCCGCTTTAGACCCGCTTTAGACCCGCTTTAGACCCGCTTTAGTCCTGCTTTAGTCCTGCTTTAGACCCGCTTTAGACCCCCTTTAGACCCGCTTTAGTCCTGCTTTAGTCCTGCTTTAGTCCTCCTTTAGACCCGCTTTAGACCCGCTTTAGTCCCGCTTTAGACCCGCTTTAGACCCGCTTTAGTCCTGCTTTAGTCCTGCTTTAGACCTGCTTTAGTCCTGCTTTAGACCTGCTTTAGACCTGCTTTAGACCTGCTTTAGACCCGCTTTAGACCCGCTTTAGACCCGCTTTAGACCCGCTTTAGACCCGCTTTAGTCCCGCTTTAGACCCGCTTTAGTCCTGCTTTAGACCTGCTTTAGTCCTGCTTTAGTCCTGCTTTAGACCTGCTTTAGACCTGCTTTAGTCCTGCTTTAGACCTGCTTTAGCCCTGCTTTAGCCCTGCTTTAGACCTGCTTTAGACCTGCTTTAGTCCTGCTTTAGACCTGCTTTAGCCCTGCTTTAGACCTGCTTTAGTCCTGCTTTAGACCTGCTTTAGTCCTGCTTTAGACCCGCTTTAGACCCACTTTAGACCCGCTTTAGTCCCGCTTTAGTCCTGCTTTAGACCCGCTTTAGTCCTGCTTTAGTCCTGCTTTAGACCCGCTTTAGTCCCACTTTAGACCTGGTGTAGACCTGGTTTAATCCTCCTTTAGACCTGCTTTAGTCCTGCTTTAGATCTGCTTTAGTCCTGCTTTAGACCTGCTTTAGTCCTGCTTTAGACCCGCTTTAGTCCCGCTTTAGTCCCGCTTTAGACCTGCTTTAGTCCCGCTTTAGACCTGCTTTAGACCCCCTTTAGACCTCCTTTAGACCCGCTTTAGACCCGCTTTAGTCCCGCTTTAGTCCCGCTTTAGACCCGCTTTAGACCCGCTTTAGTCCCACTTTAGACCTGGTTTAGACCTGGTTTAATCCTCCTTTAGACCTGCTTTAGTCCTGCTTTAGACCTGCTTTAGTTCTGCTTTAGTCCTGCTTTAGTCCTGCTTTAGACCCGCTTTAGACCCGCTTTAGACCCGCTTTAGTCCTGCTTTAGTCCTGCTTTTGACCCGCTTTAGTCCCGCTTTAGACCCGCTTTAGACCCGCTTTAGTCCCGCTTTAGTCCTGCTTTAGACCCGCTTTAGACCCCCTTTAGACCCGCTTTAGTCCCGCTTTAGTCCCGCTTTAGTCCCGCTTTAGACCCGCTTTAGACCCGCTTTAGTCCCGCTTTAGACCTGCTTTAGACCTGCTTTAGTCCTGCTTTAGACCTGCTTTAGACCTGCTTTAGACCCGCTTTAGACCCGCTTTAGTCCCGCTTTAGTCCCGCTTTAGACCCGCTTTAGACCCGCTTTAGACCCGCTTTAGTCCTGCTTTAGACCTGCTTTAGTCCTGCTTTAGACCTGCTTTAGACCTGCTTTAGTCCTGCTTTAGACCTGCTTTAGACCCGCTTTAGACCCGCTTTAGTCCCGCTTTAGTCCCGCTTTAGACCCGCTTTAGACCCGCTTTAGACCCGCTTTAGTCCTGCTTTAGACCTGCTTTAGTCCTGCTTTAGACCTGCTTTAGTCCTGCTTTAGACCTGCTTTAGCCCTGCTTTAGACCTGCTTTAGACCTGCTTTAGTCCTGCTTTAGCCCTGCTTTAGCCCTGCTTTAGACCTGCTTTAGTCCTGCTTTAGTCCTGCTTTAGTCCTGGTTTAGTCCTGGTTTAGTCCTGCTTTAGACCCGCTTTAGACCCGCTTTAGACCCGCTTTAGTCCCGCTTTAGACCCGCTTTAGACCCGCTTTAGTCCCGCTTTAGTCCCGCTTTAGTCCCGCTTTAGTCCCGCTTTAGACCCGCTTTAGACCCGCTTTAGTCCCGCTTTAGTCCCGCTTTAGACCCGCTTTAGACCCGCTTTAGTCCCGCTTTAGTCCCGCTTTAGTCCCGCTTTAGACCCGCTTTAGACCCGCTTTACACCCGCTTTAGACCCGCTTTAGACCCGCTTTAGTCCCGCTTTAGACCCGCTTTAGTCCTGCTTTAGACCCGCTTTAGACCTTCTTTAGACCCGCTTTAGTCCCGCTTTAGTCCCGCTTTAGTCCCGCTTTAGTCCCGCTTTAGTCCCGCTTTAGACCCGCTTTAGTCCCGCTTTAGTCCCGCTTTAGTCCTGCTTTAGTCCTGCTTTAGACCTGCTTTAGTCCTGCTTTAGACCCGCTTTAGACCTGGTTTAGACCTGGTTTAATCCTCCTTTAGACCTGCTTTAGTCCTGCTTTAGACCTGCTTTAGTTCTGCTTTAGTCCTGCTTTAGTCCTGCTTTAGTCCTGCTTTAGACCCGCTTTAGACCCGCTTTAGTCCCGCTTTAGTCCTGCTTTAGACCCGCTTTAGACCCGCTTTAGACCCGCTTTAGACCCGCTTTAGTCCTGCTTTAGTCCTGCTTTAGACCCGCTTTAGATCCGCTTTAGTCCTGCTTTAGTCCTGCTTTAGTCCTCCTTTAGACCAGCTTTAGACCCGCTTTAGACCTGCTTTAGTCCCACTTTAGTCCCGCTTTAGTCCCGCTTTAGTCCTGCTCTAGACCCGCTTTAGACGCGCTTTAGACCCGCTTTAGACCCGCTTTAGACCCGCTTTAGTCCCGCTTTAGACCCGCTTTAGACCCGCTTTAGACCCGCTTTAGTCCTGCTTTAGACCTGCTTTAGACCTGCTTTAGTCCCACTTTAGTCCCGCTTTAGACCTGCTTTAGACCTGCTTTAGTCCCACTTTAGTCCCGCTTTAGACCTGCTTTAAACCTGCTTTAGTCCCACTTTAGTCCCGCTTTAGTCCCGCTTTAGACCTGCTTTAGACCTGCTTTAGACCTGCTTTAGTCCCACTTTAGTCCCGCTTTAGTCCCGCTTTAGACCCGCTTTAGACCCGCTTTAGACCCGCTTTAGTCCTGCTTTAGACCTGCTTTAGTCCTGCTTTAGTCCCGCTTTAGTCCCGCTTTAGACCCGCTTTAGACCCGCTTTAGACCCGCTTTAGACCCGCTTTAGACCCGCTTTAGTCCTGCTTTAGACCTGCTTTAGACCTGCTTTAGTCCTGCTTTAGACCTGCTTTAGTCCTGCTTTAGACCTGCTTATGGTGCTAAGTATAATCGATTAGCAGAATGATCGTTCGTCCAGCGTCTTCACACGTCCCAACAATGACACACAAACAGTCGGAAAACACAAAACACTTCAAAACGTGTCGTCAACATCATCTCTCTCAAATCTGAGGTTTTGCCGCTGCGATTGGGGCGACCGCGGACGCTCCGGCGATGTCCTCGTTCGCCGCGGCGTTTTCCCCGGACACTGGGGAACGTAATTATCGTCAGACGGAGTGATCTAGATCTCGGGGGCGGCGGTTCTGTTTTTAGACGAAGATTATCTCGTTTGTATTAATACGTGTTGACTGGCGCCGTCGTCGTCGTCCCGCGAGGCAAAAGGGCCCGTCCCGCGCATATGTACGTGCGGGAGACAAATGGAGTGAAGGGGGCGGCGGCGGCGGGCGACGGGCGGAGACGCAAACTGGACCAGAAACCATGTTAACAAATGTCTCTTAATGGGCTCTGTATTTTTAGTTGAGTAATAGGTAAATACGGAGGCATTTGTAAGCGGGACGGGTCTAAAGCTGGGTCAATGTATATGTTTCCTCCCGGGAGTTAAAAAGAGGACGGGCATTTCGGCGAAACACTCCCCCTGTCCAGACGCTTTATGGGCTCGTATTCTGCAAAACTTTTCATTTTTAAAGTTGTTAAGATGTTGTTTTCTCGTCAAAATGATTTCAGGAAGTAGATCCGTGCAATTAATCACGAGATACAGTCATTTGTAAAGGTTTAGAGTCAAAGCGTTTGGTTTGGAGCCGATTTCAGACTCTTTGTGGAAGAAAATACCGTATTTTCCGGACTATAAGTCGCACCGTTTTTCATAGTTTTGCCCGGGTGCGATTTATATTTATACTTATACTTACACTCTGGAGTGACTTTTATGTTTTTTTCTTCTCTATTACACATTTTTTCCTTGTGCGACTTACAGTAAATTAGCATCTCAAGGCAAGCTAGCTTTTGTTTATTTCCCCTGGTAATTCCCTCTGCTGTCACTAGATGTGTTTTTATTTTTTGTATGTTATAAAGAATGTGTTTGAGTTCTTCTATTACCGTATTTTACGGCACCTTTTTTCATAGTTTTGGCCACGGTGCGACTTATACTTATATTTATACTTATACTCCGAAGCAACTTGTATGTGATATTGTTTGTTATTTTCACACTTGCAACTGAATTTCATACTCCAATGCGACTTATATATGTTTTTTCTTCTCTTTTATGCATTTTTTGGCTGGTGCGACTTATACTCTGGAAAATACGGTAAATTAGCATCTCAAGGCAAGCTAGCTTTTGTTTATTTCCTCTGGAATATCCCTCTGCTGCCACTAGATGTGTTTTTATTTTTTTAATGAATGTTTGAGTTTCTATTACCGTATTTTTTTTCTCTATTATGCATTTTTTTTGGCTGGTGCGACTTATACTCCAGAAAATTCGATAAATTTTGTGTTCAAATGGCAGTGATTGAGAGTTTGTATTGTTATACTTGGAAACGAACATAAAAACACATTTTTTAACTGTTTTTAAGTGGATTTAATTGAATTTAATGGAACTTCATGAGGAGAAATGACGCCGCAAATGTTTTTACTCAAAATAATGTGCAATAAAATCCTGTTTGTCGTGTTCTCGTGGCGTTTCGTTGCGTCCGACCTCACGTCAAACAATCGAGGTGTTGAAAATGCATTCATGACGAGGACGAAGGTAAGAATGTGACGCTCGTTCGGCCGGTTGAGTTGTCACGATTGCGTCTGATTAATTGTCGCTGCCCCGCTGTCGAATCTCGTGGGATTTACTCTTTATTCTTATTAGAAGATTCATCAGGAACAGAAAAAAACACTAATGTCTTAATGGATTTGTAAATGACAGTGAAGCGACGGCGTGATTCTCCCCGTGGATTGAGTGTCCACAGATTATTAAAACGATGATTAAAACTGTACAAAGAGAGCAAAAAAGCATAAAGCAGTCAAAGCTTCTCGACTGTGACAGAGTCAATGAAGCGGTCATTATTCAGCTCACAATATAATAAAACCAATTGTAAAAATGTATATTCAGGATCATTTAAGAAGCAAAATTATTTTTGGTTCAATAAAAAAAGAAAGAAAATAGAGGTAATGTAAAGAACTGTTTTATGTTGTGTTTTTGTCACATTTAAGATTATTTTTTGTCTCAGAAATGTCACAATTTTGAGGAGCAATCGCACATTAAAGGACGAGAATGAAAGAAAATGAAAGATTTCACTGATGTTCGGTCTCGATTATCGCGAATAATCGTTAAATCGTGATGTTTTTTATCACAATAAACAGATACATTTGATATGGTGACTAGGTATCTAGGTCCAAATGAAAAATTAGATGTCACAAAAGATGAATTATAATGAAGAATTAAAAAAAAAAGTGTACTTTTGAATCAAATTGTAATAGAAAACAATCTGATGTCAAATAATAACACAATAATATGACACTTACAGTATATTATGTAAAATGTGTGTTAGATGCACCTAAGTAAATGTAAGTGGAATTGTAAATATTGTTTGTAATGAAATGATAATAAAAAAGTGTTAAAAAGGAGAAAAGGAAAGAAAAACAAATGTAAATAAATCAAATGTAACTGAAAGATCATGAGCTGAAGGTTTGAATTGACTTTATTCAATTGGATTAATTTATTTTTAAATGTCTCATATTTGTTTTGAATTCAAACGTGCAGAAATATCACCTTATTTAAACCTTTACAACATCACCTTTGTTCAGCTCTGTTTTCAGCTTTTCTTACTATAAATGAAATGCATCCACATCTTTTATATTTTCCAAACATTCACAATATTGTCTGAATTTTGAAATATTTCATATCATATCTCATAAAGATTCAAAGTCTATTTGTCGCTCAAAAGTGATGCTGATGACGACTTATTTAACACTTTGCACAAAATGAGACTTAAATATCAGTCTTATTATTATTATTATTACTATTATTATTATTATCTGTTTAGTTTTTCTGTGTAATTTTCTGTGTTTTATTAAGAAAAAAGCATAAATCTTTCACAATTTGATCGATTTTGTTTTACAGCGACAGTAATAAATGTAGAACGTAAAAACACTTTCAATCAAACTTTTGTCTCATTTAAGGGCAAAAAATTATGTCTAAATCATATATTTTTCTTGCATCATGTCTATAAAAATATTCAGACAATATTTGAACGAGGAATGCATTAAAATGTCTCTGTTTAGCTTCAAATGCTGCACAAAACCTGAACGAACCATTGACTTTTCTTCTTTCTTTGAGCTCATTTTGAAAAGTTTTGATTACAAACGACACACTCAGCATTCCAATTTTAATCTCCAAAACAACAATTACAATTAACACTCATGTTTCCATATGTCGCCCGCTTTTAGTCCCGTTATTAGTGCGTCATTTACTTCAAAAATACAACGCGACTTGACTAATTATGAGTAGAAAACAGGCGTTCGTTTGCAAATCCCCCGCGGGCCCCCGTCTCCCCCCGCAGGCCCCTGTCTCCCCCCGCGGCCCCCCTGTCTCCCCCCGCGCCCCTCTCCCCCCGCCCCCCCCCCCCCCCCCCCCCGTCCGTTCTTTGGGAGTCGTTTTAAAATGGCCGCCGCTCATCAATCTGCACAGCGGGGCGCCGCGTGTCACGCCGCTCTCATCTCCGGGGCCCCCGCCACGGCTTTGTTCGCGTTTCGGGTGTTTAACTCCGAATGTCGCGTCGTCACTTCGGCCCCCGTAAATCCATCCGATTCGTCCGGGTTCCGCAGCTCTCGCGGTTCGAGCGGCAAAAAGCGTAAATCCATAAGAGACGCATTAAGCTGGAAGAATACAAGAAAACAAACCTGAGAGCAGCGGAACATCCTGATCCACTGCTTTACTTTTTAATCATATTATCACATAGAAGTAGCATTTTAAAATATGTTTTCCTTTGTTATGATTCATTATCTTTCTTTTTTTCAGGTTTATGAGGCGGGTAAGAAGTGAGTGAAGTACTGAGAATATTCTAACTGTTGTTTTGAAGATACAGGCACATTTTTCATATTCCAAAAATGAGAAAATAATAATAAAATAATGGATTAAAATTCAAATGGAGCAAGCGTATGTTGTTATAATTACGGCTGCAGCGATGAATTAATAAAAAAATAATTCCGGTATTAATTGTAGTCTTGTATTCTTTATCTAAAACACCTTTTTCATCACATAATGTTCAGAATGGAATAAGTAGCTTCTTATTTCCAGCAATAACGCACTGTATTTATGAATATTCTCTAGCCACAATACGTTGGTTTAAAAAGTCTGGATGTGCAATAGAAATAATTGAAAATGTATTTATGACAAGACGACGCTAAAATAATGCGCTACATCGTTCAAACAAAGATATAAAGTGACATTCCAGCACTTTGGTGAGTCGTTTCTCATTCGCCCGTCACTCCAACCTCAACCAGCAAATTTAACACAATATTCAATGCCTTTGTGAGGGCACACAATCCAGATTGTATCGATTAATCGGAAGATGGTGTCGATTTAAAAGGTTTTTTTTTTGGGCTCATGAGAGAAAAGAGGAGACCTGAAGTGAGCTGCTGTGAGATTTGGGAGTGAATTGTTATCATTCCCTTCTTTTTTTCAAAATTAAAAACCTAAAACGACAAAAACGAACCGAACGTGACCAGAGAGAACAAAATGAGTAAAAATAAAGGGACAGGTGCCTCTAAAGAAATGAAATGAAGGCACTCAAAGTCCAAAATAAGAGTCCAATGTCAGTCAAATTGAGTCCAAATGTATTTATTTTTAAATAATGTCGGCCCAGTCTTGGATCCGTTTCTTTGCGACGGCCTTTTTCCTGCCAAGTGCGTCCCAAAGGTGTATCCATACACTGTGTCCATGGCAGCAGTTGTGAATTGCTTGTTGTTTTTTTACAGATAAATAGACCCTTTCTATTCTGTTTAAATATTGAATTTGCGCCTGTGATCTTTTTGAGAGCACAGTCAGTTAATCACAGACGTGCACATCTTTATTCGACTGCAGCCCGAGAATCAAACGCTAAGACGTCGCCCGATCGATCAGGCGAATACCGATTTCTGCACTAATAAATTATCCGTTGCCCCGCGCTCATAATCCGCAGATCCCGTCCCTTCCAAGCGCGCCGCGTGTCCTCTTGTCCTTCCGAGTGATGGAACGCCTCCTCCACTTCCGCCGTCTAAAATTACCGGCGGCGCGTTCGCGGAGGCGTCGCATCTCCCGGAAAGCGTGCGCGCCGCCGTGCCACATGTCAAGAGCCGCGATCGGGGGCTTTTCTGCTCTTCTCGGCGATGACAACGCGCTCAAAATAAACTTACCAAAACTGTCCAACTCCTCCCCAAAACACACAACATGTTACACGAGCGGCGGGGGCAACGCCGGGTCAGAACCTTACACTTTTCATGCCCAAACCGTGGATTCTGTGGCAGAGTCGAGCATCAACCCTCAGACGGGAAGAAATGTCACACGCTGGAATAAAAAGACTGTTGATAAAGACACAATTGTGACCAGTTTATGGACTGAACTAAGGCTGGACTCTTCGTTGGTTTAGTCTAACAACATGTTTACCAGTCGACTAATCACTTGAGTCGGGAAAGGAGAAAGTATGGACAGAGTTATCGGAGAGTATGAGGACGGTTTAATCTGCCTTTTTACCAGCAAAAATTCTGCTTTCTAGTCGAGATGTAACAGTGAATAGACTAATCATGACATAATGCGTTATATAATACTTATTATTATAATACTATAATACAGAAGCATATTTTGGGCTAATTAGATGATTAAAAATGCCTAATGGAATTCTGAAAATGAATTTACTGAATGGAAGATTCACAGATACTGAACAATTACGGAAAAATATTTGCAATTGAGTTTATTTTTCTGACTGACACTCAGATTTTGTTCACAGTTTTCTCGGTTCCACGAGCTTTAACATTCAACTGCTAAAACTAATACTAAAGGCATTTCCAAACATGTTTTTAGAGGTCTAAACTACAGGGTTAACAGTTCTGATTTATTTTTTATTTTTTCACTTAAAGACCAGCTAATTACGTCCTTGTAATTTGCTAATTGCAACGATTCAAATCGCAATTTGGTTTCAATTGTAAGACATCTTGCAGCCGTAATGATGACCATTTCATGTGGAGACGTTCAGTAATTACAGATATTTACCATTAACCAGGTCAACAAATCTGACCCTTGTCAATGTCAAAGTTTATTAATAAATCACACTTACAACTTTGAAGGCCCAAAGTAAAGAGCTGTACATAAAAGTGCAATGACACACAACTTACACACGATACAATCAATTAAAAATGCGCATAAAGTTAATGGAAAGGTTCAAAAGGCCAGAGAGGATTCCACCACGTAATCTGGACCTGTCTCGATTTAAACGTGAAGCGTTTCAGATTCTGTCGCGTCTGTTGTTGGGACAGTTTCTGCAAAATAATTATCTGATCCACATTTTACAAAATAATAAAAGCACATTTTCGTAGTTAGAAGTCTCAACGCGCGAGTGGCGTCAAACGAAAACGAAGCAGCGCCAGCTTTGCTTGCTCGCCACTTTGCTAGCTCGCCACTTTTGACTCCGTAGTGTTTGCGCTCTGAGAATTGTGAGATTTAAAAACGTTTAAAAATCCTCTAGTGTGTTCAGGTCATCTAAAAACAAGGGTCATTGTCGTATCAGTTCCTTCATATTGACTTTGAAACGCTTTTATTGTGACCGCGCAAACACAGAAGTAACACACAAGTAACACACAAGTGACACACAAGTAACACACAAGTAACACACAACACACGATACAATCAATTAAAAATGCACATAAAGTTAATGGAAAGGTTCAAAAGGCCAGAGAGAATTCCACCACGTAATCTGGACCTGTCTCGCCTCGATTTAAACGTAAATGGTTTTAGAGTGTGTCTGTTGTTGTTGGGACTCCTTTACTTGCAGGTCTAGTGTGAATAATTCCGTCGTAAACCTCCTCCTTGGCGGTGCTCCACTCGCTCGCGCCGGTCTGATCGCCGGCTCCTCGTGCCCTCCGCTCAGCTTTTGATCGCTCGACTTTCCGGACGTTTTTACGGCGCGCTCATCCCGTCACGTCTTTTAAGTGTCTCCGTGTCGTCCGCGGCTCGGCGCTGCCATCGCTCGTCGCTAACGCGGCCGTAAATCCCGCTCAGGAATACGGCCGCATCAAAGCTGGCGCCATAATGCGCCGTAAATCTGCGGCGGCGGGCCGTCCGGAGTCTTTGTTTGGGCCCGCGTCGAGACAATGCAAAAGGCTACGTCTGCGTTAACGGGACGAGGTGCGGCGCGGGTCCGTTTGGCTTTGAAAAGGCTTCTTTCAAAACCAGTTTTATCGGATAGTTGGCGAGCAACTTCAAAGGAGAAACAAAATAACACGTTCAAACCGTTTGTCATTAAAGGTGCGCTGTGTCGGTCCCAGGTCTGACGCTTGGAAGTGCAGCTTTAATTAGAAAAAAAGTAACCGTTTTAATGTGTGTTGTTTTGCGTGGCCTTTTGAAGTTGCTCGCCAATTATTCGATTGGCGTTGTGTTGGTTTCAATGGCCCGAGCTCATTGGTGCACGATGACAAAAAAAGGCTTTTACTACTGCCCGAGTCAGTCATTGCTATCAAACACTGAAGAATCTTCAAATTTCTGCTACAAACCACATGTTTTTACTGGCAAAGCTCTGGCTGTTGACCTCTCGATTCGAAAGTCACATCATTGATTAGAAATGATCTCGATTCATAGCTCAGCCCCATGTAAATTTGGAACACACCACAGAATCTTTGGACACCACAGGATCTTTGGCTTTATTCAGGCCCTAATTAGATAGAGCGACGTCTGTGTCGTGGTAACCAGCAAACTTCGGCGCTGCACCAGATAAAAACACAGGAATTGACAAAAAGGACAATTACTATGTATAATTATGACAAACTGGAGCGTTCTCATCCATGTCCGTGTCCGCAAACGACCCCCAGTCCACCCAACATACCGCTGTTAATTCAGTTGAAACATAAAAAATCATAGTAGTCACTCGTGTCGGTGATTTTCATGGCGCGGATCTCTGAACCTGCTTCCTGTTCGCCACAGAAAACACTACATTACTTCCTGTGACGTCAATCACCAACTTACTGTGCAAAACATTTCACTGATCCACGTTTTACAAAATAATAAAAGCACATCTTCGTGGCTAGAAGTCTCAAAGCGCGAGTGGCGTCAAACAAAAACGAAGCTGCGCCAGCTTTGCTAGCTCGCCACTTTTGCTAGCTCGCCACTTTCGGCTCCGTCGTGTTTGCGCTCGGAGGATCGTGAGGTTTAAAAATGTTTAAAAATCCTCTAGTGTGTTCAGGTCATCTAAAATAAATAAAAAGGGTAATTGTCATATCAGTTCCTTCGTATTGACTTCGAAACGCTTTTATTGTTCCCGCGCGAAAATCAACTTTGCCCAGAACTCCACGTATATATTAGACTTTGTGTATATTTATTGCCATTGTTTGGGAGTTTGTGCCGGCGTGTTTGAAATGCAGTAGAAGGAGAAGAGGGGGAGCGAGGGGGAGGACTGAGGACTTCATAGACTGGGCTGTTGTAAATCTGTGCGTGGCGAGGCTCGTTTTCAGATAAGTGCCTTGTCCCGGGCTCGGTGCGTCATAATGAGAGGAGACTGATTTAGAGCCGAGGGGAGAGAACTGCACCTGAAGGGCACAAACAGACAAATCACTGCACAACCACTGAGCAAACGCTGCCTCCGCGGAAAAGAGGGCGACTAGCGAGTGCAGTGGACGAAAATGAGCAAAAAAAAGGTCCCGGTTCGATTCTCGTCGGTTTTGTCGATTCTTTCGTGTGTGGGCGGGGTTTTACCTCCGGTTTAACTCTAAACACGTTGCGTCTAGGCGAGTCTGGTCATCCTTTTCGTCTCTGCGACTTCAGGTGGGCGTGATTGACGGGTGGTTTGGCCAATTGGGGACATGCGCGGTCCGGCCGTACGGAAACAAATGTGGGAGAATATTGCGAGAAAAGGGACTGAAAACATTGAAGATTTCTGCCGAATCGACGACAAAAGAACAAAGTCTGTCCAAACTTCTTCTTCTCGGCTCACGTCACGTTTTGGAACCGGAGTTTAGACAAATTAGTTATTACAAAATTAGTTGACAATTAGGTTTGTCACGTTGTCCAATTTTAAACCCACAATTTTAACGATTAGGCTGAGCAAAATAATATGTCTGTTTGCCGTAACCCGACCGACCCACTATGAATCTAGCCGACTGAAAAAAAAATATCAGCATTTTGTTGAAAAAACGTCAACACTTTTTATTTTTCAATTATTTCGCCGATTCACCGACCGGTCTTTCCTGAACCACCTTGTCGAAAATTTTATCACGCTGGTAAACCTGACTTTCATCTCATAGAACTGATAACGCACCGCACACCGCATGCGCGTCTTCATTTTCAGTCCTCCACATGCGTCAGAATGCGTGTAGGAGTCATCATATTGCTTTTTACAAGTTGGTTTGACTCTGTCGGCGCCACTGACATGTCCACCCTCTGTCAGGGTGTGAAATTTGACTTACACAATGCATTCTGGGATTGAAACACGCCCAGCAGCGTCATCACAACAAACATGGCGGCGCCCGTGTCCCCCGCATGTTCCCCCCGCTCGCCTTAGCTACCAAAATAAAGGATAGCGGCGTACAAAAAGTCGATTGAAATATCTTAAAATCGTGAGATTTAGTCTCCCGATGGGGTTGAGAGAGACGTTTTCCGTCATTGACTGTTGAAGCCTGACCACTGGACTGTTGAAGCCTGACCACTGGACTGTTGAAGCCCGACCCCTGGATTGTTGAAGCCTGACCCCTGGACTGTTGAAGCCTGACCCCTGGACTGTTGAAGCCTGACCCCTGGACTGTAGAAGCCTGACCCCTGGACTGTTGAAGCCTCTGACCCCTGGACTGTTGAAGCCTGACCCCTGGACTGTTGAAGCCTCTGACCCCTGGTGGTCACTCCGACTCAAAAAATTGCTAAATTTGGATATTTTTTTTTGCCTTCAAAGTAAAAAAAAAATAAGAATTTGCCTACCGTCCGACCCAGATGAAAAATGTTGACTCGGGTTACAGCAAACAGACAATTTATTTGGGGTAGCCTTATTCACGATTATTTAACTTGAGACAGAGAAATCTTGAATTTTCAACACCAACTTAACAAAATTGAACTTCCTAAAATACAAAAACGGACAGATATTTTTTTTTAAATTACAATTTTTTTTGACTATAGACTGAACCAAACATACTTAATTTTGCTTCTAAAATTGTCACGATTATTATTTTTGGTTCTCACAACGATACTGTGACCTGACTAATCACGATTATCGATTAACCCGATCATCTCGACACCCCCAGTTGCGATTAATCGATTGACGTGTTGCGGCGCTGACCACAGTCGACTCAGAATTGCAGAGTAATCAAATCGCATGTATTATTTTAGGTATTAGAACGTCCTTTTGTAGAAAAACCGCGCCGTGTCTGCAGTTTAGAACTCGACGATCGCGTGACTCTCGTTTATCGGTTTGCGTTCCTCCTCTCTCCCCCTCGCACACGTTAAAGCGTACTGCGTGTTTACCGTGTCCTGTTTGTGAAGGAGCTGGAGCTGACGTCATGTGACACGGTGATAAACGCTCGCCTCGCGTCGTAATATCGTGTGTTGGATTAATGCGGGACGGCGTGTGCTGTCGTTTATCCGTCTCCATTCTTCTCCCACAGTCTGTGTCCTCCCCCTCTTCCTCCGCACCCCTTCTTTTGCTCTAACTCTGCGCCATTTGTTTCTCCGCCGATCTCTCCCTCTCCGCCGCATCCCTTCTTTCCCCTCTTTCGCTTTATCTCTTTCACCGCCGCGAAAGTCGGCAAGTCGCGCCGGGCCAATGCGGCCGTTAAGAACCTAAACGCATTTTTATCAACGTCCTCCAGCGCCGCCGCCGTGGGCCCGCCGTACCTCATTTTAAACTCTGTATTTCGGGCGTTTTGACGAAAGATCTCGACCAGTTTGTCTTGTATTTATGAGAGCGATTTGTCACGACGACCTCCCGCCTCGAACAGAAACCACCTTCACAAACACGCGCCGCCTTGTCTCGACAAACGGAGGCCGGTGCGGTGGTAAAACGATGCGGAATTGTTGAAACTCGATCCTTTCTTAACCATGTTTCCGTTTCAGGTTGATCTTCATCGACACGGACTTCCGGACGCTGCGGCTGAAGGCGGACGACTCTTCGGGACGACAGCACGTTCTCACGGTGAAGCTGAAGCCAAAGGTACGGCTAGTTCGCGCGGCGCATACGCTTCACACCGTACTTTTCCTACGTCCGCACTTTGAATGAGGAAAGAGCCACGGAAAGAGCCACGGTAGATAAACGGTTCAACTTTAGCGCAAGAGGCTCGTTCTCATCGGTAAAACGCAATAAAATACAGAAGAAAATCGGCGCAATCAACAGAATCCGCGCAAACGATACAATAGGTGCAAAAAAACCACGTCAACACTTGGGTCCTGAACGTAACATGAGCACGTAACGGACAAAAAACAACATTTTAAATCGTTTTATGGAGTTTGGGGAAACGTCTCGGGTGAAAACTGCACCTGTCACTTTGCAGAACGTGAGCGTAAAACGTCATCACAGCGAAGACGCGCTCTGCCGCACCACGTCCACGGCCCGGCGGCGCAGAGTAACGGTCACGGAAGGTTAATTCCCTCTGCTGAAGTGATCACGGAGCGCTGGGCGTTTTTATAAGAGCGACGGCGTCTTGAAAGCACAATAAAAAACACTCAAACGTGCGTAAATCACTCTAAATAATACGACGTGGAGCGAGGAAACGTGGTTAGAAGCTCTTAAAAGTTGATATTTGTGTTGTGTGTCTCTTTGTTCTTCCTCACACGATATGAAATGTGATTATTGCGCGGAAAAAACATCACGATTTAACGATTATTCACGATTATTGAGACTGAACGGCGAAATCGTCCATTTTCTTTCATTCCCATTGTCGAACATGTGACCAGTTTTGCATAATTGAACTTCCTGAAAGACAAAATAAAGTTAAGTTTGACAAAAGAAGCCCAGATACAAAGAGTTATTTAGACGTAGCTCAGTTTTTTGGACGATAGCTTGAACTAAAAAGACGTCATTTTGCTTGTAAAATTGTCACAATCTTCATTTTTTGGCTCTTCCGTGTTTATTGTGACCTGAATAATCACGACTGACCGAATAATCCTGCCGTCCCTGCTCCGCACTTATCCGAGCCAGATCTGCATCCAATTTCCAGCTCTCGTCTTCGGCGTCGGAGCCTCGCAAACGTCCCCCGCGTTCGTAATGATCTCGTGTTAAAACCGCTGCTTCTTGACCCGGATTCCCGACGCCGCTCGGGTCGTGCGGCGCTCAATCTGCCGGAGAGCGCGGCGGTCGTTTACATCACGGCTTGCGTCCGATCAGGGTCGAGCGGGAGAGAACGGTGGAGAGCGGAGGTCGGCGACGAGAGATCGGGCGAAGATACGGCCCGTGTGCTGCCGCGACGCCGATATTAAACTCTCTACACGTGGCAAATTTAGACATAATCGGTCAGAAAATGTGTCAAAAATCAGAGCGTGCGGCGTCGTATCGTCTATGATTTTCAATTTCCTCGTAATATAATAGAATTCTCTTATCTATTTGTCCATCTGACCCGGCTTTGGCTTCACGTTCAGACTGTTAAACGTCATAAACCGCGCTGTGTTTCCGAGTTGTGCCGTTTCAGCCTCGTGTCGCTCTCCAAACGTCGACCCGGTTCACGGTTTGTTTCGCCGTAATTAAGCTGAAGTTGTTAGCGTTAGCATACATCATGTAGCTGAAGGTGTTAGCGTTAGCATACGTCATGTAGCTGAAGGTGTTAGCGTTAGCATACATCATGTAGCTGAAGGTGTTAGCGTTAGCATACGTCATGTAGCTGAAGGTGTTAGCGTTAGCATACGTACATCTATTCACCATGTTCTCTAATCTGTTATTATTTTAACTGCATTTCAAGATCAAATGTCTGTTCTGTGCGACTTATACATGTTTTTTTTTTTTCAAATTTTTTTGGCTGGTGCGACTTCCGGAAAATACAATATTTCCTGCCACACTATTGATAACATGGGACCTTTTTAAAGTCGGTTAGTTTTACCAATGAGCAAAACCGCTGTGCCTCTCCATCACCCCTCTCCCCCTCCTCTCTCCCTCTCCCTCATCTGACCCTTCTCGCACCCTCCTCCTCTCTCCCTCCTCTCTCCCCCGAGTGCATCTCTGCCCGCCTCCTCTCTGCCTCCTCTCTCCCTTTCCCTCATCTGACCCTTCTCTCACCCTCCTCCTCTCTCCCTCCTCTCTCCCTCAAGTGCATCTCTGCCCGCCTCCTCTCCCCCTCTTCTCTCCCTCCTCTCTCCCTCTCTCCCTCCTCTGACCCTCCTCTCACCCTCCTCCTCTCTCCCTCCTCTCCCTCTCTCCCTCCTCTGACCCTCCTCTCACCCTCCTCCTCTCTCCCTCCTCTCCCTCTCTCCCTCCTCTGACCCTCCTCTCACCCTCCTCTCTCCTTCCTCTCTCCCTCGAGTACATCTCTGCCTGCCTCCTCTCTCCCTCTCTCCCTCCTCTGACCCTCCTCTCACCCTCCTCTCTCCCTCCTCTCTCCCTCTCTCCCTCCTCTGACCCTCCTCTCTCCCTCCTCTCTCCCTCGAGTGCATCTCTGCCCGCCTCCTCTCTCCCTCCTCTCCCTCCTCTCTCCCTCCTCTCTCCCACTCTCTCCCCCCTCTCTCCCCCCTCTCTCCCTCCTCTGACCCTCCTCTCACCCTCCTCTCACCCTCCTCCTCTCTCCCTCCTCTCTCCCTCCTCTCTCCCTCTTCTCCCTCCTCTCTCCCTCCTCTCTCCCTCCTCCTCTGGGTGTCTGGAGCTCGCTGGCGGGCACAGGGGGGCGACGGCGCTGAGCTAAGCCCGGCTGACAGCGCCTCGGTCGGGGAGGGAGGGCCGGTTGGGACCCCTGAGCGCGCCCACCTGCCCGCCTGGCCTCGCGCACCTCTGGCACCACGAAAATAGCACCGATCCGTCCGCGATCCAGCTGCTTCCCTGAGCATCGCGCCAGGTTTGCCCCAGAGAGGGGGCCGCTGGCACGGACGCGGGAGGAGCGGGCGCTGAAGGTGATCCAGGAACGACTGCAGCAACAAAAGTTTACCATCACAAAGAAAGAACAGACAGTTTGGTGTTTAAAGGGCATGGATGACGCCAATTTGACCGTTTTGAGCATTTTAACCGTGTCAATGGTTCAAAAATATATATAGTCGTGTTTAGCTTCATTCACGCTTGTTTATTGAATCCGGGTTACAAAGTCCTCCATCTGGGCCTCAAAAAACACGATTTACTGAAGTCAAAGGTGGAATTCTGAGACCTTCTGCGCCGTTTTTACGTCCAAATATGAGCATTTCTCACATTGTGTTCATTTCAACTGCGTGCGCACAGTCCAAACCATGAAATGCCAAAGTCAACACACTCACGAGCCTGTTCAAAGGACAAAAACACTACAAATAATGCAGAATATTTGTCCTTTAAGTTTTTATTGTGTCCACAGCACCCCTCAGAGGCCCCAGAGTGCACTGCAGACGTGCCGGTGCCGCTGGCTTTCCACTGGACTCCACAGGTAAAAACAACACTGTAAAGTCTCAAACTTCACGTCGTGTTCTTTTGTTTGACTGTGTTTGTGGGCGACAGTGACTGAAGTTAAAACCTCCTTTGGGTTTTGAATTATCTCGATAACAATATCCAGACAGTATTTTCACAAAGCAACAGGAATGTGGTCAAATGTGGATCTCCCTCAGCTCTACTTTTCACTTTCACATGTAAAGAAAGAACGTATTAGGATTAATCGCAGTCAAATCGAACTTTACAATGATTTTAAGAACACATTTAATGCTTTAAGGCTCTTTTGGGGCTGTTTTCGAGGTCCTCTTCCCTTCTCTGAGCCTCACAAAAACATTCCAGATTTGTGACGTCAAAGGTAGAGATCTGGAGGTCTCGTGTGCAGTTCTTCAGTCCTTAAACCACCACCACATTCTGAGCGTTTCTGCCTCTGATCACGTTCGTTACAGCCGTGTGCTTACATTAGCACGCGGCCTCGTAAATAGCTTTGTTTTGTTTTCAGTTCTAAAAAGTAAAAGTACAAGAGCAAGTTCAAAGGCGTTCTGAAATGCAGGGATCCTTGGATCAGTTTCGCCGTTCACATTTCAGACTTCTCAAACGTCAACGCTCCCGGACGTGTCTTAAAACCCTGAGCAGAATGAAAACAGAACTGCAAAGCTAATCCCAACGCCACGGACAGGCGCTCGCTTGCTCTCCGCTGCCCCCTGTTGGCGGGTTTCGCGTCTTCTCCGCCCGACTTCCTTTAATTCCTTCACACTTGGCCTTAAAGCGACGCCGTGCTTCTCTTCTTTTGAAAAGTCGTCCCGTGGATGAGTGGCACTCGAGCCGTTTTTTTTTAAAGCTGGATTCCGTCATTACCATGTTCTCCTCCTCCTCCTGTTCCTCCGTCTCCTCCACCCACCTCCACCGCCGCGCTCCGGACCTCCGCCGCCGTAATTGGGCCTAAGACGCTTTGAAGCCGCCGCCATTTTGTTTGTTTGCGTTTTTTCATCTCGTGGTTTCGTCCCCGTCTTAAAAGGCTCATTATTTACTCGGGAACAAGCGACGCCGGTGGCCATCAAAACACACATTAAACGCCGTAAATGAGTCCCGGGATCATGTGTTGACAGTTTGTGGCGCTCGAGTCGAGAGGCGGGAAGTATAACAGCATTTTAAAGGGTTGAAGTGTAACCGTGAGAAGTATAATCGTACTGAAGAGGGAAGGTGCGATTACCTGCCAATATAAAGTACTTATTTTACTGCTGCTGTTGATTTTGGCTCAATTACTGTCAAATTTACGCATTCACTTTTTAGTTTTGTCCAAAAAATGTCTTTATTTTGTTTATTTTAAAGCTAATTGCTCGTCTTTTCTATGTTTACCGTATTTTGCAGACTATAAGTTGCACCTTTTTTCATAGTTTTGGCCGGAATGCGTTCTAGGCTCTAAGCGACGCAGAAGAAGAATCTGCACTTCCTCTACCTCTGGAGTTTGTGGAGTTGTTTAGAAGTGACACAGAGGAAGAAGAATTCAGTGGATTTAGTGATTTGGGGTAAAACTGATGCTTTGGTAAACTTGTTAGCATGTTCTTTATGCTATAGTTATCTGAATAACTGTTCATATGTTACGTTAACATACCAGACACTTACCACAGTTCTGTCTGTGCCTCATGTAGCTGAAGGTGTTAGCGTTAGCATACGTCATGTAGCTGAAGGTGTTAGCGTTAGCATACGTCATGTAGCTGAAGGTGTTAGCGTTAGCATACGTCATGGAGCTGAAGGTGTTAGCGTTAGCATACGTCATATAGCTGAAGGTGTTAGCGTTAGCATACGTCATGTAGCTGAAGGTGTTAGCGTTAGCGTACGTCATGTAGCTGAAGGTGTTAGCGTTAGCATACGTCATGTAGCTGAAGGTGTTAGCGTTAGCATACGTCATGTAGCTGAAGGTGTTAGCGTTAGCATACGTCATGTAAGATAAGATATTCCTTTATTGTCCCACATGGGGAAATTTCATTGGTGCAACGCAGGTAGATACAGAGGTAGATACAGAAGAACAGATCACTTATAGGAAGTCTGAAAAACACTTTCAGTAGAAGATCTCCTATAAATAAATAAAAACTCCCATAGACAAATAAATACATAAATACCATTGCATGTGATCCCGACAGTAATTGCACATGAATATGTGTCACGACAGCACATAGATTGCACATGAATTTCAACAGCAATTGCACATACGACAGAATTGCACATCAGTATTAGGTTAGGTCAGTATTGCGCCGGGATAACGTGACGATCTCCGGGTAAGACGACAGTTCTCCGCAGTTTCATGAGTTCCTCCTTTGTGTAAACGCGGTACGGCACCGGCCGGGGGGCGGGGCCGGAGTCGGGGGGCGGGGCCGGAGCCGGGGGACTCAGAGCCAAAACACATCGCAACGACACGACGAAAACACTCAATCCAGCCGAATAAAGTCAAAACAAGTTAATTTAAAGCGATTCCAGTGCGTGTCCCGATCATTCGTGAAGTTCCTCTTTCATATAAACGTGTATATAAACGTGTACCGACGACACGCCGTACTTTAGCGCGGCCGGAGGGCGCGGGGGGGGGGCTGGTGGGCTCGCTCGGAGCTAGCTCACGTCACAACAACACAACGATAAACGCTCAAATCCAGCCGAAAAAAGTCAAAAACAGTTGAATTAAAAAACTATTCCAGCGCGTGTCCCTATCGTACAGTAAAGTAGAAAAAATATACCAACTATATTTACAAAATATAGGAGATAAAGCACAATAAGTGTGAGAAAGAAGAGAGAGCGTTTACACCGGGCTGCCAGCTGTACCAGCGCCTTATGACGCCTCAATGTATCTGAAGGTGTTAGCGTTAGCATACATCATGTAGCTGAAGGTGTTAGCGTTAGCATACGTCATGTAGCTGAAGGTGTTAGCGTTAGCATACATCATGTAGCTGAAGGTGTTAGCGTTAGCTTACGTCATGTAGCTGAAGGTGTTAGCGTTAGCATACGTCATGTAGCTGAAGGTGTTAGCGTTAGCATACATCATGTAGCTGAAGGTGTTAGCGTTAGCATACGTCATGTAGCTGAAGGTGTTAGCGTTAGCATACATCATGTAGCTGAAGGTGTTAGCGTTAGCTTACGTCATGTAGCTGAAGGTGTTAGCGTTAGCATACATCATGTAGCTGAAGGTGTTAGCGTTAGCATACATCATGTAGCTGAAGGTGTTAGCGTTAGCATACGTACACCTATTCACCTCGGACCCTTGGACTTATACTCCAGTGTGACTTATATATGTTTTTTTCTTCTCTATTATGCATTTTTTGGCTGGTGCGACTTATAATCCGCAAGATACGGTTAGATATACTCATTAGACTCGGGCGCAAAGATACTGGAGCAGCGTAAAACTTATATCGGTGCCAAATATCGGCCGAATGTTCGATATCTGACCGATGCCTTTGATGATTTATTTATGTATTGCGCATTTTGAGGTAAAATGCCCCAAAGCGCTGCGCCAGGTCATACGCCCTGATATCTGTGGCGTGAAAGTAAAAAAAACGACGCTTTGTGCATTTGTTATAATTTATTGGTCAAAAATACAATCACAAAAGTCTCTAATCGACACTAAAGCAGAAACTTTGAAACTAGAAATTAGTTTGAGTTGATTTTTGATGCAGAAAATGTCAGATGAACGGGAAAAGATAATTAGTTTTAGAATAGTCTTGTGGTCTATTCTAGTGAGACAGGTTAATATTAAAGGGCTATTTATTCATTAATTTAGTCTTTTTTTTTATATTCACAAACCTTTGTTCTTTTTAAAGACGATAAGTCGTGTCAGAAATGAGTCTTAAAATCTTTTATATCGAGTGTTGATCCTTGTGGGCGGAAATAAAACACTTTGATGTTACAAAGTGTCATAGTTTAAATCATTATCTGGAAGTCGTCACATGGTTTGCACTAGATGTTAGTTTGAGTTGATTTTTGACACTGAAAATATGACATTAACAGGAAAAGATGATTAGTTTTAGAATCGTCTTGATCCATGTCAGAGCTAGTAAAATACACTATGTTAATATTAAAGGGTTAGCGTTCAGTTTGTCTTGTTTTTCTGTCTTTCTCTGACTTTAGGCTGAAAGAAAACCCCAGTCTGCTGCTTTTAAAACGATGAAATCAAATCATTATGTGGCGGTTTCAGCGCGTGTCAAAGGGTCGATAATAACTCTGATCCCGCTGAAGTCTGTCACGCCAAAACACGACTCTTCATCATGCACCTGACTGACAGCGGCCCCACAGATATGTCATATTTCGGGGACCATTTTCCCCCGGCGCGGAAATCGAGTTTGACTTTTTGTTCTCGTACGACGGCGTTGTCCGCGCGCCCCCGAAAAACTTCCCCTCGTTTGTTTGTTTCTGCCCGTCGCGCCGCACCAGAAATCTGTCCTCGAAGTGACGGGATTTCTGATCATCTGCGGCGAGGAGAAGAAGAAGAAGAGAAGAAGAAGAGGGGGAGGAAGAGGAAGTGTAGTCTCCAGAAGGCTCCTGTCGGCTCCGGTTTGAGCCCTGACTGACAGAGACGAGGAGAGGAACTGCAGATAGAGATGCTCCCGTGTTTGTGTGTGTTAGCGTGTGTGTTAGCGTGTGTGTTAGCGTGTGTGTGTGTGTTAGCGTGAGTGTGTGTGTTAGCGTGTGTGCGTGTGTGTGGGCCGAGGCAGTTCCAACATGGCAGCCGCACAGAGGAGCCGTATGGAGCCTGTCGTCCCGCTGCGTGGCTGATGGATCGCTCCCCGGCCCAAACATGAGGCGCGTGTCTCCGCCGCCCGCGTGTGTGTGTGTTAGCGTGTGTGTGTTAGCGCGCGTGTGTGTGTTAGCGTGTGTGTGCGAGCAGAGGAGGAGGGCGCTGTCTGTCGGCCTGACGTGTCCATTTGAATGAGTAATTATTGCTTGTTCTGTGGCGAGGCCAAGACGTGCCACTCTCTCTCTCCCTCCTTCTCTTTCTCTCGCTCTCGTCTTTTGTTGCTTGGAAAACGGCGACGCACAAAAACATCCTGCCGACGATTGTGTCGACGCCATTTAAGTTTATTCACAATTGCCGTTTCAGATTGCGCCGATACGACCGAAAAGGACGAGCGATTATGCCTTATTTGTGTGGTTGTTGTTGTTCCTTTGCATTGGCATCTCGTGTTTTATTTGTTTATTTATATTTTCTCTCTTAAAAAAATTAAATCAAAAATCAGAAAAAACAAACGGGGCAGGACCAGATAATTTCTTTCTAATAAATTGGAAAATAAGTTTTAATTAAAAATAATCATGTTTTAGAACTTAAAATAATGACTTTCTCTCGGTCAGGCGTTCCTCATCAGGCTTTGGTGTTTTCGCTCCATCCAGTGGCAGCAGAGGGGGATTGCATAGGGGAAATTGACAAAAGCTAGCTTGCCTCGACATGCTAATGCGAGCACACACCATTAACGAAGGCGATGTGCGTCAGAAATGCTCAGAACGAGTCTGTGATGGTTTTACGGAGATAAAAACGGCAAAGGAGACTTTAAACTTGAAACTGAGTGTTTTTGTAAGGCTCAGAGAAGACGAGCTCGTAAACGGGATTCACGATTAAGTGTGAATGAAGCAAAAAACAAGTCCAGCTGTGTTTTTTTTCCGAAGGTACAGTGTTAAAAAAGAGAGAAAAAGCACATTTTGCGTTTCTATGTTCCCTAAGACATTGATAAATAATTGTCCCTCGCTTTATTACGACATATTTGCACTCTTTAGTAACAAAATACAGAGTTTATCCATTATCCTCCTGGAACACACGTCTGCCGTGCGTCTCCATGTGAGCTCATTCCCCGTGACACTCGCTCGGATTAAAAAACAGCCCCTTAAACCCTCGGCGCTCGGGCCTTCGCCGAACGTAGGCGTCGAGTGAAAGACGATCTGATGGAGGCGACGGCGACAAAACGCGGAAAAATCGGGCGGGGGAAAGAGAAGAAGAAAAAAAACAACGCACCAAAAATTACGGGTCATTGTGCCGACACAGTGCACACAATTAAGCATCGTCCAGGTGCTCGGAGCGTTCGGCAATTACGGGCGAATTAATGCGAAACGCGAGCTTTCGGCGAGGTGTCCGCGAACGAGGGGAGAAGAATCTACAGAGGAGGTGGAGGAGGAGGAGAGGAGCAGGTAATTGAATCGGAGGAAAACACTTGAGAGGAACGGTGAAGGAGAAAGGATTAAATGGAAAGAAGTGGCCATTTAAAGTATAGTGTCGACGTTTGTGCAAATATCCAGCCATTGAGGAAGAGAAATGTTATCGCGCTTCAGTCTCGAGATGAATGGATTTATTTGCTGGACAAACGTGGAAGAATAGTAGTGACAAAAGGGTCAAAAATGAACCCGTGTGTCCCGTACGTTCATGACAAACACAGGCCCGGAGCTATTTTTCACCCTCTTTAAAATTGAGTAATCGAGTCTTTAGTCGGTTTATCGGTCGGTGGCGACTTAATCGACCGTACTTTCTGTTGTGTGTTCTTCAATTTACTGCTGTTGTGTACAACAGCATCTGCTTTTTGAGAGTAAATCGTGAGTTTATTCTGTCATTTTACGGATTAGTTTGTTTGTTTTAGTGCGTTTTTTGGGGCTTTATGGACTGATTTGACTGTGTATTGTTGTAAGTTTTGTGTTTTTCTATTTTATTCTGTGTTTCAACTGTTTTTGTGAAGCACTTTGTGACTTCTGTCTGCGAAAGACCTATACAAATAAAATGTACTTACTTTTTTAAAATTAATTTGTAGATACTTTTTGAGTACCGTATTTTCCGGACTATGAGTTGCACCTGCAAAAAATGCGTAATAGAGAAGAAAAAAACATATATAAGTCGCACTGGAGTATAAGTCGCATTTTTGGGGAAATTTATTTGATAAAATCCAGGACCAAAACAGACATTTAATCTTGAAATGCAGTTTATAATAATAACAGATGAGAGAACATGGTGAATAGGTGTACGTATGCTAACGCTAACACCCTCAGCTACATGACATATGCTAACGCTAACACCGAAATGTGCGAGTTATAAAACGGAAAATACCCAGGTTAGACGTGCAGAGGAAGGAAGGTAAAAGAAATGTACGATTTAGAAGTGGAGAAGTACTTTTTGCTTGCTCTCTACCGTAAACAAAAGGTTAAAGGGTTGTATAAAGAGAATTGTTGTAGTTTTCCCGTTCGTGTAGAAAACGTTGGATTTCTGTCCCGTAAATATCGCGTTGAGCCGCTCGTTATTCCACTCTGTTCTCACGTTTCCCGTCGTCGTGGTTCCCCAGACGAGCCTGGCTCAGCTCCATGCTCAGTTCCTGCTGCTGCTCGAGTCGCTCGCCGAATTCTGGGACGTATTGGACGAAATCGACGGAAAGACGTGGGTCCTGGAGCCGGAGAAGCCCAGCCGATTGGACGCCACGCGACGCATCGCCATCGGTAACACGAAACGCGCCCGTCCAGAACCGGGAGGACGTCTGACGCTTTCGCCCTCTCTGTCCACGTCTAGGAAACAACGCCTCGATCCAAGTGGAGGTCGACCCCCGGCACCCGAAGATGCTTCCAGAGTGTTGCCTCCTGGGCGCCGAGCACGGTGAGGCCAGAACACGCTGAATATAACGTTTTTAAAAGCCTCTGGAGGTGGAAATGGAACGTGAAAAAGCCTTAAAGTTCAACGTGACTCGTACATAATAGTGTTGGGATGTCAAGATTATCAAGTTAATCAAGAATCGTGATTATTCAGGTCACAATATAATCGCAAGAACCAAAAAATAATAATCCTGATCATTTTAGAACCAAATTTGAAGGACCGCTTTTACGATGGTCTAATTCTGACTTTATTTGGTGTATTTGTACCTGTTGTACTTATAATGATAGTTTTACACCAATCGAGCAGGTGTTTGTGGAGAAAACGTTTTAAAATGTGTAGAAAATGACAGGAAGTGACGTTACACCAGGGACAGGAAGTGACATCACACCAGGGACAGGAAGTGACATCACACCAGGGACAGGAAGTGACATCACACCAGGGACACTCATTCCAGTCAAAGTTTATGCAGAATTTACACAAAAGAAACAACTTTTTTCACTCTCTAAACATTAATTTAAAAAAAAATAAAGTCGCTCATTTTAATTTGTCAAATAAAAAGATGGTGACGTTAGATGAGTTTTGGCCCAGTGTTTGCTGGGTAATTTCTTAGTGTGATGTCATCAATTACAAACAAGAAGTGAAATTATAGATCTAAAAAAAAATTGCTTTTCTATGATCACATTTTTATAATTTTTTGCCAAATTCTAAATGTATTTATCTTAACTGTGTTTTAGTTCAGTGAGTCGTCTTATCAGAGGCACTTTGAGCATATTTGTTCAATATTTAGTCCAAAAATAGACAAAAATGTGAAGGACTTTTTTAATCTGGCTGTTTTTGTCACATTTAATTTGACTTACTAGTATAGAGTTATTTAGATCTATGACATTCTTTAATTAATAAAAAAATTGCTGTTAAAAACTTCAAATTACAACATTTAAATAATGATTTTAAAGTAAATAAATCAAAGTTCATATTTCAAAATGGGATTAAACTGATTTTACTTTTTGAACTAATTGACGACATCATTTTAAAAAGATGATCACAACTATATATATTTTTATTTTATTATATTATTATATATGACCTGGTTAATCACATGATCTTAACATTATTTGAATGCTACATTGAGACAGGAAAAGTGTCATTAGTATATATTTAACTACAGTATTTAAAGGGCACATATTCTGCTGTAAACTTCCTGCTCTCCTAACTTTAGAACACATACGTTTGTCTTTATAATCCTCTGCGCCAAACATGCCAAGTAATATTAGCCATTAGGCCTCTGTCTGCACTTGTATCCTTAATAAAAATGACGTGAAATGAATTAAATAATAGATTAAATAGCCTATATTTGACAGAAATGACACACCAGTGATCGCTACTTGCCTGGATTCAAATATGGCCCTCGGAGGAAAATAATTGCCCACCCCTGACTTAGAAAGCTACACATGATTTCCTCTGTGTTAGCGCTCCATCTACTGGCAGCAGAGGGAATCACCATGTGCAAATAAACAAAAGCTAACCCCGACACGCTCACGTAAGCACGCGGCTGTAATGAAGGTGATTTGAGATCGATGGACTCCAAAAAAACGGCTCCGGAATCTCGTCCTCTGACACGAGAAAACACTTGGAAAATTGAAACCGAATGTTTTCCTGAGGCTCGGAGCAGACGAGCTCGTAAACGGGATTAATTAAACGAGTTTGAACGAAGCTAAAGACGAGTCCCGGTGTGTGTGACGTGGGAACGCCGCTAGAACACGCTTTCAAATGTACAAACTCTCATTTCTGTCTGGATGTTTTCCTTCGCCGTCTGTCTCGTCACTTCACTCCAAACCGCTTCCCCCCCGTCCCCGTCCCCCCCCGTCAATCGGCCGCCATTGTTTCTGCCCGCCAAGGTCACGTGACTCCGGGCGCGTTTCCACGGCGACACGACTCCGGAGATATTAAACGCGACAGAGACGAGACCCCGAACGCGGAGAGGGCGAGGGGAGAAAATATTGTTTTTTGCATTTAGGGAAAATGCCGTGCGGGGCGGGAGACGGCGTGCGGGGCGGGAGACGGCGTGCGGGGCGGGAGACGGCGTGCGGGGCGGGAGACGGCGTGCGGGCGGGAGACGGCGTGCGGGGCGGTAGACGGCGTGCGGGGCGGTAGACGGCGTGCGGGGCGGTAGACTGCGTGCGGAGCGGGAGACGGCGTGCGGGGGGGGAGACGGCGTGCGGGGCGGGAGACGGCGTGCGGGGCGGGAGACGGCGAGCGGGGGCGGGAGACGGCGAGCGGGGCGGGAGGCGGATGACACGGGAAAGCTGGGACAAAGTCGGGAGATTTGAGCTGCTGGAGCTTAACGCGGCTGTGAATATTCTGATGTGCTCGTGCTGCGACGGTTATTGAACACGATCGACTCTGAAACGCACTCGAAAAG
Organism: Eucyclogobius newberryi; assembly: GCF_026437365.1. Taxonomy (NCBI): domain Eukaryota; kingdom Metazoa; phylum Chordata; class Actinopteri; order Gobiiformes; family Gobiidae; genus Eucyclogobius; species Eucyclogobius newberryi. Next base: position 32,614,350 of record NW_027316500.1, on the reverse strand, counting down.
ACCTGTTTACAGCAAAGACGGGACAATTTAGAATCAAAATGTCTAAAAAGGAATAAACGTTTAGTTATTTTCATTAGTAACTTTTTTTGTAAATAGTCTCCATCGAGAAGCCGTCAGTCACCTTTTTTCAACAGTTTATTTGGTTGATAATGTATTAAAGGTTCAATAGAAACAGCAGTTGGTTATTACTACAGGCAATAGATTTATTTTCCTAGTTTCTAATCTGTGGGAATTTTCACATTTCAGTCTCCAAGGTTAACGCACTTGGACGAGTTTTAAAATGTCATCTTGATCTAATTGCAATAGAAATGTATAAAGTCAAAGTCCTGCAGCTCTAGTTCTTTATGTTCTAAAGTTATTGGAGCAACAGTAAAGATCCACTGTCTCTGCTCCTTCCCCTGCTGCCACTAGAGGGCGCCCTTTCTCCAGTTTCATCCCTCGTGGTGAACAAGTGGCTAGTTCCTCTGGCCTTAAAAACACGGAGCTCCACTTCCTGCTCCGTTCATTCTGAAGGGGAATTAGCCGAGTCTGGATAAAAAAATGAATAATGAAAGAAAACATGATATTTTTAAGATGATGTGTGTTAGCATTTAGCTCTGAGACAAAAACACTTTATAAACGCGAAGGTTTCCTCTGGTGACATATTTACAGAACTGCTGCAGCGATTATCACTCTGGAACTCGCTCTGTCACAGCTTTTTATTTAAAACTCGGCTAATTCAGAGAATTAACAGAACGAGAAGTGAAATGGCCCATCGTGGAAATGGCCCATCGTGGAAAGGGCCCATCGTGGAAAGGGCCCATCGTGGAAAGGGCCCATCGCGGAAAAGGCCCATCGCGGAAAAGGTCCATCGCGGAAAAGGCCCATCGCGGAAAAGGCCCATCGCGGAAAAGGCCCATCGCGGAAAAGGCCCATCGCGGAAAAGGCCCATCGCGGAAAGGGCCCATGGCGGAAAGGGCCCATGGCGGAAAGGGCCCATGGCGGAAAGGGCCCATGGCGGAAAGGGCCCATGGCGGAAAGGGCCCATGGTGGAAAAAAGGCCGGCAGATATGAAAACATTTTCAGAGTGGATTTTGGATTTCTTTGACTAAACTCAATCTGACTGAAAATTTGCCCAAAATTGGCTATAATTTATTTTGCCTCATTTTTTTTATACTTCAAACTTAAATAAATCGGGTTTAGAATCAGATATGAACAAATCCCTCTGTATTCTCCGTCAAAATGTTGTTATTTTCAAGCATGTAAAGCTCAGTTCTTTGTGTTTTTCAGTGGTGACTCCTCTGAGGAACAAACTCAACGCCAACATGCACCTGTGGCAAGTTTGACTTTTATGACCGACAAAAGATTTCAAATTTTGCAGAACAATTGTGTCGTTTCTCTTTCTCGTCCTGTCGTTTCCTCGCGATGTTAAAGAATCGTGTGAATGGTGTTTTCTTTGGGCAGGAACCCTGAATGCAGCGTGCTGTCGAACCTCTGCCACGTTCTGGAGATTCAGTTCCCGTCGCCGGCGACTCACGACAAATCTGTGAGTCCGTTTACTCCATTTGAAAGTTCCATTTGAAAAAAAGCGCAGAAAGCTCACAGTTTACTCTTTTTACTCTGTTTTTGCATGATAATATATGATTCCAGCCCAAATCTCCTCAACCCGACTGTTCTTAAGAAGAAAACAAACTTTGTACTGGAGTTTGAAAACTGACATACAGGTTTTTCAAAGTAACTCTTCAAATAATGATTGAATATGAATTTAAACAAGTCAAACATCAAATAACTTAAAGAGTTAATAAAGTCAAACTGGTAAAAGACTTGTCCTTGTGGGCGCCCTTCGCTGAACACAACTGTAACTCCAGTGTAAATGTTGTTTATGTTCTGGTTCTCAAGCCGATTGTCCAATCAGGAGCAAGAATGAGCTCAGGAATCTATTAAATCTGGATTAAATAGAGATTAATTTTGCCGTGAATGTCTTAGTTTATTGTTATCTTTAGTTTTGTCTTAAAATGGAGAGATTTCTTGTAATCATTGTGGTATTTAAGTCAATCTCTTTTTCCAGCCGGAGTTCTCAGACAGGTTCTTGTTTCCTCGACGTGTTTGGGACGTGAACTTTAGACACAATCCTTCTTGTCACACATAAATCTCGACTCTAAATTGAGTCCCTTTGCTCACTTTCCCGTTTGCGGAGGATTTAAATAACAAAGATTTAATCACACAAACGCGCTTATCACTCTCCTCCGTCTCCGCGCCGGGGTCAAAGTTCACCTGTTTGTTTCCTCCGTGGCCGCGATGATTAATGCGCCGGCTTCATTAAGATTCAGAGCGGCGCCAAAAGTGGCATTGAGCGCGAGGAGCGGAGTTTTCTGGGTTTTTTTTTAACGCGCGCCGGGAGGAAACGGGGGGTAAATGCTAACGAGAGCGATTAGAAACGAGGGAGAGTTACGAGGCTAATTAATGATAAGTCAAGGATGTCTCTTTTACACGGAGAACATCTAAAGTCCCTAAACTTGTCCCTTGGGTCTGGTTTGGCTGCGGTCGTCACAAGGCCCCGCCCACGCCAAGCTTAACTTTTTTGAAACCAGGTCCCGGAGTGTAAAGATCTCCAAATGCTTGGTGTCTCCACTGTCGCGTCATTGTCTCGACTTAACGCTGCGTTTCGTTTGCGCGTTGTCTTTGCGTCTGCTTTTCGACGGCGCCACCTAGCGACCTGACGGAGGTATTACAACGTCTCGAAACGGTGTGGCCTGTGATTCGTTTGCGGGTTTAGTCGGTCAATGGTGTTCAACGTAGGCTGCGCGCCCCGTTTTAAGCCCAATCGGCCTCTACACGGCGTCAGGAGGCGTGGCTTGAGTAGAGCTCCTCGTGCCGATTGGTCAGTTTGATTCTCTTGCATTTTGGTGTTCGTTCGGGTGTTCATTTGAGTGATCATTCGGGTGTCCATTTGAGTGATCATTCGGGTGTTCATTTGAGTGATCATTCGGGTGTCCATTTGAGTGATCATTCGGGTGTTCATTTGAGTGATCATTTGGGTGTTCATTTGAGTGATCATTCGAGTGTTAATTTGGGTGTTCATTCAGGTGTTCATTTGAGTGTTCATTCGGGTGTTCATTTAGGTGATCATTTGAGTGTTCATTCAGGTGTTCATTCGGGTGATCATTCAGGTGTTCATTTGAGTGTTCATTCGGGTGTTCATTTAGGTGATCATTTGAGTGTTCATTCAGGTGATCATTTGGGTGATCATTTAGGTGATCATTTGAGTGTTCATTTAAGTGTTCATTTGTGTGTTCATTTTAGTGTTCATTCGGGTGATCATTCAGGTGTTCATTTGAGTGTTCATTCGGGTGTTCATTTGAGTGTTCATTCGGGTGTTCATGTGCCTTTATTCGTCGAACAGCAGCTCCAAAACATGAAAATCGACTTCACTCCAGACGATCGGCGGCGACGTTGACTCCAGGCGTTTGGTGAACCATAAAGGAGATTCTGGTTGTGGCCCACATTAGACAACAATCTGAGGCGGCCCGGGGAGGAAAAGTGACCCAGGATCTCTAGAGATGCCATTTTATACATCAGCTTTTGTTTGTTAAATGATGAAGAGTAAAGACGGTTGTAATAAACCTCGCGTCATTCACAGTTTTCTGGTGGATTTTAAACGTAATATTCTCACTCGTCCTTTGAATTGTCTGAAATATTAAACGCTCTTGCTGTTCTTGTGGTTTGTTTGCGGTTTGTTTGCGGTTTGCGGCCCCCGAACAGCCATTCAGTCGGTTTCTTTCTCTTCCGTCTTCTCCGTGTTTAAACCCTCTTTTGCCCGTTCAGACCCTGAGCGTGCAGTGCGGCATCTGCTACTCGTTCCGTCTGGAGTCTCGGATCCCGGACCAGGTCTGTAACGACCCTCGCTGTGGTCAGCCCTTCCACCAGGACTGTCTGTACCAGGTACACACACACCTACACACACACGCACACACGCACACACCTACACCTACACGCACACACGCACACACACACACACACACCTACACACACACGCACACACCTACACCTACACGCACACACACACACACCTACACCTACACGCACACACACACACCTACACGCACACACGAACACACACACACACAGACACACACGCCTACACAGACGCACATGCACGCACGCACAGACACACACAGACTCACACACACACACACGCACACACACACAGACACACGCCTACACAGACTCACACGCACGCACACACACACACACCTACACGCGCACACACACACCTACACGCGCACACACACACCTACACGCACACACACACACCTACACACACACACACACACACACCTACACACGCACCCGCACACACACACACATAGACACACGCCTACACAGACGCACACGCACGCACACACACACGCCTACACAGACACCCACACACACACACACACGCACACACAGACATGCACATAGACACACACACACACAGACACACACGCACGCGCGCACACACACACAGACACACACAGACATGCACATAGACACACACACACAGACACACACACACAGACATGCACATAGACACACACACAGACGCAGACACGCACACACAGACACGCACACACACAGACACGCACACACACAGACACGCACACACACAGACACGCACACACACAGAGACACACACACACACACACACACTCACAGACACTCGAGGCATAAAAAGGACTCAAATCTGTCCCTGAACACCAGATCTATCATTATTTAGGAGGTTTCTTTGTGATGTTGGTTTTTTGAACAGACGAATGAGTGAAAATGGAGGTGAAAGAGCTAAAACACGTCTGAAAGTTGTTCACAACCGTGCGTTTATCTATTATTTGTTCTTGTTACAAAAGTGAATTTGTGAACCTCGATTTGGATTTTAAACTCTTAAAAGCGATTTAAGTGTGCATTTGGGTGTGCATTTGAGTGTTCTTTTGTGTTCAGTGGCTGCGCGCTCTGCCGTCCACACGCCAAAGCTTCAACACCGTGTTTGGGGAGTGTCCTTACTGCAGCAAGGCAAGTCACCCACCCACCCACTCACTCACTTAGTTTTTAAAGAAACGATGTACAAACTTTGGTAGAACCACCATTTATTTTGGTAGAAATAAATACTTTGTGGGTTTTTTATGTTTGCAAGAGAAATACTTTAAAGAGAGAGGATAAATAAGCCACCAAAAAGTAGAATACTCTGAATACTCATCTGAAGCTTGTGCACTTTCTGTTCATTCATTCTTTGTTTGATACTCGACATTAACAAGACGCTTTGGCACGTTTAGATTGAAAATGACCCTCCACAATAACAATGAGTTTGACCTGATTTTTCTGCTCGTTCGAGATTATAATACCAAAAGTATGCGCTAAAAGTACAATCTAAAGAACCGCACAAGTACTAAAGTATGTGCATTCAAACAGCAGAAATATTCTTAATATTAATAAGATCAAGTTAAAAACAAGCTGGACTTTTGCATCATAAATTGTCCTAAATGTATTAAAAACTGTACATTATGTTGTAAAAAGCACCCGGGCTTTTACTGTACTTTTACTTTTACTGCACTTTTACTGTACTTTTACTTTTACTGCACTTTTACTGTACTTTTACTTTTACTGCACTTTTAACAGCGACACTTCTGTTTCAGCCGATCACGGTCAAAATGGCGATGCAGAAGTGACTTTAAAGGAGACGAGCGCCACCAGGAGCCCGAAGCCGAGCCCGGCACAGAGCCACCAGAAGAGCGCCCCCGCCTGGCCCAGGTGAGTCGGGGCGGCTCCGGGTTTGTAACTCTCGTACGAGTGAAAGTGACAGTTGATGACATTCGGGCGTCGTCGCTCTTGAGCCGTCACTGTCTGTGGAAAAGAGTTTGTCAATGTTCTGTCCAATAAACGGCATCTTTAAGTTCACAAGGGTTTGTTTTTTGTGTTAAAAATAAGAGAAACTAACATTATGACCACCAGGGCGGCGCTATTCTGGAAAATGCATTTATCTGGACGTTTTGTATCATTTATCTGGAAGTTTTGTGTGGTTTATCTGGACGTTTTGTGTGGTTTATCTGGACGTTTTGTGTCCTTTCTCTGGACGTTTTGTGTGGTTTATCTGGACGTTTTGTGTCCTTTATCTGGAGGTTTTGTGTCCTTTCTCTGGATGTTTTGTGTCCTTTCTCTGGACGTTTTGTGTCCTTTCTCTGGACGTTTTGTGTCCTTTCTCTGGATGTTTTGTGTCCTTTCTCTGGATGTTTTGTGTCCTGTCTCTGGATGTTTTGTGTCCTTTCTCTGGATGTTTTGTGTCCTTTCTCTGGACGTTTTGTGTCCTTTCTCTGGACGTTTTGTGTGGTTTATCTGGACGTTTTGTGTGGTTTATCTGGACGTTTTGTGTCCTTTCTCTGGACGTTTTGTGTCCTTTCTCTGGATGTTTTGTGTCCTTTCTCTGGACGTTTTGTGTGGTTTATCTGGACGTTTTGTGTGGTTTATCTGGACGTTTTGTGTCCTTTCTCTGGACGTTTTGTGTCCTTTCTCTGGATGTTTTGTGTCCTTTCTCTGGACGTTTTGTGTCCTTTCTCTGGACGTTTTGTGTCCTTTCTCTGGACGTTCTGTGTCCTTTCTCTGGACGTTTTGTGTCCTTTCTCTGGATGTTCTGTGTCCTTTCGCTGGATGTTTTGTGTCCTTTCTCTGGACGTTTTGTGTCCTTTCTCTGGATGTTTTGTGTCCTTTCTCTGGACGTTTTGTGTCCTTTCTCTGGACGTTTTGTGTCCTTTCTCTGGATGTTTTGTGTCCTTTCTCTGGATGTTTTGTGTCCTTTCTCTGGATGTTTTGTGTCCTTTCTCTGGATGTTCTGTGTCCTTTCGCTGGATGTTTTGTGTCCTTTCTCTGGATGTTTTGTGTCCTTTCTCTGGACGTTTTGTGTCCTTTCTCTGGACGTTTTGTGTCCTTTCTCTGGACGTTTTGTGTGGTTTATCTGGACGTTTTGTGTCCTTTCTCTGGATGTTTTGTGTCCTTTCTCTGGATGTTTTGTGTCCTTTCTCTGGACGTTTTGTGTCCTTTCTCCGGATGTTTTGTGTCCTTTCTCCGGACGTTTTGTGTCCTTTCTCTGGACGTTTTGTGTCCTTTATCTGGAGGTTTTGTGTCCTTTCTCTGGACGTTTTGTGTCCTTTCTCTGGACGTTTTGTGTCCTTTCTCTGGACGTTTTGTGTCCTTTCTCTGGATGTTCTGTGTCCTTTCGCTGGATGTTTTGTGTCCTTTCTCTGGACGTTTTGTGTCCTTTCTCTGGACGTTTTGTGTCCTTTCTCTGGATGTTTTGTGTCCTTTCTCTGGATGTTTTGTGTCCTTTCTCTGGATGTTCTGTGTCCTTTCGCTGGATGTTTTGTGTCCTTTCTCTGGATGTTTTGTGTCCTTTCTCTGGACGTTTTGTGTCCTTTCTCTGGACGTTTTGTGTCCTTTCTCTGGACGTTTTGTGTCCTTTCTCTGGACGTTTTGTGTCCTTTCTCTGGACGTTTTGTGTCCTTTCTCTGGACGTTTTGTGTGGTTTATCTGGACGTTTTGTGTCCTTTCTCTGGACGTTTTGTGTCCTTTCTCTGGATGTTTTGTGTCCTTTCTCTGGATGTTTTGTGTCCTTTCTCCGGATGTTTTGTGTCCTTTCTCCGGACGTTTTGTGTCCTTTCTCTGGACGTTTTGTGTCCTTTATCTGGAGGTTTTGTGTCCTTTCTCTGGATGTTTTGTGTCCTTTCTCTGGACGTTTTGTGTCCTTTCTCTGGACGTTTTGTGTCCTTTCTCTGGACGTTTTGTGTCCTTTCTCTGGATGTTTTGTGTCCTTTCTCTGGATGTTTTGTGTCCTGTCTCTGGATGTTTTGTGTCCTTTCTCTGGATGTTTTGTGTCCTTTCTCTGGACGTTTTGTGTCCTTTCTCTGGATGTTTTGTGTCCTTTCTCTGGATGTTCTGTGTCCTTTCGCTGGATGTTTTGTGTCCTTTCTCTGGATGTTTTGTGTCCTTTCTCTGGACGTTTTGTGTCCTTTCTCTGGACGTTTTGTGTCCTTTCTCTGGACGTTTTGTGTCCTTTCTCTGGACGTTTTGTGTGGTTTATCTGGACGTTTTGTGTCCTTTCTCTGGATGTTTTGTGTCCTTTCTCTGGACGTTTTGTGTCCTTTCTCTGGACGTTTTGTGTGGTTTATCTGGACATTTTGTGTCCTTTCTCTGGACGTTTTGTGTCCTTTCTCTGGACATTTTGTGTCCTTTCTCTGGATGTTTTGTGTCCTTTCTCTGGATGTTTTGTGTCCTTTCTCTGGACGTTTTGTGTCCTTTCTCTGGACGTTTTGTGTCCTTTCTCTGGACGTTTTGTGTCCTTTATCTGGAGGTTTTGTGTCCTTTCTCTGGACGTTTTGTGTCCTTTCTCGTTTTGTGTGGTTTATCTGTGACAGAGCGGCTCATGGACTCACCTGTTTGTTGCGGCCCCTGGCTCTGCTCAGGGGCCCGCACAGGTCACGCTCCTCCTCTTCCTCCTCTTCATCGTCTGTGTGAAAGGTTCTGGACGTGCGACAGGGTCTGGACTCGTGACAGGGTCTGGACGTGGGACGTGTCCATGGAGACGCCGCAGGTCGTCCTTGGGCCTGAGGGCGGAGCCACAGGTCAGGAGGCGTGTCTGAGACTGCAGTGTCTTTAATGCTTTTGTGGTTCATTTTGTGCGATATTTGAATCTCAAAAAGACATTTACAGAACATGTGAAAATCAAATGAATAAAATGGACGAGATCTTCATTTCTGTGGACATGGCCACGCCCTAATGTGGAAGTGTAAATAAAGTCTGTGAGATTAGATAAAGCCTCTGTTTTTAGTCGAGTCGAAAAAACTGCAGATTTGTTGCTTATTTTGAGAAGGCAAAATAGTTTATGAAATACATTTGAAATATTCACCGTTTTGATCATTAAAATTGGTGTCGTGGTTTCACAAACTCAGGTTCAATATATTGACTATGTCTCAGGAGCTGCGTCTCATCAGAGGCTCAATGAAGAACACACAAGTACACAGTAGTACACAGTAGTACACAGTAGTACACAGTAGTACACAAAAGTACACAAAAGTACACAGTGCAGTTCAGGAGTCGTCTACAGCAGTGTTTCTCAAACTGTGGTACGTGAGCTCCTTCTGGTGGCACACGAGCGCCTCTGCAGCTCTAACATGTGTTCAGAGCAGTGATGTCGCCCGCGTGTGTCGCCCGCGCGTGTCGCCCGCGCGTGTCGCCCGCCGCGTGTGTCGCCCGTGTGGAGATCAGGTCTGGTGTAGATCTGGTTTCACCTGAGGTGGTCTGGAGGTCAGAGGTCCTCGTAAGTATTTAGGATCAATCTGTTTGGGTTTTGTCTTCCGCTCCTTTTCATCCTCCTCCTCCTCCTCCTCTTCATCCCCCTCCTCCTCCTCCTCCTCCTCCTCCTCCTCCTCCTCCGCTCTGGACTGAAGCACAAAGAAACATTCTAGAAAAGTCCAACAGCAGCAGCAGAATATGAATAAAACTGGAATAAATGAATACCAAATATTTATGTACTCTTATATACAGATTATACTCTTATATCCTCCTCTCTGCCACTCCGCCACTCTCCTCTCCGCCACTCTCCTCTCTGCCTCTCCTCCTCTCTGCCTCTCCTCCTCTCTGCCTCTCCTCCTCTGCCTCTCCTCCTCTCTGCCTCTCCTCCTCTCTGCCTCTCCTCCTCTGCCTCTCCTCTCTGCCTCTCCTCCTCTCTGCCTCTCTGCCTCTCCTCCTCTCTGCCTCTCTGCCTCTCCTCCTCTCTGCCTCTCCTCCTCTCTGCCTCTCCTCTCCGCCACTCTCCTCTCTGCCTCTCCTCCTCTCTGCCTCTCCTCCTCTCTGCCTCTCCTCCTCTGCCTCTCCTCTCTGCCTCTCCTCCTCTCTGCCTCTCCTCCTCTCTGCCTCTCCTCTCCGCCACTCTCCTCTCTGCCTCTCCTCCTCTCTGCCTCTCCTCCTGCCTCTCCTCTCCGCCACTCTCCTCTCTGCCTCTCCTCCTCTCTGCCTCTCTGCCTCTCCTCCTCTGCCTCTCCTCTCCGCCACTCTCCTCTCTGCCTCTCCTCCTCTCTGCCTCTCCTCCTCTCTGCCATCTCAGTGTTTGACTCTCACTTGTGGTCTGCAGATCGGAGGTCCTCTTAAATATTTAGGATGGATCTGTTTGGGCTTCATCTTCTTCATCATCTTCTGCTCCTCCTCCTCCTGCTCCTGGTCCTCCTCCTTCACCTGGACGCTGCGCTGACCTCGGCCTCGTCCACTTTTCTATTCAATTAAGAAATGTCACGTTTAAAGGACCTTCTGGAGGGCGGAGCCATGATTACTTTAGTCCTGACCTTGGTTCTCGGTCCTTCAGCTCTGGACTTGGACTCGGGCCCTGGACCGGGTCTGAGGGGCGGGGCCAAGTCCAGTCCTGACCCGGGTCTGAGGGGCGGGGCCAAGTCCAGTCCTGACCCGGGTCTGAGGGGCGGGGCCAAGTCCAGTCCTGACCCGGAGCAGCTCAGGATCCGTCTGAGGAGCCAATAGTCCGGTTTGTCCTGATACTCCAGAGACTGAACGTAGAGGAGGAACGACGCCACGGCATCTGAGGGGGAGGAGCCAGGAGGGGGAGGAGTTTAGTCCAGTTTAGTCCTCTCTCTGCCCTCGCTCTGCCCCTCTCGCTGCCCTCTCTGTCCTCTCTGCCCTCTCTCTGTCCTCTCTGCCCTCTCTCTGTCCTCTCTGCCCTCTCTCTGTCCTCTCTCTGCCCTCGCTCTGCCCCTCTCGCTGCCCTCTCTGTCCTCTCTCTGCCCTCGCTCTGCCCCTCTCGCTGCCCTCGCTGTCCTCTCTGCCCTCTCTGTCCTCTCTCTGCCCTCGCTCTGCCCCTCTCGCTGCCCTCTCTGTCCTCTCTCTGCCCTCGCTCTGCCCCTCTCGCTGCCCTCTCTGTCCTCTCTGTCCTCTCTGTCCTCTCTCTGCCCTCTCTCTGCCCTCGCTCTGCCCTCACTCTGCACTCTCTGCCCCTTTCGCTGCCCTCTCTGCCCTCTCTCTGCCCTCTCTCTGCTCTCTCTCTGCCCTCTCTCTGCCCTCTCTCTGCCCTCTCTCTGCTCTCTGCTCTCTGCCCTCGCTCTGCCCTCTCTCTGCCCTCTCTCTGCTCTCTCTCTGCCCTCTCTCTGCTCTCTCTCTGCTCTCTCTCTGCCCTCTCTCTGCCCTCGCTCTGCCCTCTCTCTGCCCTCTCTCTGCCCTCGCTCTGCCCTCGCTCTGCCCTCTCTCTGCCCTCTCTCTGCCCTCTCTCTGCTCTCTCTCTGCCCTCGCTCTGCCCTCTCTCTGCCCTCTCTCTGCTCTCTCTCTGCCCTCGCTCTGCCCTCTCTCTGCCCTCTCTCTGCCCTCTCTCTGCTCTCTCTCTGCCCTCGCTCTGCCCTCTCTCTGCCCTCTCTCTGCTCTCTCTCTGCCCTCGCTCTGCCCTCGCTCTGCCCTCTCTCTGCTCTCTCTCTGCCCCGGCTCCGCCTCCTCTTTTCCTTTGGAGAGTGAAATCTGACGCTGAAAGAACTAAAGCTGCACTTCTGGATTACCACCACCAGAGGGCAGTGTGTTGACTCTTGCACACAAACCACAGCAAAATCAAGAACAAGTTCAGACTAAACCAGGACTGAACCTGGACTGAACCTGGACTAAACCTGGACTAAACCTGGACTGAACCTGGACTGAACCTGGACTAAATCAAGTCAGTTTCTTCTTCCTAAATCCACAATTTGCTTTTCTGAGCGTTTAACCTTTTTATCATCTTAATCTTAATCTTTAGTGAAGTTCATCAAATTTCAGTCAAGAGAATTTTGAATCCTCAATGATCATCTTCCTCCGTCAGTAAAATTGCTTTGAACAGTTTTCCACCAGAAACAACAATATTGAAATTAAAATGATGTGAATAAATGACTAAAGTCATAATGAACAACTGTATAAAGCAGAACAGACCTGCTCCACATCGCCACGACGACCGCTCCAGCACAGACTCCGGAAGGTTCTGCACAAACCTGGAAAAGCACAGGCGTTTGGTGAGGTCAGAGCGTTTGGTGAGGTCAGAGCGTTTGGTGAGGTCAGAGCGTTTGGTGAGGTCAGTGGTCAGAGTGTTTGAAGAGGTCACAGGTCAGAGCGTTTGGTGAGGTCAGAGCGTTTGGTGAGGTCAGAGCGTTTGGTGAGGTCAGTGGTCAGAGTGTTTGAAGAGGTCACAGGTCAGAGCGTTTGGTGAGGTCAGAGTGTTTGGTGAGGTCAGAGGTCAGAGCGTTTGTGGGTCTAGAGCTGAACCGCGCACCTGGTCTTGGCCTCCTGGACCCGAGCCGGATGGTGGAGCAGATTGCCCCAGGGCAGCTCGCCGCACAGCCAGTGCAGCAGGCAGAAGCCCAGGATCTGGAGGTCACTACGACGAGACAGAGCTGAAACAGAGCGAGGAGGGTCAGGAGGACCAGGAGGGTCAGGAGAGGGTAAGGAGGACCAGGAGGGTCAGGAGAGGGTAAGGAGGACCAGGAGGACCAGTAGGGTAAGGAGGACCAGGAGGGTAAGGAGAGGGTAAGGAGGACCGAGAGGGTAAGGAGGACCAGGAGGGTAAGGAGAGGGTAAGGAGGACCGAGAGGGTAAGGAGGACCAGGAGGGTCAGGAGAGGGTAAGGAGGACCAGGAGAAGACATGTGACCTGTGTTTTTAATTTATGATCAAGAGATTTCAGTGCTCAGATCCATGTCCTGATCCTGGTTTAGTCCCGGTCCAATCCCGGTCCAGTCCTGCTTTACACGTGAGTTTTTCTTGAATCCGTTTTCCTGTTTTTAAAAGTCCACATTTATTTACTTTATTTTCAAAAAGACGACACTTGAGAAATACAAAATACAAGATCGATCCACAGCGTTTCATCTAATCCATCTTTATTAGTGAAGCACATTTTAAAGTACAAACACAAGTAAAATAAATAAAAACAAATTCAAAATGAATAAACGATCAAATCAATAAAATAAAAAACGTCAGTGAAGAAAGTGTATTTTAAAGCATGATCTCTGTAGCTGCAGGAGCTCGTTCTGTTCTTCTGCCGTTGCCATGGAAATGTTGAACTTAAACATCTCTGTCCAGGACTGAGCAGCTGCATGGTTCATCCGCTCCATCATCTATTCTATGGTGATTTTGATCATTCATTTCTGACACTTGTTTCTTTTTACAAATGTGTTCTTGTTTGTTGATGACTTCATTGTTCTTCTGGCGGTCAGTGGCACGTCTGATGTCCCTCCCACGTCTTCACCCCGGAGCAGCTGCGCGCTCAGTTCCCGGCTCATTTAGCCCTGGTCCAGGTGTGTGTGTGCGAGTGTGCGCGAGGTTGTGTGCGGTTACGTGTGGTTCGTCGATAAGCGGAGTCCGGCCCGGATCGGGAGCAGGACCTGAGGGACTTCAGGCTCGATTGTCCCTGAGCTCTGGAGAAATTACCTATCGACTGTCGGCATCAGAGAGAGAAGTGTCCCCAAGTGTCCCGAGCTGCAGACGCATCGATCCAGACGTAAACAGCCGCGACCGACCGACCGCGCAACCGACCCGCCGCAACCGACCCGCCGCAACCGACCCGCTGCGATAACTGCTTTGCATAATTGCCCCTCCAGGTCTGACCTAGAATCAAAAGGTCTAAAGTGGAATATAACCAGGAACAAGACCAAACCAGGTCTAAACTAGAGCTAACCCAGATTTAAACCAGTAAACTATATTTATTATTATTATTTTTCATATTTGGAAGATTGGTTGTGGGCCGGATCAATCACTTGGAGGGCCTGATTTGGCCCCCGGGCCTTATATTGAATAAGGTGTCATTTCTGCACTTCTGGAGTTCAGTGACTTGACGATTCTTCAACCACAACTTTTCTCAAGAACTGTAAAACTATTTGATTATTAAAAAAAGATCGATAATCAATACATGGTAATTCCCTCCGCTGCCAGTAGATGGAGCTAACACCAAATCCCGATGATATTTTAAGTACATTTATGCAGAAAACGTCTCCTCTAAACGACTTGGACAGACGCGTCGGCCATGTTGTCGTGGTAATTATCTGGTATTGTCCTCCGTGTTCGTACAGCTCTTCACCCCTCGCTCCGCTCGCCTCCTTTTCCTCCGGACGCCCACCCGATGTCGCTAATTACACCGTTTAGCTTTGCCGGGGGTCGGGGGTCACCAGCTCGCTCGTCGCCATGGAAACCTGTCAACATCTGGGACTTTAAATGGCACGAGCAGAGTTGGAAATGCCTCTTTTAGATCCGTAAAAAAAGTCTGCAAAGGTTTCTTTCAGTGATGGTTTCAGTCGTCGACGGGTCAAACGACGGGTCAAATATCAGAATCTTTGTGTTTTTAGAGTGCGTTTGGTTCGGGCGACGCCCACGATCAGAACAAGATTACAGTTACTTTCTCTAGTCGACCAGGAATAAGTATTACGTTCTGAAGGTTTGGCCTTCAGACAAATGGCCTTTAGAAAACTGTTTTGGATATAAATAATTATACAACTGTTCCCTAGCAACCGTAAACAAGGGCCAAAATCTGTCTCACTGACTCAAAACATTGATTTGACGAATAAAAATACCTTTACTTTCTTAAATGAGTGTTTAAACTGTTACATGTTTTAGTAAGTTTAAAACATAAAACAAACACAAAACAGGACCAGCAAAATTACAAATAAAATTACAAATAGACAACGAGAAAACAGGAAACGCACTCGTGACACAGAACTTCCTGTGATATTCGGTCCATCCCGCCAAATCAATCAGAATCAGAAGAAGGTTTATTGCCATTTGTCAATGAACAAAATTCAGACATAGGAACTTGTCCTGATGCAACACAAACAACAAAACAATGAACAGCTTCCAGATATATTAAAAATAAGTAAAGTTAAAATAAGGTTAGAAATAGGCACAATATGTACATAATAAAATATGTAGTGCAATAAGGGGGCTTGTGTCTTCTGGACGTTGAAGTCCAGGTTGTTACAGCTGCATCAGCCGCTCCACCTCCTGTAGACAGACTCATCCCTGTCTGTGATGAGCCTGATGAGGGTGGTGTCGTCATGGCGATGAGGGTGGTGTCGTCATGGCGATGAGGGTGGTGTCGTCATGGCGATGAGGGTGGTGTCGTCATGGCGATGGGGGTGGTGTCGTCATGGCGATGGGGGTGGTGTCGTCATGGCGATGGGGGTGATGTCATCATGGCGATGAGGGTGGTGTCGTCATGGCGATGAGGGTGGTGTCGTCATGGCGATGAGGGTGGTGTCGTCATGGCGATGAGGGTGGTGTCGTCATGGCGATGAGGGTGGTGTCGCCATGGCGATGAGGGTGATGTCACCATGGTGATGAGGGTGGTGTCGTCCGCAAACTTAATTAGTTTTACAGAGTCGTGGCTGGAGGTGCAGCAGTTTGTCACAGGGAGAAGAGCAGAGGAGAAAGTACACAGCCCTGTGGAGCTCCTGTGCTGAGAGTCCCAGTGTCTGAGACATTCTTCCCCAGCCGCACGCACTGCCTATATCAGGAAGTCAGCGCTCCACCTGCAGGTGGAGTCGGCACGTTGAGCTGGGAGAGCTTGTCCTGGAGCAGAGCAGGAGGCTGGCAGAGGTGGCCCCAGTGGGGGAGGGGCTGTCAAATCTGCAGTAGCAGTTGGGTTGCCGGGCCAATTTTCTGTCATCTGCAGAAGGGGGGGGCTCTGGGCCTGTAGTTGGTGAGAAGCCGGAGCCCACTCCACCAGGAGGCGGGCCCACTCCACCAGGAGGCGGGGCCACTCCACACAGAGGCGGGGCCACTCCACACAGAGGCGGGGCCACTCCACACAGAGGCGGGGCCACTCCACACAGAGGCGAGGGCGGGGCCACTCCACACAGAGGCGAGGGCGGGGCCACTCCACACAGAGGCGGGGCCACTCCACACAGAGGCGGGGCCACTCCACACAGAGGCGGGGCCACTCCACACAGAGGCGGGGCCACTCCACACAGAGGCGGGGGCGGGGCCACTCCACACAGAGGCGGGGCCACTCCACACAGAGGCGGGGCCACTCCACACAGAGGCGGGGCCACTCCACACAGAGGCGGGGTTGTTGTTTGTGAACTGCTGCTTCGTATGTTTCCCTTTATCCCGCCAAATCAAGAATTAATTAGAAAAACATCAAACGCACTTTAATTTAAAATAACTTTTTTTAACTTCTAGATTTTAGCTCTTTCTCCCAAATTCATGTGTTTTCTCTCTTTACTCTTCCCTCTCTCCTTTCTGTCTCTTCTCCAGACGTTATCACCTGTCAATCGCTCCCATCATTCCGTCTCTCGCTCTCTTCACTTTCTCACCTGTTTCTCCCTTCTCACCTTTATCTTTCCTCTTTCTCTCTTCCCTCTTGCTCTTTTCTCTTTCCTTTCTCTCTTCTTTCCTGCCATTATCTCTCCTCAATCCTTTTATGACTCTCACTTGTTTCCCTCTCCTCTTTTCTCTACCCTTTAACATTTCCTCTCTTTTCCCTTTCTCTTCTTTCTCCCTCCCCTCTCGCTCTCTTTTATTCCTCTCCTCCCCCTAATTACCCAGGGTGCAGTGCTCTCCTGTTTTAATTAAGGCGTTTGATCCGGGCGGAGCAGATAAGCGTCCGTCTCGATACAGAGACCTGGACTAATCGTCGCGCTGGTGTTTCCATCGCTCAGATCGATGGAGCGCGGGAGGAGGAGGAAGAGTGGAACAGAGGCCCACAGAGGCCCACAGCCATTAGAATATGAACTTTATGTCGTATAATGGAACAGCAGAGGTTAGGCCACGCCTCTCACGGCCACGCCTCTTATGGCTGGACTCGCCCTCGTTCCACACGTTCCTCTAAGAAAGAATCTGAGGCAAAAATCCTCTAAAATAAATTAAAAAGCTGCACAAAAGTCGACTCAAAATAAAACAAACTTACACTTTAACACATGCACCCTTTGGTCAGAGGTCAGTGCCCCTTACCCACTCCTCTGTGCCTCTTACCCACTCCTCTGTGCCTCTTACCCACTCCTCTGTGCCCCTTACCCACTCCTCTGTGCCTCTTACCCACTCCTCTGTGCCTCTTATCCACTCCTCTGTGCCTCTTACCCACTCCTCTGTGCCTCTTACCCACTCCTCTGTGCCTCTTACCCACTCCTCTGTGCCTCTTACCCACTCCTCTGTGCCTCTTACCCACTCCTCTGTGCCTCTTACCCACTCCTCTGTGCCCCTTACCCACTCCTCTGTGCCCCTTACCTACTCCTCTGTGCCTCTTACCCACTCCTCTGTGCCTCTTACCCACTCCTCTGTGCCTCTTACCCACTCCTCTGTGCCTCTTACCCACTCCTCTGTGCCTCTTACCCACTCCTCTGTGCCCCTTACCCACTCCTCTGTGCCCCTTACCCACTCCTCTGTGTCTCTTACCCACTCCTGTGCCTCTTACCCACTCCTCTGTGCCCCTCTGTGCCCCTTACCCACTCCTCTGTGCCCCTTACCCACTCCTCTGTGCCTCTTACCCACTCCTCTGCGCCCCTTACCCACTCCTCTGCGCCCCTTACCCACTCCTCTGTGCCTCTTACCCACTCCTCTGTGCCTCTTATCCACTCCTCTGTGCCTCTTACCCACTCCTCTGTGCCTCTTACCCACTCCTCTGTGCCTCTTACCCACTCCTCTGTGCCTCTTACCCACTCCTCTGTGCCTCTTATCCACTCCTTTGTGCCCCTTACCCACTCCTCTGTGCCTCTTACCCACTCCTCTGTGCCTCTTACCCACTCCTCTGTGCCTCTTACCCACTCCTCTGTGCCCCTTACCCACTCCTCTGTGCCCCTTACCCACTCCTCTGTGCCCCTTACCCACTCCTCTGTGCCCCTTACCCACTCCTCTGTGTCTCTTACCCACTCCTGTGCCTCTTACCCACTCCTCTGTGCCCCTTACCCACTCCTCTGTGCCCCTTACCCACTCCTCTGTGCCCCTTACCCACTCCTCTGTGCCTCTTACCCACTCCTCTGCGCCCCTTACCCACTCCTCTGCGCCCCTTACCCACTCCTCTGCGCCCCTTACCCACTCCTCTGCGCCTCTTATCCACTCCTCTGTGCCTCTTACCCACTCCTCTGTGCCTCTTACCCACTCCTCTGTGCCCCTTACCCACTCCTCTGTGCCTCTTACCCACTCCTCTGTGCCCCTTACCCACTCCTCTGTGTCTCTTACCCACTCCTGTGCCTCTTACCCACTCCTCTGTGCCCCTTACCCACTCCTCTGTGCCCCTTACCCACTCCTCTGTGCCTCTTACCCACTCCTCTGTGCCTCTTACCCACTCCTCTGTGCCCCTTACCCACTCCTCTGTGCCTCTTACCCACTCCTCTGTGCCCCTTACCCACTCCTCTGTGTCTCTTACCCACTCCTGTGCCTCTTACCCACTCCTCTGTGCCCCTCTGTGCCCCTTACCCACTCCTCTGTGCCCCTTACCCACTCCTCTGTGCCTCTTACCCACTCCTCTGTGCCTCTTACCCACTCCTCTGTGCCCCTTACCCACTCCTGTGCCCCTTACCCACTCCTCTGTGCCCCTTACCCACTCCTCTGTGCCTCTTACCCACTCCTGTGCCTCTTACCCACTCCTCTGTGCCCCTCTGTGCCTCTTACCCACTCCTCTGTGCCTCTTACCCACTCCTCTGTGCCCCTCTGTGCCTCTTACCCACTCCTCTGTGCCTCTTAACCACTCCTCTGTGCCTCTTACCCACTCCTCTGTGCCTCTTACCCACTCCTCTGTGCGCGTCCAGGCTGGTGTACTCGATGGTCCCGTCGTGGCCTTTTTTGGGGTCCTCCTTGTACTCCTTGTGCGCCCCCTGTGGGCAGTATCTGTAGCACAGGCCGTAGTCTGCCAGGTAAATCTACGGCACCAGAGACAAAGAAAACGCTGAAGAAAACACTGAAAGAACTCTGCAGACGGCACACTGCGGTCGCATTTTGACCCCAAGACCTGCGTATCATATCTACGTGTGCTGGAGCTTAACTCGTAGTGCTCGTCTCCATGGAAACATAGTATGGAGTGGCGTGTGTGTGGTCCTGACCTGGTGCGGGTCCCGGTGCCCCTGCAGGAGATTGGCTGCTTTAATGTCGCCGTGGACGTACTCGTTCTCGTGGATGTACTCCAACACGTCCACCTGCAGACACGCCCCATCATTAACACTAGAGGACCTCGTTGGGGCCTCACCGGTCTGATTCATTAACACTAGAGGGACCTCGTTGGGGCCTCACCGGTCTGATTCATTAACACTAGAGGGACCTCGTTGGGGCCTCACCGGTCTGATTCATTAACACTAGAGGGACCTAGTCGGGGCCTCACCAGTCTGATTCATTAACACTAGAGGGACCTGGTTGGGGCCTCACCGGTCTGATTCATTAACACTAGAGGGACCTCGTTGGGGCCTCACCAGTCTGATTCATTAACACTAGAGGGACCTGGTTGGGGCCTCACCGGTCTGATTCATTAACACTAGAGGGACCTCGTTGGGGCCTCACCGGTCTGATTCATTAACACTAGAGGGACCTCGTTGGGGCCTCACCGGTCTGATTCATTAACACTAGAGGGACCTCGTTGGGGCCTCACCAGTCTGATTCATTAACACTAGAGGGACCTCGTTGGGGCCTCACCAGTCTGATTCATTAACACTAGAGGGACCTCGTTGGGGCCTCACCGGTCTGATTCATTAACACTAGAGGGACCTGGTTGGGGCCTCACCGGTCTGATTCATTAACACTAGAGGGACCTGGTTGGGGCCTCACCGGTCTGATTCATTAACACTAGAGGGACCTCGTTGGGGCCTCAC
>NW_027316500.1:32529555-32592055 GCF_026437365.1 Eucyclogobius newberryi | reverse complement strand
CGTTGTGAGGGAACGAGTGTGTAAACACAGTGGGTGGAGCTTTACCGAGGTAGATGAGTCCGAAGCCGCCCTGTCCGATGAGCCGGCCCAGTCTCCAGCTCTTCTTCTCTGTGTCTGTGAGAACGAAGCCGTCGGGTAAAGGTTTGGGCAGGCCACGCCTCCTCGGGGGCGCCATGGCAACCACAGACTGAACACACCAACAGAAGAATTACAATCAACGTCAGACTCATTCCCCGCACGAGCACATAACAGACCCCGTGGGCCACAAACTTATTCTAGTGTGTTAGGCTCCGCCTGTCTGCATCAGACTCCGCCCGTATGCGTCAGTCTCCGCCCCTATGCATCAGGCTCCGCCCGTCAGGCTTTTTTCCTCCTCATTATTATTAGTCATTGTGACTCATAAAACAGGATTTGGTCGGGTAATTTTTTCTGAATCAGAACAGACGAAATGACACAACAAGAGTTAAAGGCGCAATGGACGATTTTTCGGCGATTTGAGAACGCAGGCGGAAGTGCTCATGCCACTCCCCCGTGAACATGCCACTCCCCCGTGCACATGCCACTCCCCCGTGAACATGCCACTCCCCCGTGCACATGCCACTCCCCCGTGCTCATGCCACTCCCCCGTGAACATGCCACTCCCCCGTGCACATGCCACTCCCCCGTGCACATGCCACTCCCCCGTGCACATGCCACTCCCCCGTGCTCATGCCACTCCCCCGTGCTCATGCCACTCCCCCGTGTGGACTGATACAACACACACGTGCGTTTGTTTATCAGCGCAACGGATCGCATCGCATCTCTCGTCTCCTGTAGATTTCTGTCCACTTCTGCGTCAGCTCGAACTGTCTTTCTCCGTCTTCATTTTGCCCCGTACACTGAGGGAACTATATTATGATAGATCCATGCGCTTAGGCACGCGGAAACGTGGGACGAGCCTGACGCGGCTGCAGGTGAGCGGTAGGTGCGTTTTATGATTGATACGTGGCAGGACAAATGATTTATCCACGCCACGAGGAAATATGATAAAACATTTGCTGAAAAAAATCGTCCATTCCACCTTTAAAGCACTAAACCAATTAAAAACAGGAACAAAGAAAAGCTGGGGATTTTCCATCAAACACCCACAAAAGAAGACAGTACATCGTTATAAATAATGTTTCACAACTACAAACACGTTCAAATCATTCATATTTTGTCACTTGGAGATTCACTTGTGTTCCTCAAATACAAGTACAACCAATAATACTAATACTTCACTGATCGTAGTATTCTCCAAAATAATAATCAGTCATATTTTGATGATTGTATTTGTTAAAAAGAAAAAATCAAAGTATAAACAAAACTCACACAAAAACTATACAAGACTATCACTATACAAGTTTAATCAAGATGTTAAAAAGATACTGATTCAAATCATCATCAATAATGTACTGTATCTGTGTTTAAATATTCTCTGTCTGAAGCAGTAATAATTCATTCACACGTGGTATTGTAGAATTAAAATGAAACACTTTCACGTCACGAGTTAAACTTTCAGAAACATTAAACATATTCCGGTGTAATCCCTCATTCGTCCAGGCGTGTTCCATAGTAGAAAAAGCTTCAGTTGTAGTCATCTGGACTCAGTTAGAAAAAATAGACGTTTCGACTCTCATCCAATTCTAATAGCCCATTAAGATTCTGAATAGGCTCGGTAGATACAAGGGGGAAATTTCTGTTGAAACAAACAACTCTTTCTACTTCAGGAAGGCTCCTCCCACAGAACAGTATTAATATCGGAGTTCTCGATCTAAATTCTTTTATTGACAATGACTCTTGGATGAGAGTCGAAACGTCTACTTTTTCAAACTGAGTCCAGATGACTACAACTGAAGCTTTTTCTACTATTAAACATATTCATTATTAACGGTGTAAAAACTCGACTACTTTGAATAAAAGCTAAATAAACCTTTTATATTCAGTGTTATGTCGTTTAGAATAGTTTGTGTTTTGTTTGCAACATTTAAAAAGACATAATAACTTGATTAGTACGGGTTTTTTTTATCAGTTTAAGAGTGAAACTGTGGCAGCATTTCCTTTATACTTTAGTCACATTTACATTACGAGCGGTGGTCACTTTTCCTCGTGACCATCAGAGCAGCTGTGTGAGGCTAACGGCTAACGGCTAACTCCACTTTGTGTAAATAAGTTCATTTTAGACTCAAAAACACACTTACCGACTGAAGCTCGCGCGCACGTGATCAGCTCGTGTCGATGTGAAACTAAAGCCATAAAACTCTTTTTAGAAGAAAAGAAACTGAAACAAAGTCGTTTTGTATCACACAGAATCACAACAAACCAGCACTTCCGGGATCACACTCCGCCCACTCTAACCTCAGCCAATAGAAACGCGGTGATGTTTCTGACTGACCAATCACAGCAGAGAAGCCGTGGCTCTTCCGCCATCTGTCTCCGGACGCTCTGTTTGAGGTTAGCTCGGAGCTAAAGCTACAAAGGTTTGTACAAATGTCTAAAGAGCAAGTGCAGAGAGCTTTGATGAAGGAGCGTGTGACTGCAGCGGAGTCTGAGGAGGAACTGTGCCGCTCCAAAGAGGAGAACCAGAGGAACCAAGAGCTCCGGGAGTCAGAGCTGAACCCGAGAGTCCAGCTGCTGCAGGCGGCTGTTCACACGAGTCCTGGGCCCCTGGACCAGGGTCTGGACCAGGGTCTGGACCGGGCTCTGGACCGGGCTCTGGACCCGGGTCTGGACCCGGGTCTGGACCCGGGTCTGGACCGGGCTCTGGACCGGGCTCTGGACCGGGCTCTGGACCGGGCTCTGGACCGGGCTCTGGACCGGGGTCTGGACCGGGGTCTGGACCGGGGTCTGGAGGAGGAAATCCCAGAGACTTCACAGATGAAGTCAGAGTCAGAGGAGCAGAGCATTAAAGAGGAGGAGGAGCAGCAGCTGCCAGTGTAAGTTCTACTTTAAACACTTTATTGCGGATGGACAATATTGTAATTTAGATCATATTTATATAATATAAATGTTGTTTTGGACTGTTCCTTTGTAGAAAGTTTCAGTTGTATCATCTTGTTGTTCCAAGATGGCCGCCGCATCAGAGACACGCGCGCTTTAGAATATCTATGTTACAAACATTTTCTGGACTGTCCTACTTTTGTGCCCACAGTTTTGTCTTAAAGGATTGATTACGTCATCAAATATAACTCATCCACAGATGGTGCTGGAGCATTAAGACATGGATGTAGCATTGTAGCATTAGCAAAGTCTGGGTCAAGTTAGGACTTTTAGCATGTTTGCTGGTCCAGGGAAAAGGCAAACACTTGACTTGTTGTAGTAAAAGTGTCGCCAGGAAAATGAGCTCATGGCTTTTCCCATCATCCGTCAGATAAGAAGGAAAAACATAAGTAGAACCAAACAGTCTCTGTTCTTGAAGCTTTATCGCGGCTCTTTGGCTCTTTCCAGGGTAAACTGCTGCTCAAATCCCTCCGCCTCCATTTAATCTGTGAATTCCATCCTCGGTTTCAACTGATTCAACTTCAGCCTTGATCTCGTCCTTCACAGAGCTCGACATGGTCAGCATTTGGTCAAATCCACCACAGAACGCTTGTCAGGGGCCAAAGTTGGCTCTTGTACCACAGAGTCTTCATCTGCCACTCTTTCCTTTCTTGTTTAAAAGATTGCATCCTTTTCATATAAAAGATTGCATCCTTTTCTGAGGTTATTTGGTAGAAACAACCGAGAGCAAAGAAAAACTATCTACGCAGACGCCATCGTGGAAAAAATCACAATGATCCTGGGACATAGAGCTCTGCAGCCCGTCGTCTGTGGAAGTGGAAGCTCAGTTCAATAAAGGACATTAACACTGAAAGTCATTTTTATTTAGTCAAAGAAATTCAATCAGGCTGAGCAAAATAATAAGTCTGTTTGCCGTAACCCGACCGACCCGGTGTGAAACTAGCCGACTGAAATCATTTTATCAGCATTTTTGATCACGCTTGTTATCCTATCTTTTATCCTCATAGCAAAGATAACGCACTGCGCAAAGCATGTGCGTCTGCATAGTCAGTCCCCCACATGCGTCTGTAACGAAACAGACCGCGAGCTAATGACGACAAATTGCCTTTAACAAGTTGGTTTGCCTCTGTCAGCGCCACTCTAGTGTCCATAGGACATGCCAGGCCCTGTCAGGGTGTCTTACGCAATGCATTCTGGGATTGACACACGCCCAATAGCGCCATCACAACAAACGTGTCCCCCGCATGTTCCCCCCGCTCGCCTTCGCTACCAAAATAAAGGATAACGATTTAAATGTCTTAAAATCGTGAGATTTAGTCTCCTGATCGGGTTGATGAAGACGTTTTCAGTCATTGACTGTTGAAGCCTGACCCCTGGTGGTCACTCCGACTCAAAAAATGGCAAAATTGTTATCTTTTTTTTTGCCTTCAAAGTAAAAAAAAAACAATTTGCCTACCGACCAACCCACTTGAAAAATGTTGGTTCGGGTTACAGCAAACAGACAATTTATTTGGGGCAGCCTCAATATAATATTTTTTTGTCTTCTAACTAAGCCTTGACTGTTCTCTTTTTCAGGTCTGTCCCAGAGTCCAGTGCTGTGTTTGTGAAGACAGAAGAAGAAGTAGAATCCTCATCATCGCTTCAACAACCTGAGCTCAAAGAAGAAGAAGAAGAAACACAGGAAGTGGACGTGAGCTCAGAGCCACATTTACACTCCGAGTCTGACGGAGACACAGAGCACTCTTCTGATGATGGAGACTGGAGAGCTCCACTAAACTGTTCAGACGATGGAGACGACGACCACACCCGTGTTCACCGCTGCACCGTCTGTAAGAAAGACTTTACCGAAGCCAAAGAACTGAAATCCCATTTGAAGAACCACACGAGGGACGAAGCCTTAACGTGTCCAACCTGTAGTAGAATATTTTCCACAAAGTCTCACCTCTGCATACATTTAAGAACACACACAGGAGAGAAGCCTTACAGCTGTTCAACCTGTAACAAAACCTTTTCCCATAAGAGCAGCTTAGTTGTACACAGTAAATTACACAGTGGAGAGAGACCTTACAGTTGTCCAGACTGTGACAAAACATTTTCCCAGATGGGAAGTCTAATAATTCACAAAAGAACGCACACGGGTGAGAAACCATTCAGCTGTTCCGTCTGTAAGAAAGAATTTCGACATCTCGTTGGCCTGACGTGCCACATGAGAGTGCACACAGGGGAACAACCATACAGCTGTTCACTCTGTGAGAAAACATTTTCCACTAAGTCTCATCAGAGTGTGCATTTAAGAACACACACAGGAGAGAGGCCCTACAGCTGTTCAATCTGCAACAAATCATTTTCCTACCGGGATTCTCTAAAGATTCACAGCAGAACGCACACAGGTGAAAAACCATTCAGTTGTTCCATATGTAAGCAGGAATTAAGCCATCTCTCTGGACTGAAACGTCACATGAGACTGCACACTGGGGAGAAACCATACAGCTGTTCCATCTGCCAGGAAGGGTTCGTGCGGAACAAAGGACTGAAACGCCATATGAGCATGCACACTGGGGAGAAACCATTCAGCTGTTCCATCTGTAAGAGAGCGTTCAAGAAAAGCACCGGACTGAAACGTCACATGAAACAGCACGCAGAGAAAAGTTCATTCAGCTGTCCAGACTGCAGCGACACCTTTTTGACCAAGTGTGATCTCCGTGTACATTTAATAACACACACAGGAGAGAAACTGTACAGCTGTATGGAATGTAAGAAAACATTTTTTGATCAATCTAATCTTCAAAGACACTTACGGACACACAATGGTGAGAGACCTTTCAGCTGTTTGGTATGTAACAAAACATTTTCTGATAAATCTAATCTAAAAAGACACTTACAAACACACAAGTGAAAGACCTTACAGCTGATCAACACACAATAAAACATTTTCTCAGACGAGCTATTTAAATACACTTAGAAGAATAGACTTTAAAAGAAACCATTCAGCTGTACAGATCATGAATGAAGCTTTTCTGCTGTTGGAACGTTCTAAAATAACTTAGAACTGGACATGAGAACTGAAAACGGAAACAGAAAACTGTAAATATCTTATGTTCACTTGAAATAAAAAACATTTTTGTCGTGTCTAATCCTGTCTTTTTTTCCCGTCAGTTTTTTTTAATTTTTTTACCACAAAACATAAAAGTTAACTTACTTCACCAAACCTGACATGTCCATTTCTAATGTGATGCATTTCCTTGATATTGGTCCAATGTCTGATACAAACTGAATGTACAAAAGTCCTTTGACTAAAGAGTCAAAAGAAGGAAACTATAAAATTACTGCTTTTCCCAGATTTCTCTCTCTGTTCCAGACTCTCCTGATTTCCATCCCCAACCGGCTGTTTGAGAGTGGAATAAAACGATCTCAAGATGTGTTTGACAAGGAAAGAAACGTTGAATCCAATTAAAAACTTTACAATGCTATAAACAAAAGAAAAATGAGGCGGGGTTTGTCTTGTCTGAAAAGTACTTTATTTCAGCTCAAATCAGAGCGTTGCTGGTGTGATCCAGAATATGAAGCTCAAAGGTCTTATACTGAGAGTCATGTGGTGCCGGGGGTTCCTGTACAGGTCTTATACTGAGAGTCATGTGGTGCCTGAGGTTCCTGCACAGGTCTTATACTGAGAGTCATGTGGTGCCTGAGGTTCCTGTACAGGTCTTATACTGAGAGTAATGTGGTGCCGGGGGTTCCTGTACAGGCCTTATACTGAGAGTCATGTGGTGCCTGAGGTTCCTGTACAGGTCTTATACTGAGAGTGCTGTGGTGCCTGAGGTTCCTGTACAGGCCTTATACTGAGAGTCATGTGGTGCCTGAGGTTCCTGTGCAGGTCTTATACTGAGAGTCATGTGGTGCCTGAGGTTCCTGTACAGGTCTTATACTGAGAGTGCTGTGGTGCCTGAGGTTCCTGTACAGGTCTTATACTGAGAGTCATGTGGTGCCTGAGGTTTCTGTACAGGTCTTATACTGAGAGTCATGTGGTGCCTGAGGTTCCTGTACAGGTCTTATACTGAGAGTCATGTGGTGCCTGAGGTTCCTGTACAGCCCTTATACTGAGAGTCATGTGGTGCCGGGGGTTCCTGTACAGGTCTTATACTGAGAGTAATGTGGTGCCGGGGGTTCCTGTACAGGTCTTATACTGAGAGTCATGTGGTGCCTGAGGTTCCTGTACAGGTCTTATATGAGAGTCATGTGGTGCCTGAGGTTCCTGTACAGGCCTTATACTGAGAGTAAAGTGGTGCCGGGGGTTCCTGTACAGGTCTTATACTGAGAGTCATGTGGTGCCGGGGGTTCCTGTACAGGTCTTATACTAAGAGTCATGTGGTGCCTGAAGTTCCTGTACAGGTCTTATACTGAGAGTCATGTGGTGCCTGAGGTTCCTGTACAGGTCTTATACTGAGAGTCATGTGGTGCCGGGGGTTCCTGTACAGGTCTTATACTGAGAGTCATGTGGTGCCGGGGGTTCCTGTACAGGTCTTATACTGAGAGTCATGTGGTGCCGGGGGTTCCTGTACAGGTCTTATACTGAGAGTCATGTGGTGCCGGGGGTTCCTGTACAGGTCTTATACTGAGAGTCATGTGGTGCCGGGGGTTCCTGTACAGGTCTTATACTGAGAGTCATGTGGTGCCTGAGGTTCCTGTACAGGTCTTATACTGAGAGTGCTGTGGTGCCGGGGGTTCCTGTACAGGTCTTATACTGAGAGTCATGTGGTGCCTGAGGTTCCTGTATAGGTCTGATACTGAGAGTCATGTGGTGCTGGTGGTTCCTGTACAGGTCTTATACTGAGAGTAATGTGGTGCCTGAGGTTCCTGTACAGGCCTTATACTGAGAGTAATGTGGTGCCGGGGGTTCCTGTACAGGTCTTATACTGAGAGTCATGTGGTGCCTGAGGTTCCTGTACAGGTCTTATACTGAGAGTCATGTGGTGCCTGAGGTTCCTGTACAGGTCTTATACTGAGAGTCATGTGGTGCCTGAGGTTCCTGTACAGCCCTTATACTGAGAGTCATGTGGTGCCGGGGGTTCCTGTACAGGTCTTATACTGAGAGTAATGTGGTGCCGGGGGTTCCTGTACAGGTCTTATACTGAGAGTCATGTGGTGCCTGAGGTTCCTGTACAGGTCTTATATGAGAGTCATGTGGTGCCTGAGGTTCCTGTACAGGCCTTATACTGAGAGTAAAGTGGTGCCGGGGGTTCCTGTACAGGTCTTATACTGAGAGTCATGTGGTGCCGGGGGTTCCTGTACAGGTCTTATACTAAGAGTCATGTGGTGCCTGAAGTTCCTGTACAGGTCTTATACTGAGAGTCATGTGGTGCCGGGGGTTCCTGTACAGGTCTTATACTGAGAGTCATGTGGTGCCGGGGGTTCCTGTACAGGTCTTATACTGAGAGTGCTGTGGTGCCGGGGGTTCCTGTACAGGTCTTATACTGAGAGTCATGTGGTGCCTGAGGTTCCTGTACAGGTCTTATACTGAGAGTCATGTGGTGCCTGAGGTTCCTGTACAGGTCTGATACTGAGAGTGCTGTGGTGCCGGGGGTTCCTGTACAGGTCTTACTGCAGATGACAGACGCTTGAGTCATGAGGAGGAAGTGAAGAATCCCTGGCTCAAATCTGTTCTTACAACATGTAAGGAGCTGATCAGAACAAACAAACTAAACAAACATGTTACAATCATAAACTGGGAAAGTTTTATGACCAAAGGTTTTGTACCAAATAGAACTGACCTGAGACTCAAGGTCTGGAGGAGAAAAGGTCTAAAGGTTTTTCACAAGATGTAAAAGAGAATCACATGAAAAGCTTTGAGATGTTGAAAGAATCCTTTGACCTGGAGAAACAGGACTTTTATAGGTTTTTATAAATAAGGAGTTATTTCTAACCAATGAATTAAACAGACCACTATAACCCTTTGAAGAATATCTAAATTATATCAATGCTTTACTGATCTGGAGGAAAATTTGCTTTAAATGTGTCTTGTTTCTTCATAACTCCAGGTCAAAGGTCTCATTATTCACAGAGCGACTCAAACTGTTGGAGAAACAGCGCCACCAGGAGGTAAACCACCATCACGTGTTCTGGGACTGACCTGATGCTCAGAAATATGGGACTGAAATGAACTGTTTTTAGACATTTCCATCTGAACTTTAGAACTATGAACTTGGGCCTCAGAACTCCTGCCATGGACACAATGGATTCTCCTTTAGAAAGTACTTTAGGCGACAGGAGAAAAGTCCATCACAAAGAAACTATTAAGGACGTTAGAGAAATTGAAAAACTAACATTTGCCCAACTCTGGATTTAATGAGACTTTAAATGTTTAAATGATAAAATGTCACGATGTGTTTCATTTGTAGAGTTTAACTGTGATCTTGGTTTAAATTTTGCTCTGGTCATGTTTTGTGTCTGTGCTGTGTTTTATTTTTTTTAAAGAAAAAATAAATAAAAGAAACATAAGAAATGTGCAATTAAAAAACAACGATATGTTTCATATAATTCTTACACAAATATTTTAAATATTTTAATATTTTAAATATTTTAATATTTTAAATATTTTATATTTTAAATTTATCTCTTGTCTCAGGCAAAATCCCAGAAGACTTAAAGGCGGCGAGGGTGACGCCAATTTAAAAAAAAAAACAATAAGCTGGAAGCTGGTAATTACAGACCCGTCTCAATCCTAAGAACCATATCATAAATATTCGAAAGGGTTGTCAATCATCAGAAGGACAATTACCTACGTCAAAATAAACTTTTATACGAGAATCGATCAAGTTTTCGATCCGCTTCCTCCACTGACCCTTGTCTGGTTCATTAGAGGGATTATTTTAGGCTGGAGCAAGATAAGGACAATTATATTGGACAATTATATTGGCCTGGTATTACTTAAGCCTTTGATACAGTGGATCATAGGGTCTTACTCAGAAAACTTCAAGCTCTAGGATGTCAAAATCAGCTTTAACCTGGTTTCAGTCTTATTTACAGGAGCGCAAACAATCAGTGAAGATAAACGACACTAGCTCCAAACCCGCAATTATCACTTGTGGTTTGCCTCAAGGCTCGATCCTTGGGCCCTTACTCTTTCTCATTTACATAAATGATGTACCTTCAGCCGTAAGATGCGAGCTCCTTTTGTACGCAGACGACTCTGCCCTAATTGTTGCCGTTAGCGACACCATGGAAATTCAACGCCAACTGTCCATGGAACTTGAATCAATCAGAGAATGACTGATTGATAATAAGTTATCATGACATCTAGGAATCGAGTCAATACTCTTCGGTTCGAAGAGGAAACTCAGTAAATATAGTTCCATTGAGCTACAATGTGCTGGTAATACAGTGGCTTGTTGTACCAATGTAAAATACCTGGGGT
Source organism: Eucyclogobius newberryi (assembly GCF_026437365.1). Lineage (NCBI taxonomy): Eukaryota > Metazoa > Chordata > Actinopteri > Gobiiformes > Gobiidae > Eucyclogobius > Eucyclogobius newberryi. The sequence goes on along the minus strand of NW_027316500.1, from coordinate 32,581,626 downwards.
CGAATTAGATCATTCTCTTACTGGAGAAGGAAATGCAGATGAAATAATGAGCAAATCCAATGCAAAGTTAAAATGTCTCTAAAGACTCCTAATGTCAACCTGAGACTAAAAGAAAGTTAGTGTCGGCCTTAATTCAATGTCATTTTGACTTTGCCAGTGCATCATGGGACTCTCCCAGTGCATCATGGGACTCTGGATTAACAAAGAAATACAAATCTAGGTTACAATGTACACAAAACAAAGTAATTCAGTTTCTTTTAAATTTAAGACGGTCAATATGTTACCGGTTGAACTACGTGTACAACAACTAAAATTTAATATTTTTCACAACATTCTTAATGGTAACGCTCCAAATTATTTATCAAATAATATTCACTGTACAAGTTCCAGCATAACATCAACACACGTCCAGCACATCGTCGCTTCAGATTCCACACGTAAGATTCCTGGAATCAATGACCTCGTCATGTGCAGAATGCTCCAAATAAGTCTCATTTTAAATCTCTCGTCAGATCTTCTACTGAGAGTGTTTTTCAAACTTCCTATAAATGATCTGTTCTTTTCTTCTGTATCTACCTCTGGATCTACCTGCGTTGCAACAATGAAATTTCCCCATGTGGGACAATAAAGGAATATCTCATCTTAAAACCTTTTTATTTGAATGTCTAAATAGCAGGAATCAAACTTGTATGTATTTTATTAACATGTTTTACTTGTTATATTATTATACAAGGACCACACCTTGCGCTTTTTTGTGTTATCCTGGCTTTTTAAATTGTATTTACATGTGATATATATATATATATATATATATATATATATATATATATATATATATATATATATATATATATATATATATATGTTTACAACCATTTGTTTATGTTATGTTTATGTATTACATGCTCATGCACTTTATGGCAAATAAATCAAATCAAATCCACTATTAGGAAGGTTCATTATCAAAAAGCAAAAAATTCAAATTATCACATAAACACTTATTTTATTTTGTTGTCCCGCTAACAAAAATCATACTTCCGGGAATTTGTCCGGCCCACTCTAGTCTCAGCCAATAGAAACACGGAAATCTTTCTGACTGACCAATCAGAGCAGAGCTCGGGGCGTGTCCCTGTCTCCGGACGCTCTGTTTGAGGTTAGCTCGGAGCTAAAGCTACAAAGGTTTGTACAAATGTCTAAAGAGCAAGTGCAGAGAGCTTTGATGAAGGAGCGTGTGACTGCAGCGGAGTCTGAGGAGGAACTGTGCCGCTCCAAAGAGGAGAACCAGAGGAACCAAGAGCTCCGGGAGTCAGAGCTGAACCCGAGAGTCCAGCTGCTGCAGGCGGCTGTTCACACGAGTCCTGGGCCCCTGGACCAGGGTCTGGACCAGGGTCTGGACCGGGCTCTGGACCGGGCTCTGGACCCGGGTCTGGACCCGGGTCTGGACCCGGGTCTGGACCGGGCTCTGGACCGGGCTCTGGACCGGGGTCTGGACCGGGGTCTGGACCGGGCTCTGGACCGGGGTCTGGACCGGGGTCTGGACCGGGGTCTGGACCAGGGTCTGGACCGGGGTCTGGACCGGGGTCTGGAGGAGGAAATCCCAGAGACTTCACAGATGAAGTCAGAGTCAGAGGAGCAGAGCATTAAAGAGGAGGAGCAGCAGCTGCCAGTGTAAGTTCTACTTTACTTCATTACAGATGTAGAATATGTTATAGATGAGATCATAAGTTAAGATCAGATAAGATATTCCTTTATTGTCCCACATGAGGAAATTTCATTGTTGCAACGCAGGAAGATACAGAAGAAAAGTTAGGAAGTTTAAAAACACTTTCAGTAGAAGATCTCTTATAAACAAAAACTCCCATTACCCAACAAGGGATATATATATATATATATATATTATATTTGATGTGTACGTGGTCATGACTTTGGACGAACCAGATGCAATATTTATAAGTGTTACAGCACTTTTTTAAACAGAATATATAAAGTATGTTCCAATTTCATTTATAGAGCAAAAGGTGTCATGTTAAAAACGCTTTAAAAAAAATACAACACAGCGCAAGTAGCAATAAATAAATAAAAACATAAAAATACATTAACACAGAATTTTTAAAATGGTAAAAAAAACAGATAAAAGGCACTCTGGCACCAGCAGGAGGCCGGTCCATGTTTAGTCCTGACTCTGGCACCAGCAGGAGGCCGGTCCATGTTTAGTCCTGACTCTGGCACCAGCAGGAGGCCGGTCCATGTTTAGTCCTGACTCTGGCACCAGCAGGAGGCCGGTCCATGTTTAGTCCTGACTCTGGCACCAGCAGGAGGCCGGTCCATGTTTAGTCCTGACTCTGGCACCAGCAGGAGGCCGGTCCATGTTCAGTCCTGACTCTGGCACCAGCAGGAGGCCAGTCCATGTTTAGTCCTGACTCTGGCACCAGCAGGAGGCCGGTCCATGTTTAGTCCTGACTCTGGCACCAGCAGGAGGCCGGTCCATGTTCAGTCCTGACTCTGGCACCAGCAGGAGGCCGGTCCATGTTTAGTCCTGACTCTGGCACCAGCAGGAGGCCGGTCCATGTTTAGTCCTGACTCTGGCACCAGCAGGAGGCCGGTCCATGTTTAGTCCTGACTCTGGCACCAGCAGGAGGCCAGTCCATGTTCAGTCCTGACTCTGGCACCAGCAGGAGGCCGGTCCATGTTTAGTCCTGACTCTGGCACCAGCAGGAGGCCGGTCCAGCCGCATCACGCGCTCGCTCCAGCTCCAAAGTGGCAGAATTGACAAACCATGTGCGTGTTTTGACAGACAAACTTGACGACCCGCAAAACCCTGAACACAGATATAATTTGCGGATGGTCAGTATTCCAGAGGACACTGAGGACACGGGCGTGGTCAAGTATAGAGACCTGATCCCCGAATATCTCAAACTTCCAACAAAAGCTGGGAAAATGAAGACTGACCGCACACTTTGCTCTCTGACCCCTGAACCAGCTCTGACTCAGCGTCCAGGACCGATTATTCTCAAATTCCACAACTTCAGTGATAAACAGCGTGTCATGGTTTTCCCTCCACTCTCTGATCGCCTTTTGGATCAGTCTGTGGGCTCTTTGCATGTTTTTGGCATTATTTTTTGTGTGTCATTTTATTAAACCCTTGATTAATGTTTTCCAGGTCTGTCCCAGAGTCCAGTGCTGTGTTTGTGAAGACCGAAGAAGAAGAAGAAGAAGAAGAAGAAGAATCCTCATCATCGCTTCAACAACCTGAGCTCAAAGAAGAAGAAGAAACACAGGAAGTGGGCGTGAGCTCAGAGCCACATTTACACTCCGAGTCAGACGGAGACACAGAGTCTGACTCTGAGCGCGACTGGACAGCTCCACTAAACTGTTCAGACGACGGAGACGACCACGCCCAAGTCCAGATCAGAGCCGCACAAACCTCTGAACTGTCCCTCGAACACAAGGCTGCAGCGGAGACCAGCGACACGAGTGTTCACCGCTGTTCAGTCTGTAACAAAGACTTTACCCAAGCCAAAGCTCTGAAATCCCATTTGCGGAACCACACGAGGCAAAACGCATTCAGCTGTTCGTTCTGTGAGAAAACGCTTTCCACAAAGGCTCAGCTACGCGTACATTTAAGAACACACACAGGAGAGAGACCATACAGCTGTTCATTCTGCAGCAAAACATTCTCCAATAAGAGCAGTTTAGTTGTGCACGTTAAAATACACACCGGAGAGAGACCTTACAGCTGTTCCATCTGTCAGGAAGAGTTCATCCAAGCCATAGGACTGAAGCGCCACATGAGCAAGCACACAGGGGTGAAACCATTCAGCTGTTCAACCTGTAACAATGCATTTTCCAGTAATTATGAACTACTTTCACACGTGAGAACGCATTCAGGTGAGAGACCTTACAGCTGTTCAATATGCAGCAAAACTTTTACCAGAGTTGATTCTCTAACTGTCCATAAGCGAATTCATACAGGTGAAAAACCATTCAGCTGTTCCATCTGTAAGAGAACATTCATCCAAAGCACTGGACTGAAACGTCACATGAGACTGCACACAGGGGAAAGACCATTCAGCTGTCCAACCTGCAGCAACACATTTTCTGACAAATCTCATCTAAATAGACACTTGAAGAAAACACACAGGTGAGAGACCTTACAGCTGATCAACCTGCATTAAAACATTTACTCAGAAAAGCTATTTAAATCCACACAACTGTAATCTGGAGACACTTGAAGAGAAACCATTCAGCTGGACAGAGCATGACTGAGCCTTTCAGCTGTTAGAACGTTCTAAAAGAGCTTTAAAAGTGAAGATGAGATAAAGAACAGCCAGAACTTTGTACGATCCATCTTCTTCTTCTTCCGCTTTATCCGGGGCCGGGTCGCGGGGGCAGCAGTCTAAGCAGGGACTCCCAGACTTCCTCCTCCCCAGACACTTCCTTCGGGGTGATCACGAGGCGTAGAGACATAGTCCCAAACTTTGCAGGATCTGATTGAAAATGCTAATGAAAAGTGTCAATATGTTCATCTGAAATAAAACATGTTTTGTTTTGTCTAATCCTCAAAGATGTGTTTTTTTCCCTTCAGTTTTTACATTTTTTACCACAAAACATAAAACACAGATCGAGACATGGAGAGAGTACCTGAACAGGTCATGATGGTTCACGACCTCTGACCTGAGCAGATGAATTCTCCTGATATTTATTTCACAAAGTCTTGACAGGACGATCGTCACATCAGGACAAATATTTGAATCGGATAAATCGAAGTGTCACAACAACGTAACAATTTGAGAATCTGTTTTTAAATACAGCCTTGTAGTTTGGGCTTCGACCAGATCAGATTCACATGTTCATCATAACGTTAAGCCAATTTTATAAAAAATAATCAAAATTTAATTTTGGGCCGACTCCTTGATTGAAAGTTAATTTTGAAATATGACACAATATTTACCCTTGAAATCTCATCATCTCCAGATTCAATGCTATCGACAACAAATCCCCATTTGTTTTATGTGTAAACGTCATTCTGGAAAGACATCAAATAAGAACCTTTATTTGTTGCACAAGAGAGAGAAAGTTCCATAATCACGAAGCAAAAATGTCCAAATTATCCCCAAATAAACGCGCACATTATATTTTCTATTTACATAAAGTGAATTCACTTATTGTTTTCTCTTGTCCGAGACGAACTAGGTCGGCACAAGATCATACAGTTCTAGTGCCGGTCCCTCCCCCTGATAAGACACGAAACTTCCGGGAATATGTCCCGCCCACTCTAGTCTCAACCAATAGGAACACGGAGAAGTTTCTGACTGACCAATCAGAGCAGAGCTCGGGGCGTGTCCCTGTCTCCGGACGCTCTGTTTGAGGTTAGCTCGGAGCTAAAGCTACAAAGGTTTGTACAAATGTCTAAAGAGCAAGTGCAGAGAGCTTTGATGAAGGAGCGTGTGACTGCAGCGGAGTCTGAGGAGGAACTGTGCCGCTCCAAAGAGGAGAACCAGAGGAACCAAGAGCTCCGGGAGTCAGAGCTGAACCCGAGAGTCCAGCTGCTGCAGGCGGCTGTTCACACGAGTCCTGGGCCCCTGGACCAGGGTCTGGACCGGGGTCTGGACCGGGCTCTGGACCGGGGTCTGGACCCGGGTCTGGAGCAGAGCATCAAAGAGGAGGAGCAGCAGCTGCCAGTGTAAGTTCTACTTTAAACACATTGTTTTGCGCAATAATTAATGATCCAAAAACACGGGAGATCTTCATGTAATAATAATAATAATAATAATACATCTTTTATTTGTATAGCGCTTTTCAGGGCCCCAAAGACGCTGGACATATCCAAAAAAGGAGGGGGGGTATTTACAGACAGGGGGGGCCAGCACGTACATGACACAATAATGAAGTGATGGGGGGGTGTATGTTTTTGAAGTGCTTCAAAATGAGGCAAAAGTGTCTTCACATTTCAGCCAAAGAGCTGACCTCTGACCTCTGCTGGCCTGTGGTCAGTGCTGCTGCTGTGCAGGGGTCACCACGTGGTCAGTCAGTGTTACTGGATTCATGCATCTGACCACATTCTATTATTTTCATCATATTAGTTTCATTAAATGTTATTCCAAGTTATAAATGTATTCATTAAGGAGGAAACAGAGTCTTATATCTGAACTTTCTGGGCAGATTTATTCACAGATACGAGCATTTTGACAGAGGCAAATATTTCTGACCCGACGGTGGACGTGGAGCAGATGCAATAATGTGGCCCCTAAAAACAGACTTATCCTTCATCCAGTTTCATGAGGTTTGTTGCATTAGATCACAAATCTTCTGTAGTTTTTGGGTCATTAAAAACAATTAGGTGGATTTGGGTTCGGGTGATGAACAAGTGATGATGTCATGTGGGCGTGACTTAGGCGGTGATTGACAGTTGCAGCACAGGTTCGATCGATGGTTTTGGTTTGTGTCACGAAAGGAGCTATTTGTCACACGCAGTCCAGCAGAAGACGAACACAGGCGGAACAGCACTCCTGCAGGACTGGAGGGAGGGAGGCGGAACAGCACTCCTGCAGGACTGGAGGGAGGCGGAACAGCACTCCTGCAGGACTGGAGGGAGGGAGGCGGAACAGCACTCCTGCAGGACTGGAGGGAGGCGGAACAGCACTCCTGCAGGACTGGAGGGAGGCGGAACAGCACTCCTGCAGGACTGGAGGGAGGCGGAACAGCTCTCCTGCAGGACTGGAGGGAGGCGGAACAGCTCTCCTGCAGGACTGGAGGGAGGCGGAACAGCACTCCTGCAGGACTGGAGGGAGGCGGAACAGCACTCCTGCAGGACTGGAGGGAGGCGGAACAGCACTCCTGCAGGACTGGAGGGAGGGAGGCGGAACAGCACTCCTGCAGGACTGGAGGGAGGCGGAACAGCACTCCTGCAGGACTGGAGGGAGGCGGAACAGCACTCCTGCAGGACTGGAGGGAGGCGGAACAGCACTCCTGCAGGACTGGAGGGAGGCGGAACAGCACTCCTGCAGGACTGGAGGGAGGCGGAACAGCTCTCCTGCAGGACTGGAGGGAGGCGGAACAGCACTCCTGCAGGACTGGAGGGAGGGAGGCGGAACAGCACTCCTGCAGGACTGGAGGGAGGCGGAACAGCACTCCTGCAGGACTGGAGGGAGGGAGGCGGAACAGCACTCCTGCAGGACTGGAGGGAGGCGGAACAGCACTCCTGCAGGACTGGAGGGAGGCGGAACAGCACTCCTGCAGGACTGGAGGGAGGCGGAACAGCACTCCTGCAGGACTGGAGGGAGGCGGAACAGCTCTCCTGCAGGACTGGAGGGAGGCGGAACAGCACTCCTGCAGGACTGGAGGGAGGCGGAACAGCTCTCCTGCAGGACTGGAGGGAGGCGGAACAGCACTCCTGCAGGACTGGAGGGAGGCGGAACAGCACTCCTGCAGGACTGGAGGGAGGCGGAACAGCACTCCTGCAGGACTGGAGGGAGGGAGGCGGAACAGCTCTCCTGCAGGACTGGAGGGAGGCGGAACAGCACTCCTGCAGGACTGGAGGGAGGTGGAACAGCTCTCCTGCAGGACTGGAGGGAGGTGGAACAGCTCTCCTGCAGGACTGGAGGGAGGGAGGCGGAACAGCACTCCTGCAGGACTGGAGGGAGGGAGGCGGAACAGCTCTCCTGCAGGACTGGAGGGAGGCGGAACAGCACTCCTGCAGGACTGGAGGGAGGCGGAACAGCACTCCTGCAGGACTGGAGGGAGGTGGAACAGCACTCCTGCAGGACTGGAGGGAGGCGGAACAGCACTCCTGCAGGACTGGAGGGAGGTGGAACAGCTCTCCTGCAGGACTGGAGGGAGGGAGGCGGAACAGCACTCCTGCAGGGTTGGAGGGAGGTGGAACAGCTCTCCTGCAGGACTGGAGGGAGGGAGGCGGAACAGCACTCCTGCAGGACTGGAGGGAGGGAGGCGGAACAGCTCTCCTGCAGGACTGGAGGGAGGCGGAACAGCACTCCTGCAGGACTGGAGGGAGGGAGGCGGAACAGCACTCCTGCAGGACTGGAGGGAGGCGGAACAGCACTCCTGCAGGACTGGAGGGAGGCGGAACAGCACTCCTGCAGGACTGGAGGGAGGCGGAACAGCTCTCCTGCAGGACTGGAGGGAGGCGGAACAGCTCTCCTGCAGGACTGGAGGGAGGCGGAACAGCACTCCTGCAGGACTGGAGGGAGGCGGAACAGCTCTCCTGCAGGACTGGAGGGAGGCGGAACAGCACTCCTGCAGGACTGGAGGGAGGCGGAACAGCACTCCTGCAGGACTGGAGGGAGGGAGGCGGAACAGCACTCCTGCAGGACTGGAGGGAGGCGGAACAGCACTCCTGCAGGACTGGAGGGAGGGAGGCGGAACAGCTCTCCTGCAGGACTGGAGGGAGGCGGAACAGCACTCCTGCAGGACTGGAGGGAGGCGGAACAGCACTCCTGCAGGACTGGAGGGAGGGAGGCGGAACAGCTCTCCTGCAGGACTGGAGGGAGGTGGAACAGCACTCCTGCAGGACTGGAGGGAGGGAGGCGGAACAGCACTCCTGCAGGACTGGAGGGAGGGAGGCGGAACAGCTCTCCTGCAGGACTGGAGGGAGGCGGAACAGCACTCCTGCAGGACTGGAGGGAGGCGGAACAGCTCTCCTGCAGGACTGGAGGGAGGCGGAACAGCTCTCCTGCAGGACTGGAGGGAGGCGGAACAGCTCTCCTGCAGGACTGGAGGGAGGGAGGCGGAACAGCACTCCTGCAGGACTGGAGGGAGGCGGAACAGCACTCCTGCAGGACTGGAGGGAGGGAGGCGGAACAGCACTCCTGCAGGACTGGAGGGAGGCGGAACAGCACTCCTGCAGGACTGGAGGGAGGGAGGCGGAACAGCACTCCTGCAGGACTGGAGGGAGGCGGAACAGCACTCCTGCAGGACTGGAGGGAGGCGGAACAGCACTCCTGCAGGACTGGAGGGAGGGAGGCGGAACAGCTCTCCTGCAGGACTGGAGGGAGGCGGAACAGCACTCCTGCAGGACTGGAGGGAGGTGGAACAGCTCTCCTGCAGGACTGGAGGGAGGTGGAACAGCTCTCCTGCAGGACTGGAGGGAGGGAGGCGGAACAGCACTCCTGCAGGACTGGAGGGAGGGAGGCGGAACAGCTCTCCTGCAGGACTGGAGGGAGGCGGAACAGCACTCCTGCAGGACTGGAGGGAGGGAGGCGGAACAGCTCTCCTGCAGGACTGGAGGGAGGTGGAACAGCTCTCCTGCAGGACTGGAGGGAGGCGGAACAGCACTCCTGCAGGACTGGAGGGAGGCGGAACAGCACTCCTGCAGGACTGGAGGGAGGCGGAACAGCACTCCTGCAGGACTGGAGGGAGGCGGAACAGCACTCCTGCAGGACTGGAGGGAGGCGGAACAGCACTCCTGCAGGACTGGAGGGAGGCGGAACAGCTCTCCTGCAGGACTGGAGGGAGGCGGAACAGCACTCCTGCAGGACTGGAGGGAGGGAGGCGGAACAGCACTCCTGCAGGACTGGAGGGAGGCGGAACAGCACTCCTGCAGGACTGGAGGGAGGGAGGCGGAACAGCACTCCTGCAGGACTGGAGGGAGGCGGAACAGCACTCCTGCAGGACTGGAGGGAGGCGGAACAGCACTCCTGCAGGACTGGAGGGAGGCGGAACAGCACTCCTGCAGGACTGGAGGGAGGCGGAACAGCTCTCCTGCAGGACTGGAGGGAGGCGGAACAGCACTCCTGCAGGACTGGAGGGAGGCGGAACAGCTCTCCTGCAGGACTGGAGGGAGGCGGAACAGCACTCCTGCAGGACTGGAGGGAGGCGGAACAGCACTCCTGCAGGACTGGAGGGAGGCGGAACAGCACTCCTGCAGGACTGGAGGGAGGGAGGCGGAACAGCTCTCCTGCAGGACTGGAGGGAGGCGGAACAGCACTCCTGCAGGACTGGAGGGAGGTGGAACAGCTCTCCTGCAGGACTGGAGGGAGGTGGAACAGCTCTCCTGCAGGACTGGAGGGAGGGAGGCGGAACAGCACTCCTGCAGGACTGGAGGGAGGGAGGCGGAACAGCTCTCCTGCAGGACTGGAGGGAGGCGGAACAGCACTCCTGCAGGACTGGAGGGAGGGAGGCGGAACAGCTCTCCTGCAGGACTGGAGGGAGGTGGAACAGCTCTCCTGCAGGACTGGAGGGAGGCGGAACAGCACTCCTGCAGGACTGGAGGGAGGTGGAACAGCACTCCTGCAGGACTGGAGGGAGGCGGAACAGCACTCCTGCAGGACTGGAGGGAGGTGGAACAGCTCTCCTGCAGGACTGGAGGGAGGGAGGCGGAACAGCACTCCTGCAGGGTTGGAGGGAGGTGGAACAGCTCTCCTGCAGGACTGGAGGGAGGGAGGCGGAACAGCACTCCTGCAGGACTGGAGGGAGGGAGGCGGAACAGCTCTCCTGCAGGACTGGAGGGAGGCGGAACAGCACTCCTGCAGGACTGGAGGGAGGGAGGCGGAACAGCACTCCTGCAGGACTGGAGGGAGGCGGAACAGCACTCCTGCAGGACTGGAGGGAGGCGGAACAGCACTCCTGCAGGACTGGAGGGAGGCGGAACAGCTCTCCTGCAGGACTGGAGGGAGGCGGAACAGCTCTCCTGCAGGACTGGAGGGAGGCGGAACAGCACTCCTGCAGGACTGGAGGGAGGCGGAACAGCTCTCCTGCAGGACTGGAGGGAGGCGGAACAGCACTCCTGCAGGACTGGAGGGAGGCGGAACAGCACTCCTGCAGGACTGGAGGGAGGGAGGCGGAACAGCACTCCTGCAGGACTGGAGGGAGGCGGAACAGCACTCCTGCAGGACTGGAGGGAGGGAGGCGGAACAGCTCTCCTGCAGGACTGGAGGGAGGCGGAACAGCACTCCTGCAGGACTGGAGGGAGGCGGAACAGCACTCCTGCAGGACTGGAGGGAGGGAGGCGGAACAGCTCTCCTGCAGGACTGGAGGGAGGTGGAACAGCACTCCTGCAGGACTGGAGGGAGGGAGGCGGAACAGCACTCCTGCAGGACTGGAGGGAGGGAGGCGGAACAGCTCTCCTGCAGGACTGGAGGGAGGCGGAACAGCACTCCTGCAGGACTGGAGGGAGGCGGAACAGCTCTCCTGCAGGACTGGAGGGAGGCGGAACAGCTCTCCTGCAGGACTGGAGGGAGGCGGAACAGCTCTCCTGCAGGACTGGAGGGAGGGAGGCGGAACAGCACTCCTGCAGGACTGGAGGGAGGCGGAACAGCACTCCTGCAGGACTGGAGGGAGGGAGGCGGAACAGCACTCCTGCAGGACTGGAGGGAGGCGGAACAGCACTCCTGCAGGACTGGAGGGAGGCGGAACAGCACTCCTGCAGGACTGGAGGGAGGGAGGCGGAACAGCTCTCCTGCAGGACTGGAGGGAGGCGGAACAGCACTCCTGCAGGACTGGAGGGAGGTGGAACAGCTCTCCTGCAGGACTGGAGGGAGGTGGAACAGCTCTCCTGCAGGACTGGAGGGAGGGAGGCGGAACAGCACTCCTGCAGGACTGGAGGGAGGGAGGCGGAACAGCTCTCCTGCAGGACTGGAGGGAGGCGGAACAGCACTCCTGCAGGACTGGAGGGAGGGAGGCGGAACAGCTCTCCTGCAGGACTGGAGGGAGGTGGAACAGCTCTCCTGCAGGACTGGAGGGAGGTGGAACAGCACTCCTGCAGGACTGGAGGGAGGCGGAACAGCACTCCTGCAGGACTGGAGGGAGGTGGAACAGCTCTCCTGCAGGACTGGAGGGAGGGAGGCGGAACAGCACTCCTGCAGGGTTGGAGGGAGGTGGAACAGCTCTCCTGCAGGACTGGAGGGAGGGAGGCGGAACAGCACTCCTGCAGGACTGGAGGGAGGCGGAACAGCACTCCTGCAGGACTGGAGGGAGGCGGAACAGCACTCCTGCAGGACTGGAGGGAGGCGGAACAGCACTCCTGCAGGACTGGAGGGAGGCGGAACAGCACTCCTGCAGGACTGGAGGGAGGGAGGCGGAACAGCTCTCCTGCAGGACTGGAGGGAGGGAGGCGGAACAGCTCTCCTGCAGGACTGGAGGGAGGGAGGCGGAACAGCTCTCCTGCAGGACTGGAGGGAGGGAGGCGGAACAGCTCTCCTGCAGGACTGGAGGGAGGCGGAACAGCACTCCTGCAGGACTGGAGGGAGGGAGGCGGAACAGCTCTCCTGCAGGACTGGAGGGAGGCGGAACAGCACTCCTGCAGGACTGGAGGGGCAGTGCGCCTCTAGTGGAGTCCGACATAACGATCTGTGAAGTTCGGTTTGTCCTTCATAGTTTGTGTTTGTCGCTTCAGTCAGAGGAGGTGAAGCTGCATCTTTACCAGTCGCGTCTGGTGAGCTTTGTACAGAAGGATGGACCTGGTCTGGTGTGTGGGAGTGTTGTGAAGAAGGAGCTGTGCAGGAGAAGGAGCTGTGCTGGAGGAGGAGCTGTGCAGGAGAAGGAGCTGTGCAGGAGAAGGAGCTGTGCAGGAGGAGGAGCTGTGCAGGAGAAGGAGCTGTGCAGGAGAAGGAGCTGTGCAGGAGGAGGAGCTGTGCAGGAGGAGGAGCTGTGCAGGAGAAGGAGCTGTGCAGGAGAAGGAGCAGTGCAGGAGGAGGAGCTGCGGAGGAGGAGGAGGAGCTGTGCAGGAGAAGGAGCTGTGCTGGAGGAGGAGCTGTGCAGGAGAAGGAGCTGTGCAGGAGGAGGAGCAGTGCAGGAGGAGGAGCAGTGCAGGAGGAGGAGCAGTGCAGGAGAAGGAGCTGTGCTGGAGGAGGAGCTGTGCAGGAGGAGGAGCTGTGCAGGAGAAGGAGCTGTGCAGGAGGAGGAGCAGTGCAGGAGGAGGAGCAGTGCAGGAGGAGGAGCAGTGCAGGTGAAGGAGCAGTGCAGGAGGAGGAGCAGTGCAGGAGAAGGAGCAGTGCAGGAGGAGGAGCTGCTCCGGAGGAGGAGCTGTGCAGGAGAAGGAGCTGTGCTGGAGGAGGAGCTGTGCAGGAGAAGGAGCTGTGCAGGAGGAGGAGCTGTGCAGGAGAAGGAGCTGTGCAGGAGGAGGAGCTGTGCAGGAGAAGGAGCTGTGCTGGAGGAGGAGCTGTGCAGGAGAAGGAGCTGTGCAGGAGGAGGAGCAGTGCAGGAGGAGGAGCAGTGCAGGAGGAGGAGCAGTGCAGGAGAAGGAGCTGTGCTGGAGGAGGAGCAGTGCAGGAGAAGGAGCTGTGCAGGAGGAGGAGCTGTGCAGGAGAAGGAGCTGTGCAGGAGGAGGAGCTGTGCAGGAGAAGGAGCTGTGCAGGAGGAGGAGCAGTGCAGGAGAAGGAGCTGTGCTGGAGGAGGAGCTGTGCAGGAGAAGGAGCTGTGCAGGAGAAGGAGCAGTGCAGGAGGAGGAGCAGTGCAGGAGGAGGAGCAGTGCAGGTGAAGGAGCAGTGCAGGAGGAGGAGCAGTGCAGGAGAAGGAGCAGTGCAGGAGGAGGAGCTGTGCAGGAGAAGGAGCTGTGCTGGAGGAGGAGCTGTGCAGGAGAAGGAGCTGTGCAGGAGGAGGAGCTGTGCAGGAGAAGGAGCTGTGCAGGAGGAGGAGCTGTGCAGGAGAAGGAGCAGTGCAGGAGGAGGAGCTGCTGCTGCTGCGGAGGAGGAGCTGCTGCGGAGGAGGAGCTGCGGAGGAGGAGGAGGAGCTGTGCAGGAGAAGGAGCTTTGCAGGAGAGGGAGCTGTGCAGGAGTAGGAGCTGTGCAGGAGTAGGAGCTGTGCAGGAGAGGGAGCTGTGCAGGAGCTGCACCGGAGGAGGAGCTGTGCAGGAGAAGGAGGTGTGCAGGAGGAGCTGTGCAGAAGATGCTGTGGCGGAGGAAGAGCTGTGCAGAAGGAGGAGCTGTGCAGAAGGAGGAGCTGTGCAGGAGGAGGAGCTGTGCAGGAGGAGGAGCTGTGCAGGAGGAGGAGCTGTGCAGGAGGAGGAGGAGCTGTGCAGGAGGAGGAGCTGTGCAGGAGGAGGAGCTGTGCAGGAGGAGGAGCTGTGCAGGAGGAGCAGCTGTGCAGGAGGAGGAGCTGCGTCGGAGGAGGAGCTGCGCCTGAGGAGGAGCTGCGCCTGAGGAGCTTTGGAGGAGGAGGAGCTGTGGAGGAGGAGGAGCTGCGTCGGAGGAGGAGCTGTGCAGGAGGAGCTGTGCAGGAATAGATAGCTGTGCAGGAGGAGGTAGGACCTGTGCAGGAGGACCTGTGTAGGAGGAGGAGGACCTGTGCAGGAGGAGCTCCAGACACAAGTTCAGCTCATTTTAATGGCGGCTTTTTCCCGGGGGTGAAGATTCAGGCGCGACACCAACGTAAAGCAGCAGAAACACTGTTCAGTCTGTGCATCGTGCCGCGCTCAGGGATTCTCCTCTTCCTGTACGACCTGCGCAGGAACCTCTGGCACCACATTACGCTCGACACTTTCACATTGAGCTTCAGATTCTGGACCACAGCAGTTTAGACGCCGTAAACCCCAAGCTCCTCCCCCAAGCTCCTCCCCCAAGCTCCTCCCCCAAGCTCCTCCCCCAAGCTCCTCCCCCAAGCTCCTCCCCCAAGTTCCGCCTTCTTTTGATCATTGTCGAGTTTTAAATCAGATTATTTTGTCTCACTCGTCTGATAAAGGTTTGGACGCTTCAAAGGGTTTTTAATCGACTTTGAATGTTTGGGATTCGAGACATTCGGGCTAACAGGCTAACAGGCTAACAGGCCACACTAGCGCCATCTTCTGTTTCCATTGACATATGTTTTTCATCTGTTCAGGTCTTTCCCGGAGTTCAATATTGTGGTCGTGAAAACGGAAGAGCTCAAAGAAGAAGAAGAAGAAGAAGAAGAAACGCAGGATGAGGACGCGAGCGGCGAGCCACGTTTACACTCCGAGTCTGACGGAGACACGGAGCACTCTTCTGATGACGAGGACGAAGACTGGGGCGCCCCGCTAAACCGCTCAGACGACGAAGACTCTGCAAACGACGAAGAAGAAGAGTCGGGAACAGCCGGAGGAGCCGAGGGGAGGACGCACCAGTGTCCCGTTTGCAAAAAGAGATTCAAAGGGAATAAACACGATCTACAACGACACGTTCAAATTCACACGGGGGAGAAACCTTACAGCTGTTCGATCTGCAACAAAACATTCTCCCGAAAGGATTCTCTGAGCGTCCACAAGAAAACGCACACGGACGAAATACCATGCAGCTGTTCCGTCTGTAACAAGGAGTTTACGAGTGTCTCAGGACTGAAGCTCCACATGAGGAGGCACACGGGCGAGAAGACATTCAGCTGTCCAACCTGCAATAAAACATTTGCCAGTAAATCTCATCTGTGTTTACACATAAGAACACACACGGGAGAGAAACCCTTCAGGTGCACAGTCTGTAACAAAACGTTTTCCCGGAAGGATTCGCTCAACGTTCACAGCAAGACGCACACGGGCGAGAAACCGTTCAGCTGTTCCATTTGTAAGAAGGCGTTTTCGCTGGCCCAGGGACTCAAACTCCACATGAGTCAGCACACAGGGGAAAGACCATTCAGCTGTTTAACTTGCAAGAAGACTTTTTCCAAGAACGCTCATCTGCTCGCACACATAAGAACGCACACGGGAGAAAAACCTTACAGCTGTTCAGTCTGTAACCAAAGATTTTCCCAGGTGGGTTCCCTAAATGTTCACAAAAGAATGCACACGGATGACACAGGAAAACCATTCAGCTGTTCCATCTGTAAGAGAGAATTCACTTTTGACTCTGCGATGAAATTCCACATGAGGGTGCACACGGGCGAAAAACCATTCAGCTGTCCGACCTGCAGCAAGACGTTTTCCAGTAAGTCCACTCTCAGCTCACATATAAGGACGCACACAGGGGAGAAACCTTTCAGCTGTTCAATCTGTAGCAAAACCTTTTCGCAGAAGAGCACACTAAATGTTCACAGAAGAACGCATCCTGTGCAGAAACCCTTCAGCTGTGCCTTCTGTCAGAAAGAGTTCACCCAAGCCGCCGGACTGAAACATCACGTGAGGCTGCACACGGGGGAAAACACCTCCAGCTGCCCAACCTGCCATAAGATATTTTACACCAAGTCTCATCTAAGTGCACATATGAGAACGCACACGGGGGAGAAACCATTCAGCTGTGCGACCTGTAACAAAACATTTTCTCAGTTAGGTAATCTGAATAAACACATTAGAGCCGCACATCCCGGTAATAACTCTGCCGCTCCGTTAACTGAAGCAAGTTCCTAGTTTGTAACTTTTTTTTGTGATTCTCCAAATAAGTTCTCTCTCTGCTCTCGGGACTGAGATGTGTCGAGTTTCCTCATGAGGTCAAACCATTTCCCAGGAGCATAATCTACATCATTTAAATAGAGATAAACGCTGAAAATCCACATGGCGGTTAAAGAAAAAGACACTTGAACTCATAACGAGAAACCATTCAGGAGTACAGAGCACGACTGAACATAAACAGCCGTCGTTCAAAATGGAGACGAGATGAGAATGTGAAAAAACGTGAATTTATTGAATGTCCCGGTGTTGTTGACGTCTGCAGCTCATATACGTGTTATATTTGTGCTACAGACGGAGACGGATTGTGCTTTTTTCCAACCAAGTTTACTTCTTTACAAATGTGAAGCAAATCGAGACTGTTCTTGTTGCACTTGGGGCGGGTCGATGTGGGGAAGAGAAAAACACTACATCTCACCATTGTTTTATTTGATTTTAGTTTGTATTTACAAAAATGTTAAAGTAAAATTGGCTTTTAGTGATGATTTCATGAATATAAATATTTTAATCTGTGCCGTTTTAACACAAATATTACATTTTCTGACTTCTGCTCAAAACCTCGTCTTTACTGAGGATCGACTGTGGACTCACTTATTTTATCAGTCAATTCTTAATGTTTTATGCCTTATATTATATATTTTGCAGATTTATTCTTCTTCTTTGTCGTATGTGGCACTTTATGGCTGAAGTGACTCGTTTGTGACTTATTCACTGACGACGGCGATAAATCTTTTTCTCATTCTAAATATTAGTATTATATTATTTCAAACTTGATATTATTGTACTGCTTGTTGAGTGGACCTTTGGGGGCCCCACTTTGGGAACCACTGAGTGTATTGTATTTGTCACATTTGTATTTAGTTTGTAATGTTTTTGTGAGCTTTTCCTGGTCAAATATATCAATTCAAACAAACGTAAGTGTCTTGTCGTCTGTTGTTTTCTGTGTTTTGTGTCTGAACGTGGAGCTGCTCCGGGACGTCCTGCTCGGAGCCCCCAGGACGGAGGTGACTGTGTTGTTGGGTCATCTGACCGTTGTCCTGGACACGCTGAAGGAAGGGGCGGAGCTGTAGAGCGCGTCAGCAGGTTCTTCCATTCACGTGTCCCAGGAGAACGTGTCCCAGATCCTGGAGGAGCTGAGGACTTCTAATGCTTCAATGCTTCTGATGGCAGTGGTTCTGAAATAACTCTGGATCCGATGGAAAAAGAGAACACTATAAATATACATATATATAGTTTAACTATAAAATACACATTTTAAATGTAGCGCTTCTTATTAAAGTTGGGTTCATGGACAGTGGATGTATCTCAAATTTAGCAAATGAGTCATTGTGGAGATGAGTGGATGGATTTTTAAAAATAGAAATACTGCAATAGCTCAATGTCAAGTTTGAAATATTGACTTTCTTCCCGTTTGATGAGCTCAGGCTTTTGTAAAGACTGTGACGTCACACCTCTAACTGTTTTTGTTTGTTACATTTACGAGATTTGAATTCTTGTGACTGGGGGAAAAAGTACCTTCAACTTTATATATAAAACCGTCAACACTTCCCTGAAAAAGCCCGCGAAAGATGTGAAATGTAAGACGTGATGTTCAAACTGTCATTATATAAGAGAAAAATGAGAAAAGCCATGAATTTATTCTATTATCGAGAAGAACTCGTAACATAAACACGAGCCGAAACTTCCGGGAACTTGTCCCGCCTATTCCAGTCTGAGCCAATAGGAACACGGAGATGGATCTGACTGACCAATCAGAGCAGAGCTCGGGGCGTGTCCCTGTCTCAGGACGCTCTGTTTGAGGTTAGCTCGGAGCTAAAGCTACAAAGGTTTGTACAAATGTCTAAAGCGCAAGTGCAGAGAGCTTTGATGAAGGAGCGTGTGACTGCAGCGGAGTCTGAGGAGGAACTGTGCCGCTCCAAAGAGGAGAACCAGAGGAACCAAGAGCTCCGGGAGTCAGAGCTGAACCCGAGAGTCCAGCTGCTGCAGGCGGCTGTTCACACGAGTCCTGGGCCCCTGGACCAGGGTCTGGACCGGGCTCTGGACCGGGGTCTGGACCGGGGTCTGGACCCGGGTCTGGACCGGGCTCTGGACCGGGCTCTGGACCGGGCTCTGGACCGGGCTCTGGACCCGGGTCTGGACCCGGGTCTGGACCCGGGTCTGGACCGGGGTCTGGACCGGGGTCTGGAGGAGGAAATCCCAGAGACTTCACAGATGAAGTCAGAGTCAGAGGAGCAGAGCATCAAAGAGGAGGAGCAGCAGCTGCCAGTGTAAGTTCTACTTCAAACACATTTACTGCAGTTTACTGAATATTGAGATCAGATTTACATTTTAAAGTTCAAAGAAAATTGAAAAAAAAAGGAGCCCTCACTCCCTGATGTGGTGGAATCGGCCCCACGGCGGTTTACACTGGGAAGTACTGATGGTAGTACTGATGGTAGTACTGATGGTAGTACTGATGGTAGTACTGATGGTAGTACTAATGGTAGTACTAATGGTAGTACTGATGGTAGTACTGATGGTAGTACTAATGGTAGTACTGATGGTAGTACTGATGGTAGTACTAATGGTAGTACTGATGGTAGTACTGATGGTAGTACTGATGGTAGTACTGATGGTAGTACTAATGGTAGTACTGATGGTAGTACTAATGGTAGTACTGATGGTAGTGATGGTAGTACTGATGGTAGTACTAATGGTAGTACTAATGGTAGTACTGATGGTAGTACTAATGGTAGTGATGGTAGTACTGATGGTAGTACTGATGGTAGTGATGGTAGTACTGATGGTAGTACTGATGGTAGTACTGATGGTAGTACTAATGGTAGTACTGATGGTAGTACTAATGGTAGTGATGGTAGTACTGATGGTAGTACTGATGGTAGTACTGATGGTAGTACTAATGGTAGTACTAATGGTAGTACTGATGGTAGTACTGATGGTAGTACTAATGGTAGTGATGGTAGTACTGATGGTAGTACTAATGGTAGTACTAATGGTAGTACTGATGGTAGTACTAATGGTAGTACTGATGGTAGTACTAATGGTAGTGATGGTAGTACTGATGGTAGTACTGATGGTAGTACTGATGGTAGTACTAATGGTAGTACTGATGGTAATACTAATGGTAGTGATGGTAGTACTGATGGTAGTACTGATGGTAGTACTGATGGTAGTACTAATGGTAGTACTAATGGTAGTACTGATGGTAGTACTAATGGTAGTACTGATGGTAGTACTGATGGTAGTACTAATGGTAGTACTGATGGTAGTACTGATGGTAGTACTAATGGTAGTACTGATGGTAGTACTAATGGTAGTGATGGTAGTACTGATGGTAGTACTAATGGTAGTACTAATGGTAGTACTGATGGTAGTACTAATGGTAGTACTGATGGTAGTACTAATGGTAGTGATGGTAGTACTGATGGTAGTACTGATGGTAGTACTGATGGTAGTACTAATGGTAGTACTGATGGTAATACTAATGGTAGTGATGGTAGTACTGATGGTAGTACTGATGGTAGTACTGATGGTAGTACTGATGGTAGTACTAATGGTAGTACTAATGGTAGTACTGATGGTAGTACTAATGGTAGTACTGATGGTAGTACTGATGGTAGTACTGATGGTAGTACTGATGGTAGTACTAATGGTAGTACTGATGGTAGTACTGATGGTAGTACTGATGGTAGTACTGATGGTAGTACTGATGGTAGTACTAATGGTAGTACTGATGGTAGTACTGATGGTAGTACTAATGGTAGTACTAATGGTAGTACTAATCTTATTGTGAATCCTACTGTAAAATAAATAAATACAAGTAGAAGTTCATAAGAATCGTGTTGTCGCTTGTGCCGAGAAGTCATTTATTGACTCACTGACCGTGGTCGATTCACTGAGAGTAACAATGTTATTCATTAGGTCTCATGATAATAAATATACAAAATACATGTTAATTATGTTTTAATTATTTGGGACACATTTGGTAATTAGTCTAGAAGAGTTTCCTCTGAGCGCTCCAGGGACCAATCAGCTCAGACCTCAGGTTTGCAGCTCCTCCCACATCTGCGCTGACAAAAAATATGGCCTTTATTGTTGTATGTATATGTATATATTTTTTTTACATAATGCACACTTGATATTTTCCAGGTCTGTCCCAGAGTCCAGTGCTGTGTGTGTGAAAACTGAACAGTCTCTGCTTCAAACTGAGCTCAAAGAGGAAACACAGGGAGAGGACGTGAGCTCAGAGCCACATTTACACTCCGAGTCTGAGGAAGACACCGAGCACTCTTCTGATGACGAGGACGATGATGATGAAGACTGGAGAGCTCCATTAAGCTCAAGCTCGACTGCACAAACCTCAGATCTGTCCAAACACAAGTCTGTCCCAGAGACCAGTGACACGGTGGACACTGGAGACGCGCCAGGGACAGCCAAGGCCTCGAGGACACGCCCCTGCCCCGTCTGTAAAAAGGGATTTAAAGGGAGTAAACATGATTTACAACGGCACATGAGACTTCACACAGGAGAGAAACCTTACAGCTGTTCAACTTGTGAGAAAACATTTTCCACAAAGTCTGAACGGCAGTCTCACATAAGAACGCATACGGGAGAAAGACCTTACAGCTGTTCAAGCTGTAACAAAACGTTCTCCCACGTGAGTTCTCTAAACACTCACAGAAGAACACACACAGGTGAAAAACCATTCAGTTGTTCCTTCTGTAACAAAGAATTTACCCACCTCACTGGACTGAATCGCCACATGAGACTCCACACGGGGGACAAACCTTTCAGCTGTTCAACCTGCAATAAAATATTTACCACTAAGTTTAATCTAAATGCCCATTTAAGAACACACACGGGAGAGAAACCTTACAGTTGTTCAACGTGTGACAAAACATTTTCCCAGTTGGGTGCTTTAAACGCTCACAGAAGAACGCATACAGGTGAAAAACCATTCAGCTGTTCCATCTGTGAGAAAGAATTCCCTCAACTCTTTGGACTGACACGACACATGAGACTGCACACAGGGGAAAAACCATTCAGCTGTTCCATTTGTAATAAAACATTTGCCCGTAAGTGTAATCTAATCAAACACAGTCGAATCCACGCTTAGATCTAATCTCTAAAGAGAAACCATTCAGCTGAACAGAGCTGCCGCTGCATTCATGTGAAAACTCTGAGATAACGACTTCATCACCCGACTTCCAACATTTATTATGTTTTGCTTATTACTTCCTTAAGACTGAATAACGTAAATTAAACTTAATATTAAAAATTTAACTTGAAATAATCTCAAACGGTAAGTTCGGTTCGCGGCAGGGCACGGAACAGTTTGGGAACCCCTGTGTTGGGGGCGGAGCAAACGTGTTGACGCTGGAATGTGGGAGGAGCCTCAGCAGCTGTGAAATTGTCACGAGGCGGGAAGAGTTTTATGTTTATTTATGAATGAATCCTCTACTTGCCATTTTCAAAATAAAGGTAACAAAACATTTGGAATGTAATAAAGAGCCAAAGCCCAGTTTTGTGATAAATGAATAAATAAATCCAAAGTTCAGAGGTTTTACATGAATCATATCCCATAATAACTGTCTGATTATGGCTTGTGTCATTGTTGAGTTCGTCCTCAGGAAACAAGAACTGGCACAAAGTTTCAGGTAAAATAAACAAAAATGAAATGATTTCTTTATTTCCATCATTCAACTCAAAATGTGCAATTCTTGAAGTCACTGAATACACCAAATACACATATTCAGAATACTGCGCTTGAGTGACTGTTGGTGGTGTTAAACTGCTCTGAACTGTGGCAAACGGAAACGCGGCTCTCGTGAGATCGCGGCTCTGATTTATGATAAACATTCTTTGATCTTATAAATAAAAGCAGAACAAACGAGGAGAAAAATAAAAAACTGTTTCAATTCTACGTCGTGTTTTTAGACCGTGAACAAAAGCTCTAAACGTGGCTCTGCGTTTGCTGCAGCCGTGAGGGTTCTTCTTCTGCTGTCTCCACACGTAGCTCTTCTTCTTCTACTGTCCACACGTAGCTCTTCTTCTACTGTCCACACGTAGCACTTCTTCTTCTACTGTCTCCACACGTAGCTCTTCTTCTACTGTCTTCACACATAGTTCTTCTTCTGTCTCCACACGTAGCTCTTCTTCTTCTTCTGTCTCCACACGTAGTTCTTCTGTCTCCACACATAGCTCTTCTTCTACTGTCCACACGTAGCTCTTCTTCTACTGTCTCCACACGTAGCTCTTCTTCTTCTGTCTCCACACGTAGCTCTTCTTCTTCTACTGTCCACACGTAGCTCTTATTCTACTGTATCCACACATAGCTCTTCTTGTCTCCACACGTAGCTCTTCTACTGTCTCCACACGTAGCTCTTCTTCTTCTACTGTCCACACGTAGCTCTTATCCTACTGTATCCACACATAGCTCTTCTTGTCTCCACACGTAGCTCTTCTTGTCTCCACACGTAGCGCTTCTACTGTCTCCACACGTAGCTCTTCTTCTTCTACTGTCCACACGTAGCTCTTATTCTACTGTATCCACACATAGCTCTTCTTGTCTCCACACGTAGCTCTTCTTGTCTCCACACGTAGCGCTTCTACTGTCTCCACACGTAGCTCTTCTTCTACTGTCCACACGTAGCTCTTCTTCTACTGTCTCCACACGTAGCTCTTCTTCTGTCTCCACACGCAGCTCTTCTTCTTCTTCTGTCTCCACATGTAGCTCTTCTTCTGTCTCCACACGTAGCTCTTCTTCTTCTACTGTCCACCTGTAGCTCTTCTTCTACTGTCTCTACACGTAGCTCTTCTTCTTCTGTCTCCACACGTAGCTCTTCTACTGTCCACCCGTAGCTCTTCTTCTTCTACTGTCTCCACACGTAGCTCTTCTTGTCTCCACACGTACCTCTTCTTCTTCTTCTGTCTCCACACGTAGCTCTTCTACTGTCCACCCGTAGCTCTTCTTCTTCTACTGTCTCCACACGTAGCTCTTCTTGTCTCCACACGTACCTCTTCTTCTTCTTCTGTCTCCACACGTAGCTCTTCTTCTGTCTTCTTCTTCTTCTTCTTGTCTCCACACGTAGCTCTTCTTCTACTGTCTCCACACGCAGCTCTGGACTCTGGGAAAGGATCATTAACTCTGATCTCGTTATCAGTCGATCCACAGCAGTGAACGTGGTCCTCAAAAAGACCCCAAGACTCTGCAGCAGGAACATAGCCGCTATCGCACGTTCTACAGCCGCTATCGCGCTCTACAGCCGCTATCGCGCACTACAGCCGCTATCGCGCGCTCTACAGCCGCTATCGCGCGCGCTACAGACGCTATCGCGCGCTCTACAGCCGCTATCGCACGCGCTACAGCCGCTATCGCGCGCTCTACAGCTACAGCCGCTATCGCGCGCGCTACAGCCGCTATCGCGCGCTCTACAGCTACAGCCGCTATCGCGCGCGCTACAGCCGCTATCGCGCGCTCTACAGCCGCTGTCGCACGTGCTACAGCCGCAGGAAGTGGAATATACAAGCAAATAATCACACACATGCAAACTTATTATTATCATCATTATTTAGAAAGTAAAACACAAAAAAACAGCTGAGCAGGATAAAAGGAGAAACTCAGGGTTATTAAAGCGGATTAAGATAAAAGTCCCATTTTTCAGACTGAGTCCAGGAGCGGTTGTTTCCATGGTGCGTGTGTCCAACATGTCCGTCATGTCCGTCATGTCCGTCATGTCCGTCATGTCCGTCATGTCCGTGTCATCTAAGTATGTTCCAAAGACATCTGTCTCTTGTGTCCACGGCGGAGGTTTCGGGGCCCAGACCCACTGCTCCACATCGACTGGGACAATGGTGTCGAAAACACTGAGGAAAGTCCCAGAACACATGGTGATGGTTTGGCCCCTGGTGATGGTTTGAACTCAAACACAATGTGATCGTGTTAAGACATAAACAAAGCACTTTGTTCAGACTCTTCGTGTTCACGTGGATCTGTTTGAGCAGAAAAGGAAAAGAAAAGAGGAAACCGCTTTGAGTCGGAGACATTCCTGTTCCACTTCCGGTTTCACTTCCTGTTTCACGGCTCAAACTTTCCTCCAGGATTCACTTTGACTCTTTGTTTTCCTCCCGTTTCAACAAGAACAGAAAACTGGCACAATCCTGGAATAACTCACGGCACGAGCCAAAACGTCCGGAACTTGTCCCTCCCACTCCCGTCTGAGCCAATGGGAACACGGGGACGTTTCCGAGTGACCAATCACAGCAGAGAAGCCGTGGCTCTTCCGCCATCTGTCTCCGGACGCTCTGTTTGAGGTTAGCTCGGAGCTAAAGCTACAAAGGTTTGTACAAATGTCTAAAGAGCAAGTGCAGAGAGCTTTGATGAAGGAGCGTGTGACTGCAGCGGAGTCTGAGGAGGAACTGTGCCGCTCCAAAGAGGAGAACCAGAGGAACCAAGAGCTCCGGGAGTCAGAGCTGAACCCGAGAGTCCAGCTGCTGCAGGCGGCTGTTCACACGAGTCCTGGGCCCCTGGACCAGGGTCTGGACCAGGGTCTGGACCGGGCTCTGGACCGGGGTCTGGACCGGGGTCTGGACCGGGGTCTGGACCGGGGTCTGGACCGGGGTCTGGAGGAGGAAATCCCAGAAACGTTCCAGATTAAGTCGGAGCCAGAGGAGCAGAGCATTAAAGAGGAGGAGCAGCAGCTTCCGGTGTAAGTTCTACTTTAAACATCTCTTTTGTTTCTAACATTGTCCTTTTTAGCTTTTAGCATTGAGCTAACAACATTACAAACATCAAACTGCTGTTTTTGGATGAATAACGCGGCCGTCTTCTGCGCGTGCGCGCCACCTTTGACCTTTTGCCAAAGTTCACAGTGACGTCACAAACATGGAGCCAAAACAAACCCTTCATTACAGAATAAATACTTCATCGTTACTTGAGTAAAAGTACACAAGTCCTAAATGTACTTTAAGTAAAGTATATACATACTTTTGATAAGTTAAAAATATAATGTATTGAACAATAAGAAGTTCTGTAGTTTATAGAAGAGGGGGCGGAGCTTCTCTTTAAGCACGGCTCAAATACATGATATAATAATGTAATGCTATAATTCTAATGTTTTGTTTCTCTTGTTCAAACGGAAAGAGTTAAAATATTAAATCTAAAGTGCATCAGAAAACATGATTGTGATTAATTCAAATGTTCTTTAAGGAGAAACTTCAGACTATAACTTTGTCTCAGTTGTAAATGCTGAGTGTCTGCTCCTCGTGAGACCCCAGACCCCCCCTCTGTATAATACATATATAAAATCATAATTTAGCACTGAATTTTGACGGCGCCTCAAGACTTCATTTTATTACAGAACGTCCCATTGTTCTGTGTGTGGCCCTTGGGGGTCACAGCCAAGAAACCAGTTCAAACACTGTAAAGAAGAGAAAGTTCAGATACTTGAGTTAAACAGGAGTTGAAGTAAAAAAAGGCCTAAAATGTTAATACTTGAGTAAAGTTCAGACCTTTAGATGCTTTTAACTGACTCCATGTTTGTCTTTCTTGAAGCTGTCGCAGACGTTTGGAGCGTCTCAAATGTCTGGTGCATGTTTGTGCATGAACTCTGTCCTCCTGAGATAATCTGTCACGTTTTGTAAGTGTTTTGTTCTTTATTAACACATTTGAAGGTGCACGAAGTCAAACCCGTCGAATCAAAACCATAACGACTCTAAATGAATTCCACTTTTGAACAGCAGAGGGCGTGAGGCGCCGCTGAGCTCGTTCCCTTTGTGTGCAGGCCCCTCCCCCTGTGTGATGATGAGGGATCCACCCATACCACGTGGGGCCCTTCTCAAATGCAAAACCGTAAAAGGAAAAACAAGTCATTATGTGAATAGAATCATTTACTGTTTGCCCATGTTTTCTCGGGGCCCTGAATGCTCCGTGACAAGTGCCCGGCGAAGCTCTTCGGTCCCCGGGGCCAGAGCGGCTCTTTGGTGCTTCATTCTGCACCGGGACTGAACCTGCTGCTCCGTGACGTCGAGTGAGTTTGTATCTGAGCAAACCAAGACTAAACCAGGACTAAACCAGGACTAAACCAGGACTAAACCAGGTCTAAACCAGGTCTAAACCAGGTCAGGACTAAACCAGGTCTAAACCAGGTCTAAACCAGGACTAAACCAGGACTAAACCAGGACTAAACCAGATCTAAACCAGGTCTAAACCAGGTCTGAACCAGGTCTAAACCAGGTCTAAACCAGGTCAGGACTAAACCAGGTCTAAACCAGGTCTAAACCAGGTCTAAACCAGGACTAAACCAGGACTAAACCAGGACTAAACCAGGTCTAAACCAGGTCTAAACCAGGTCTAAACCAGGTCTAAACCAAGACTAAACCAGGTCTAAACCAGGTCTAAACCAGGTCTAAACCAGGTCTAAACCAGGTCTAAACCAAGACTAAACCAGGTCTAAACCAGGTCTAAACCAGGTCTAAACCAGATCTAAACCAGATCTAAACCAGGACTAAACCAGGACTAAACCAGGACTAAACCAGGTCTAAACCAGGTCTAAACCAGGACTAAACCAGGACTAAACCAGGACTAAACCAGGTCTAAACCAAGACTAAACCAGGACTAAACCAGGTCTAAACCAGGTCTAAACCAGGTCTAAACCAGGTCTAAACCAGGTCTAAACCAGGTCTAAACCAAGACTAAACCAGGTCTAAACCAGGTCTAAACCAGGTCTAAACCAGATCTAAACCAGATCTAAACCAGGACTAAACCAGGACTAAACCAGGACTAAACCAGGTCTAAACCAGGTCTAAACCAGGTCAGGACTAAACCAGGTCTAAACCAGGTCTAAACCAGGTCTAAACCAGGACTAAACCAGGACTAAACCAGGTCTAAACCAGGTCTAAACCAAGACTAAACCAGGACTAAACCAGGACTAAACCAGGACTAAACCAGGACTAAACCAGGACTAAACCAGGACTAAACCAGGTCTAAACCAGGTCTAAACCAGGTCTAAACCAGGTCTAAACCAAGACTAAACCAGGTCTAAACCAGGTCTAAACCAGGTCTAAACCAGGTCTAAACCAGATCTAAACCAGATCTAAACCAGGTCTAAACCAGGTCTAAACCAGATCTAAACCAGATCTAAACCAGGTCTAAACCAAGACTAAACCAGGACTAAACCAGGACTAAACCAGGACTAAACCAGGACTAAACCAGGTCTAAACCAGGTCTAAACCAGGTCAGGACTAAACCAGGTCTAAACCAGGTCTAAACCAGGTCTAAACCAGGACTAAACCAGGACTAAACCAGGTCTAAACCAGGTCTAAACCAAGACTAAACCAGGACTAAACCAGGACTAAACCAGGACTAAACCAGGACTAAACCAGGTCTAAACCAGGTCTAAACCAGGTCTAAACCAAGACTAAACCAAGACTAAACCAGGTCTAAACCAGGTCTAAACCAGATCTAAACCAGATCTAAACCAGGTCTAAACCAAGACTAAACCAGGTCTAAACCAGGTCTAAACCAGGTCTAAACCAGGTCTAAACCAGGACTAAACCAGGACTAAACCAGGACTAAACCAGGTCTAAACCAGGTCTAAACCAAGACTAAACCAGGTCTAAACCAGGACTAAACCAGGACTAAACCAGGACTAAACCAGGTCTAAACCAGGTCTAAACCAGGTCTAAACCAGGTCTAAACCAGGACTAAACCAGGACTAAACCAGGACTAAACCAGGACTAAACCAGGTCTAAACCAGGTCTAAACCAGGTCTAAACCAGGTCTAAACCAAGACTAAACCAGGTCTAAACCAGGTCTAAACCAGGTCTAAACCAGGTCTAAACCAGATCTAAACCAGATCTAAACCAGATCTAAACCAGATCTAAACCAGGACTAAACCAGGACTAAACCAGGTCTAAACCAGGTCTAAGTGTGCAGACTGAACAGAAGCAGGACTCGGTACACGCTTCACGACACAGAACCTAAAACTCCATTTGCTCGTAGCTCATTGTAAAAAAGAAACCGCTCAGAATCTCTCCGTCCGTCACGAGGCAGCAGCACAAGGGGTGTGGTCAGCCCCGCCCTGCCGCTCAGTGGGTGGATCCCTCATTATCACACCGCTGCCCACAACGTGGTTTAGGACGACATATAGGTGTGATTTTAAGTACAATTATGTGTGGAATAAATACTGCCAAAAAGGGTCATTTCGTTTGCCCAGAATCCGTTTTACACGGTTTTACACGGTGCCCTTTAAATGTTTAAACATTTAGCTTCAGTTTAATTCTCTTTAATTGTCACTGCCTTTTACTTTAGACTGATTTAACCTTCAGCTTCGTTTTCACACCTTCTTGACCTTTATTTAACCAGCTCAACTGAGATTTAGCAAATCTTCTTCAGGAAAGTCTGTCACAGTCGATTTGACATGTTTTTAGTGGGAAGAGACACGAGAAGAACATGCAAACTCCACACAGAAAGGCCCCGTGCCGCCAGGAGTCCAACACTTGACCCATCATTTGACACAATGTGAAAACCAAAGTAATAAAAAGTTCAGTTGGATAAACTAAGCATTGATAAGTAACTAACCAGAGTCAAAACCATTTTCCTTGTACACTATTGGGCACCAACTTTAACCTTTTGTCTTTTCGCCTGAATGGCTCCTCCAAGATGAGATTGACTTTATGCTGTTTTCATCTTTTTCAGGTCTGAGTTCAATGTCGTGTGTGTGAAGACGGAAGATTCTCCCCTCAAGTCCGAGCCCAAAGAAGAGGAAACGCAAGGAGAGAACGTGAGCGAAGAGCCACAATTACACTCGGAGTCTGAGGAAGACACCGAGCACTCTTCTGACACTGGCAAAGATGAAGACTGGAAAGCTCCATTAAGCAGCTCAGACGAAGAAGAAGACTCTGCACCAGAGACGAGCGACACGGCGAAGAACGGAGACAAGTCGGCGACAGGCAAAGGACCCAAGATACGCCCGTGCCCCGTTTGTAAAAAAGGAATAAAAGGGGGCAAACGGGATTTACAACAGCACATCAGAATTCACACAGGCGAGAGACCCTTCAGCTGTTCAACCTGTAGCAAAACATTTTACACAAAGTCTCATCTAAGTGCACATATGAGAACGCACACAGGAGAGAAACCCCACAGCTGTTCAACCTGTAACAAAACCTTTACCACAATGGGCTCTCTGAATTCTCACAGAAGAATACACACGGGTGAAAAACCCTTCAGCTGTTCCTTCTGTAAGAAAGAATTCACCCACCTCTCTGGAATGACTCGCCACATGAAACTGCACACGGGGGAAAACAAGTTCAGCTGCACCATCTGTAAGAAAGAATACACCCAACTCTCCGGACTGAAGAACCACATGAGGAAACACACGGGGGAAAAGCCTTTCAGCTGTCCAACCTGCAACAAGGCATTTTCCACCAAGTTTAATCTCACTGCACACAGGAGAACGCACCCAGGAGAGAAGCCTTACAGCTGCTCAACCTGTAGCAAAACATTTTCCCGGATGGATTTACTGAACACTCACAAATTAACACACACGGGTGAAAAACCATTCAGCTGTGCCTTTTGTAACAAAGAATTCATCCAAGCCACGGGACTGAAGTATCACATGAGGCTGCACACGGGGGAGAACACATTCAGCTGTCCAACTTGCAGCCGGATATTTACCACGAACGCTGACCTACGCTCACACATAAGAACGCACACGGGCGAGAAACCTTACAGCTGCCCCACCTGCAACAAAGCGTTTGCCCATCAGAGTGCTCTAGCTGTGCATGTCAAAATACACACGGGCGAAAAACCGTACAGCTGTTCCGTCTGTAACAAGACGTTCTCCCACAAGAGCAGCCTGGACGAGCACAGCATGCGGACGCACACGGGGGAGAAGCTCATCAGCTGCTCGGTCTGTAGCAAAACCTTTTTCACAAAGTCTGACCTGCGTTCGCATTCCAGAACGCACACGGGCGAGAGACCTTACAGCTGTACGGTCTGTAACAAAACATTCTCCCAGATGGGCACGCTGAATGCGCACAGGCGACTGCACACGGGCGAGAAACCGTTCAGCTGTTCGTTCTGCAATAAGGCGTTTACCCATAAGAGCAATCTGAATAAACACAGCAGAAGGATCCACGCGGCTCTAACCACAGAGGACACGCCCAAGGACACGCCCAAGGACACACCAATCGGCTGCTCAGAGCGTGACTGAAGCGTTCTTGCCTTGTTCGTGTTGGAACTTTCTGGAGAGCCGATCCACAGGTTTCAAAATAACGCCGTAACAATGAGATTTTTGCTCGATGTCGCTGTTGAGATTTTAAAATGACCCACGCACCTACTTTAAGTTGAAGTAACGGTCACTTTAGTTAAAAAGAAAAAATACCAGAATGTATTTGTATGGATTGTGTAGAAAACCTAGTGCTCTTCTATTTATATTTTTATGTAATTATTTACTATTTATTCCACACCTTTCACAGAGATCAACTCACAAGGTCAGATTAAAGGAATACAGACACGTGAAAGCATTTTAAACTGCAACGAAATCAAATAACACCGACCTTTACAGAGACGGTCCAAACAAGTGAAAGCCAAAGAGGAATCTGGGAGTTCATTCCATAATTTAGTCTGTTAAAAAGACAAATCTGATGCACTAAGGACAAACTTAGGCTCCGGCACAAAGTATTGGTGCCAAATATCGTCTGATTATGTTTATTCTAGAGTTTATCAGTCGCTCTTGATCCTCTGTGAATCACTGTCCAAACATCAACCTGCCACAGACTGAACTGAGCTTTTTATGGTTGAATCTGGCACGTTCATGAATATGCACCGTCGCATTTTAAATACACAAATACATTGAAACAAATTTTTCAAAATGAACTGTTGGATGAATATGAATTATTAATGGTGAAACGTTCCCAAAAAATGGCCCCTACAAACTGCAAGCTTTGAAATGAGGGCCAGATGGAGGACGGCCTGAATGATGTGTTTGTGGAGCGCTCTGTGCTGTGGCAGGGGGCGTGGCAGGGGGCGTGGCCGGCTTCTCCCCAGTCATGCAGATGCGACGCACCAGCTTCAGCCTCCACCTGCAGCGTGTCGGAGCGGCTCCTCTTGTTCCAGCTCCACTGCCTCTTTTTCCTTTTTTATTGCGAATCATCTGTTAAACTCTGATTCACACGTTTTACTGTCGATTCCTCTCGTCCGAGTTTGTCCCGGTTTTGTTCCCACACCTGGTTCTGTCATGTAAAGTGTAATATTAGCTTCTGCTGCTTTCAGGTGTTGATTGTGTCATTATGACTTCTTTCCTCTTCACACGTCGCGTCGGCCAGAGCCGGAGTCCGGACTGAGCAGGGGAAGAATCCGAGCCCTGAACGACCGGAATCGACTATAATGAGCTTTTTAAATGTACTTGGAGAATAAACGACATGAATGTAAATGTTTTGACTGAATGTTCTGCCCGTGGATGATCTGTGACGTGTAAATGCATTTCTAACGTGGGATCTCTGTGTCGCTGCCTCCTGCTTTTCCCGTTTTTCTTTGTTCTGTGAAGCACTTTTACTTTGTGTTCAGCTCCTTTAGTCGCGACACGTTCCTAAACGCTTCCTAAAGGTTTGACTGATGTAAATATCATTCAAAAGTGACTTCTCTTGTGTCATTTGTGCCTTTTGTGCCACGGTTTTACTGAAAACTGGGGAAAGACCCCAAAGGAAAAAAATACCAGTTTGTGAGAATAAATATGAAAAGTTTATAAAGATTTCTGTCATTTTTTCATCGTTCAATCGAAGCAGAAGCTGTACTCGAGTAAGAGTAAAGTTACTTCAGAGTGATATGACTCAAGTAAAGTTTTAAACATGTATTTGGGAAACTGACTGGAAGTAACATCTGATTCATAATTGTATTTTGTAATATTATTGTCATTTAACTGAAGTGACAAAACATGAAACCACAAAATCTGGTATTTTCAAATGATTTTCAAAAACTTTTGTCAAGAGAAACAACACTTTTACTCAAGTACGAGACTGTTACTTCATTACAAATATTACAGTATATATTTAGTGTCATCAAGTTACTCCAAGAAGTACAATTTCTTGAAAAAGTTACTAAATGTACATTTATTTTATTCATTTATTTGAACTGGGACAGTGCCATGTGCCAGTTTTAGCTTTAGTTTAGCTCGTTTCCGACTGTCGTCCCAAACCGTACATTTACATTATATACAATACAATATATTATATACAATACAATACATTCTATACAATACAATACAATATATACATTATATACAATACATTACATTATATACAATACAATATATACATTATATACAATACATTACATTATATACAATACAATACAATATATACATTATATACAATACATTACATTATATACAATACAAATAGGATTAGTAGAAAAATATATCTGAGGATTTGTACCCGAGTACTACCTCTGTATCTGAGTATCAGGAGCTTCTGACAAAGGTCAAAGTTCATGCCAAACATGTGACTGTAATGACATCATCGTATGTATTAATATAGAAGAAACAAAATAAGAAAGTGAAAGTATTTGTGGAGATACTTCTACTGTTCACAGGTAAACTCACACGCTGCACTGTTTCTTCTTCTACTGTTCACAGGTAAACTCACACGCTGCACTGTTTCTTCTTCTACTGTTCACAGGTAAACTCACACGCTGCACTGTTTCTTCTTCTACTGTTCACAGGTAAACTCACACGCTGCACTGTTTCTTCTTCTACTGTTCACAGGTAAACTCACACGCTGCACTGTTTCTTCTTCTACTGTTCACAGGTAAACTCACACGCTGCACTGTTTCTTCTTCTACTGTTCACAGGTAAACTCACACGCTGCACTGTTTCTTCTTCTACTGTTCACAGGTAAACTCACACGCTGCACTGTTTCTTCTTCTACTGTTCACAGGTAAACTCACACGCTGCACTGTTTCTTCTTCTACTGTTCACAGGTAAACTCACACGCTGCACTGTTTCTTCTTCTACTGTTCACAGGTAAACTCACACGCTGCACTGTTTCTTCTTCTACTGTTCACAGGTAAACTCACACGCTGCACTGTTTCTTCTTCTACTGTTCACAGGTAAACTCACACGCTGCACTGTTTCTTCTTCTACTGTTCACAGGTAAACTCACACGCTGCACTGTTTCTTCTTCTACTGTTCACAGGTAAACTCACACGCTGCACTGTTTCTTCTTCTACTGTTCACAGGTAAACTCACACGCTGCACTGTTTCTTCTTCTACTGTTCACAGGTAAACTCACACGCTGCACTGTTTCTTCTTCTACTGTTCACAGGTAAACTCACACGCTGCACTGTTTCTTCTTCTACTGTTCACAGGTAAACTCACACGCTGCACTGTTTCTTCTTCTACTGTTCACAGGTAAACTCACACGCTGGACTGTTTCTTCTTCTACTGTTCACAGGTAAACTCACACGCTGCACTGTTTCTTCTTCTACTGTTCACAGGTAAACTCACACGCTGCACTGTTTCTTCTTCTACTGTTCACAGGTAAACTCACACGCTGCACTGTTTCTTCTTCTACTGTTCACAGGTAAACTCACACGCTGCACTGTTTCTTCTTCTACTGTTCACAGGTAAACTCACACGCTGCACTGTTTCTTCTTCTACTGTTCACAGGTAAACTCACACGCTGCACTGTTTCTTCTTCTACTGTTCACAGGAGAACTCACACGCTGCACTGTTTCTTCTTCTACTGTTCACAGGTAAACTCACACGCTGCACTGTTTCTTCTTCTACTGTTCACAGGTAAACTCACACGCTGCACTGTTTCTTCTTTTACTGTTCACAGGTAAACTCACACGCTGCACTGTTTCTTCTTCTACTGTTCACAGGTAAACTCACACGCCGCACTGTTTCTTCTTCTACTGTTCACAGGTAAACTCACACGCTGCACTGTTTCTTCTTCTACTGTTCACAGGTAAACTCACACGCTGCACTGTTTCTTCTTCTACTGTTCACAGGTAAACTCACACGCTGCACTGTTTCTTCTTCTACTGTTCACAGGTAAACTCACACGCTGCACTGTTTCTTCTTCTACTGTTCACAGGTAAACTCACACGCTGCACTGTTTCTTCTTCTACTGTTCACAGGTAAACTCACACGCTGGACTGTTTCTTCTTCTACTGTTCACAGGTAAACTCACACGCTGCACTGTTTCTTCTTCTACTGTTCACAGGTAAACTCACACGCTGCACTGTTTCTTCTTCTACTGTTCACAGGTAAACTCACACGCTGCACTGTTTCTTCTTCTACTGTTCACAGGTAAACTCACACGCTGCACTGTTTCTTCTTCTACTGTTCACAGGTAAACTCACACGCTGCACTGTTTCTTCTTCTACTGTTCACAGGTAAACTCACACGCTGCACTGTTTCTTCTTCTACTGTTCACAGGAGAACTCACACGCTGCACTGTTTCTTCTTCTACTGTTCACAGGTAAACTCACACGCTGCACTGTTTCTTCTTCTACTGTTCACAGGTAAACTCACACGCCGCACTGT
This sequence comes from Eucyclogobius newberryi, assembly GCF_026437365.1. Taxonomy (NCBI): domain Eukaryota; kingdom Metazoa; phylum Chordata; class Actinopteri; order Gobiiformes; family Gobiidae; genus Eucyclogobius; species Eucyclogobius newberryi. The sequence continues at coordinate 32,546,796 of NW_027316500.1, read as the reverse complement.
TTCTTCTTCTACTGTTCACAGGTAAACTCACACGCCGCACTGTTTCTTCTTCTACTGTTCACAGGTAAACTCACACGCCGCACTGTTTCTTCGCGCGGCTCATTCACAGATTTCTAAAGCCAAAGAACCGGACGTTGGGACTGAACAGCTGCAGGTCCTGAACTCTGGAGCCGAACACAAGAAGACACGGATCCGCGGCCCAAAGTGGTCGTGAGTTTCCCACCGACTTATGAGCGCTACGTTTTGGTTAACGCTACAGTCGGGTGAGTCAAGAGTTTGTCAGAGTTACGGTTACACAAGTAAAACTTCCTGCATGTATCGCAGCATCATAAAGAGGAACGTCACGTGTATTGAATATGTATTATTATGTATTTATTTGAGACAGGGACAGTGCACAATCTACATTAACCTTATCAGGTGTACCAAGTGTAACCCAAGTGCTGATTTCAACCTATCGTCCCTGTGCAGGCTGATGTCATCACTGAGGGGCGGAGCCTGTTGCTGAACAAACTCCACAAAGAAAGGATCAATCCCGGGACCTTCTTGATGTGTGGCGAGGGCGCTAACCACTGCCCTCGTTAGTTATTCGACTCCTCATGACTGTATTTCATTGTGGTTGCACATATTTTTTCACCAAATTAAGAAACAAAACAAAGGATCCCTTTTTTGCCTTAAAATTCTAAATTATGATAAATTAGGGTTTTAAAATGCCTATAAAAACAGATTAATGTACAACAACAATGAATTTACTTTCAATCAATAAAAGTAGGGACATGAATGTTTCTCTTGAAGGCCAAAGGTTAAACCCGTCAGTGAAACAGCGACACAAGCGACTCGTCACGTTCCCGAGTCACAGAGAGTCCCAAAGAGTCCCAGAGAGACACAGAGTCACAGAGACTCTCACGCTGCGTCGCCGTGAACATTTCCACAAACGTGTCTTCTGAGACTCAGGTCTGGTGAATCTTCTTGTGGTGCGTTAAATTACCTTTCCTGGTAAATGAGCTGTTGCACATGGAACAGCTGAATGGTTTCTCGCCTGTATGCGTCCTCATGTGATCTTTTAGCGTCCCCAACTGGGAAAACCTTCTGTCACAGGTTGGACAGCTGAACGGTCTCTCTCCTGTGTGCGTTCTTATGTGTGTATTCAGACTGCATTTAGTGGCAAATCTCTTATTGCAGGTTGAGCAGCTGTAAGGTTTCCCGCCCATGTGCTGGTGCATGTGACGTTTCAGTTCTCTGGGCGTGGCATATTCTTTCTTGCAAATGGAACAGTTTAATAGTTTTCCCCCTGGATGAAGTTTCATGTGGCGTTTCAGTCCGTAGTGTTGTGCAAAGTCTTTCTTACAGATGAAACAGCTGAATGGTTTTTCACCCGTGTGCAGTCTCATGTGGCGTTTCAGTCCAACGAGCTGGGAAAACTCTTTCCCACAAATGGAACAGCTGTATGGCTTTTCAACGGAATGTGTTTTCAAGTGAACGTTTAGAGTGCCCATCTGGCAGAACGTTTTGTTACAGATTGAACAGCTGTATGGTCTCTCTCCTGTGTGCCTTCTTATGTGTAAACGGTGTTGCGACTTTGTGTAAAACGTTTTCTTACACATTGAGCAGCTGAATGGTTTATCGCCGGTGTGTTTCTTACTATGCAGAACTAGAGCACTCTTGAAGGAAAATGTTTTGTTACAGGTTGAGCAGCTGAAAGGTCGCTCCCCTGTGTGTGTTCTTAGATGTTTTTGTAGATCAGAATTATCGAAAAATGATTTATTGCAGGTTAAACAGCAGAAAGGTCTCTCTCCCGTGTGAATTCGAATGTGTCTTTTTAAACTCCCTTTTATGTTCTTCTTACACACGGGACACTGGCGCGTCTTCCTAACTCTTTTGGGACTTCTGGACGTCTCTGCTGCAGACTTGTGTTTGGGGGACAGTCCTGACATTTGTGCCGTTGTGATCTGGACTTTGTCGTAGTCGTCTCCATCGTTTGAACAGATTAATGGAGCTTTCCAGTCTTCCTCATAGTCAGACGAGTGCTCTGTGTCTCCCTCAGACTCCGAGAGGAAACGTGGCTCTGAGCTCACTTCCTCTTCCTGTGTTTCTTCTTCTTTGAGCTCAGTTTGTTGAAGCAGTGACTTCACACACACAATATTGAACTCTGGAACGGACCTGAAAAAGAAATAAAACAGTTTGATTCATCTAATTTAAACTAATATCAGTCAGTAAACAGAAGTATGTGTTTGAATCTTTCAGTGTCCCGGCCCCAGAGGGGAGGAGCCTATTGTACATGTTTTAGTGATGGGAGGAGCACAGGGAGAACATGCAAACTCTACACAGCCCCAGTCTGCGGCGGGACAGTGGAGCTGAATGACATCGAAGCCCCGCCTTCTATTGGTGCTCAGATTTCTCTGTGCGGCCCCTTACGGAGCCTCCCGGGGTCCTTACCTTAAGGAGCCTCCCGGGGCCCTTACCTTACGGAGCCTCCCGGGGCCCTTACCTTACGGAGCCTCCCGGGGCCCTTACCTTATGGAGCCTCCAAGGCCCCTTACCTCCCGGGCCCCATGGGACTCGACCCAGCCACAGACTTGGCTCCAGGGTGGGGCCCCTCTAAAGCCCATCCGGGCGATGTAATGTGTATGAATGTAAGACCCAGGACACGCAGGAGGGGGCGTGTCTCTCGGTTGCCCTGGGGACGCCTCGTGATCTTCCTGGAGGAGGAGGAGCTTAGACCGCTGCCTGGCCCCGGAAAAGCAGGAGATGATGGAAACTTAAACATTCAAATACACTAAAGTGTTCACTCCATAATCTGCTCCTCCTGCTGCTCCTGCTCTTCCTGCTCTTCCTGCTCCTCCTGCTCCTCCTGCTCCTCCTGTTCTCCTGCTCCTCCTGTTCTCCTGCTCCTCCTGTTCTCCTGCTCCTCCTGCTGCTCCTGCTCTTCCTGCTCCTCCTGCTGCTCCTGTTCTCCTGCTCCTCTTGTTCTCTTGCTCCTCTTGTTCTCTTGCTCCTCTTGTTCTCTTGCTCCTCTTGTTCTCTTGCTCCTCTTGTTCTCCTGCTCCTCTTGTTCTCCTGCTCCTCTTGTTCTCCTGCTCCTCCTGTTCTCCTGCTCCTCCTGTTCTCCTGCTCCTCCTGTTCTCCTGCTCCTCCTATTCTCCTGCTCCTCCTGTTCTCCTGCTCCTCCTGTTCTCCTGCTGCTCCTGTTCTCCTGCTCCTCCTGTTCTCCTCCTGTTCTCCTCCACGGAGCTGCACTGTGGGGGCTTTTACATAGGCGTGGCGTTTGAGCTGTCTGAAGGGGGCGGGACAAACAGAACAGGAGATCTGTTACGGTCATGAAAGTCTTTGAGAGGATTTAAGGGCGTGAACAGTACAGCAAATACTCAGTAAATACTCAATAAATACTCAGTAAAAATTCAGTAAATACTCAGTGAAGTACTTGAACATTTTACAATATTTAGACAACGATGCTCTGGATTATACTCCGGCAGAAGTTATTATCATTACATTGTTACGTGTTTTTTTAAGCGGGACCTGTCAGTGGTCAGGACACTGAGGGTCAAGTGAGGTCACGTGAGGATCACGTGAGGTCACGTGAGGGCCCCTGGTGGAGGTCTGGGCCTCTTGCACAGGAAGTGGCCAAAGCCGTGGTTCGTCCTAAACTCCACACAAAGACCCGGGTGTGAGGTGTGGCGTGTGACGTGTGGCGTGTGACGTGTGGCGTGCGAGGTGTGGCATGCGAGGTGTGGCATGCGAGGTGTGGCATGTGACGTGTGGCGTGACGTGTGGCGTGTGACGTGTGAGGTGTGAGGTGTGGCGTGTGACGTGTGGCGTGTGAGGTGTGGCGTGTCGCGTGTGACGTGTGGCGTGTGACGTGTCGCGTGTGACGTGTCGCGTGTGAGGTGTGGCGTGCGAGGTGTGGCGTGTGAGATGTGGCGTGTGAGATGTGGCGTGTGACGTGTGGCGGGTGACGTGTGGCGTGTGACGTGTGGCGTGTGGCGTGTGGCGTGTGACGTGTGACGTGTGGCGTGACGTGTGGCGTGACGTGTGGCGTGTGAGGTGTGGCGTGTGAGGTGTGGCGTGTGACGTGTGAGGTGTGGCGTGTCACGTGTGAGGTGTGGCGTGCGAGGTGTGGCGTGCGAGGTGTGGCGTGTGAGGTATGGCGTGTGGCGTGTGACGTGTGGCGTGTGACGTGTGACGTGTGGCGTGTGACGTGTGGCGTGCGAGGTGTGGCATGCGAGGTGTGGCATGCGAGGTGTGGCATGCGAGGTGTGGCATGCGAGGTGTGGCATGTGACGGGTGGCGTGACGTGTGGCGTGACGTGTGGCGTGTGACGTGTGGCGTGTGAGGTGTGGCGTGTGAGGTGTGGCTTGTCGCGTGTGACGTGTGGCGTGTGACGTGTCGCGTGTGACGTGTCGCGTGTGAGGTGTGGCGTGCGAGGTGTGGCGTGTGAGATGTGGCGTGTGGCGTGTGGCGTGTGGCGTGTGACGTGTGGCGTGTGACGTGTGGCGTGTGACGTGTGGCGTGTGACGTGTGACGTGTGGCGTGACGTGTGGCGTGACGTGTGGCGTGTGAGGTGTGGCGTGTGAGGTGTGGCGTGTGAGGTGTGGCGTGTGACGTGTGAGGTGTGGCGTGTCACGTGTGAGGTGTGGCGTGCGAGGTGTGGCGTGCGAGGTATGGCGTGTGAGGTGTGGCGTGTGGCGTGTGACGTGTGGCGTGTGACGTGTGGCGTGTGACGTGTGGCGTGTGACGTGTGGCGTGCGAGGTGTGGCATGCGAGGTGTGGCATGCGAGGTGTGGCATGTGACGGGTGGCGTGACGTGTGACGTGTGGCGTGTGACGTGTGAGGTGTGAGGTGTGGCGTGTGACGTGTGGCGTGTGACGTGTCGCGTGTGACGTGTGGCGTGACGTGTGACGTGTGGCGTGTGACGTGTGGCGTGTGAGGTGTGGCGTGCGAGGTGTGGCGTGTGTGGCGTGTGAGGTGTGGCGTGTGAGATGTGGCGTGTGAGATGTGGCGTGTGACGTGTGGCGTGTGACGTGTGGCGTGACGTGTGGCGTGACGTGTGACGTGTGAGGTGTGGCGTGTGAGGTGTGGCGTGTCACGTGTGGCGTGTCACGTGTGACGTGTGGCGTGTGAGGTGTGGCGTGTGACGTGTGGCGTGTGGCGTGTGAGGTGTGGCGTGTGAGGTGTGGCGTGTGAGGTGTGGCGTGTGAGGTGTGGCGTGTGAGGTGTGGCGTGTGACGTGTGAGGTGTGGCGTGTGAGGTGTGGCGTGTGAGGTGTGGCGTGTGAGGTGTGGCGTGTGAGGTGTGGCGTGTGACGTGTGGCGTGTGGCGTGTGAGGTGTGGCGTGTGAGGTGTGGCGTGTGACGTGTGAGGTGTGGCGTGTGAGGTGTGGCGTGTGAGGTGTGGCGTGTGACGTGTGGCGTGTGACGTGTGGCGTGTGAGGTGTGGCGTGTGAGGTGTGGCGTGTGAGGTGTCGCGTGTGAGGTGTCGCGTGTGAGGTGTGGCGTGCGAGGTGTGGCGTGCGAGGTGTGGCGTGTGTGGCGTGTGAGGTGTGGCGTGTGACGTGTGGCGTGACGTGTGGCGTGACGTGTGGCGTGACGTGTGGCGTGTGAGGTGTGGCGTGTGAGGTGTGGAGTGTGAGGTGTGGAGTGTGAGGTGTGGCGTGTGAGGTGTGACGTGTGGCGTGTGACGTGACGTGTGGCGTGACGTGTGGCGTGTGACGTGTGGCATGTGACGTGTGGCGTGACGTGTGGCGTGACGTGTGGCGTGACGTGTGGCATGTGACGTGTGGCGTGACGTGTGGCATGTGACGTGTGGCGTGTGAGGTGTGGCGTGTGAGGTGTGGCGTGTGAGGTGTGGCGTGTGACGTGTCGCGTGTGAGGTGTGGCGTGCGAGGTGTGGCGTGTGTGGCGTGTGAGGTGTGGCGTGTGACGTGTGGCGTGTGACGTGTGGCGTGACGTGTGGCGTGACGTGTGGCGTGTGGCGTGTGAGGTGTGGCGTGTGGTGTGTGGCGTGTGAGGTGTGGCGTGTGAGGTGTGTCGTGTGAGGTGTGTCGTGTGAGGTGTGTCGTGTGAGGTGTGACGTGTGAGGTGTGTCGTGTGAGGTGTGACGTGTGGCGTGTGAGGTGTGGCGTGTGAGGTGTGGCGTGTGAGGTGTGACGTGTGGCGTGTGACGTGTGGCGTGTGAGGTGTGGCGTGTGACGTGTGGCGTGTGACGTGTGGCGTGTGACGTGTGAGGTGTGGCGTGTGAGGTGTGGCGTGTGAGGTGTGGCGTGTGACGTGTGAGGTGTGGCGTGTGAGGTGTGGCGTGTGAGGTGTGACGTGTGAGGTGTGGCGTGTGAGGTGTGGCGTGTGACGTGTGGCGTGTGACGTGTGAGGTGTGGCGTGTGAGGTGTGGCGTGTGAGGTGTGGCGTGTGACGTGTGAGGTGTGACGTGTGAGGTGTGGCGTGTGACGTGTGAGGTGTGACGTGTGAGGTGTGGCGTGTGAGGTGTGACGTGTGAGGTGTGGCGTGTGAGGTGTGGCGTGTGACGTGTGAGGTGTGGCGTGTGAGGTGTGAGGTGTGGCGTGTGAGGCACTTTGAGAAGCTACGGTTTCAGTGGCAGAACTTACACTGGCAGTGGCTCCTCCTCTTCTTTGATGCACTGCTCCTCTGGCTCTGACTTCATCTGTGTGATCAGTGGGATGTCCAGACCCTGGTCCAGACCCTGGTCCTGATCCTGGTCCAGACCCTGGTCCAGATCCTGGTCCTGATCCTGGTCCAGATCCTGGTCCAGACCCTGGTCCAGATCAGGCCTGGGGTCTCGCTCTTGCTCCCCCTGGTTCTCCTCTCTGGAGTGGGGCAGTTCCTCCTGGTTCTCCTCTCTGGAGCGGGGCAGTTCCTCCTGGTTCTCCTCTCTGGAGCGGGGCAGTTTCCCCTGGTTCTCCTCTCTGGAGCGGGGCAGTTTCCCCTGGTTCTCCTCTCTGGAGCGGGGCAGTTCCCCCTGGTTCTCCTCTCTGGAGCGGGGCAGTTTCCCCTGGTTCTCCTCTCTGGAGCGGGGCAGTTTCCCCTGGTTCTCCTCTCTGGAGCGGGGCAGTTTCCCCTGGTTCTCCTCTCTGGAGCGGGGCAGTTCCCCCTGGTTCTCCTCTCTGGAGCGGGGCAGTTTCCCCTGGTTCTCCTCTCTGGAGCGGGGCAGTTCCCCCTGGTTCTCCTCTCTGGAGCGGGGCAGTTCCCCCTGGTTCTCCTCTCTGGAGCGGGGCAGTTCCCCCTGGTTCTCCTCTCTGGAGCGGGGCAGTTCCCCCTGGTTCTCCTCTCTGGAGCGGGGCAGTTTCCCCTGGTTCTCCTCTCTGGAGCGGGGCAGTTCCCCCTGGTTCTCCTCTCTGGAGCGGGGCAGTTTCCCCTGGTTCTCCTCTCTGGAGCGGGGCAGTTTCCCCTGGTTCTCCTCTCTGGAGCGGGGCAGTTCCCCCTGGTTCTCCTCTCTGGAGCGGGGCAGTTTCCCCTGGTTCTCCTCTCTGGAGCGGGGCAGTTTCCCCTGGTTCTCCTCTCTGGAGCGGGGCAGTTTCCCCTGGTTCTCCTCTCTGGAGCGGGGCAGTTTCCCCTGGTTCTCCTCTCTGGAGCGGGGCAGTTCCCCCTGGTTTTCCTCTCTGGAGCGGGGCAGTTTCCCCTGGTTCTCCTCTCTGGAGCGGGGCAGTTTCCCCTGGTTCTCCTCTCTGGAGCGGGGCAGTTTCCCCTGGTTCTCCTCTCTGGAGCGGGGCAGTTTCCCCTGGTTCTCCTCTCTGGAGCGGGGCAGTTTCCCCTGGTTCTCCTCTCTGGAGCGGGGCAGTTCCTCCTCCTGCTTCGCTCTGGTCAGAGCTTTCTTCAAACGCGTTTGGTCTTTAGACATTTTGACAAACTTTTGAGCTTTAGCCTTGAGCTAACGCTGACCACAGACGGAACTGCCCTGGAAAAGGTCCCGCACTGCTCTGAGCCGCGAGCCTCGGCTTCTCTGCTCTGATTGGTTATTCAGAATCTTCCCCATGTTCCTATTGGCTGACGCCCGAGTGGGAGGGACGTGTTCCCGGAAGATCCGGCTTTTGTTGTGACCGACACTTCCTGAATCTGTCACTGACGCGGATCTGGTGAAATATCGATTATAAAACACATTTATGTGATGTGACACAAAACAACATCCAAAATCCCCCGTGTCTTCTTTAATGAGGCTCTGTGTCCAGGAAAAGGAGAAATATGACAATAATGTCATAATGTAGTAATGACCAAAAGTGTTTTAATAGGAACACATAACATGAGTTATGAAGAAGACACATCTACACAAACATCAGGGCAGAACAAACACAATAACACAACAAACGTTCTGTTTTGTATTTATTTGTTTTTTCAAAGAAAATGTTGAAAACGGCAGATTTGAGACTGAATGAGCCTTAATTATGTCTTTATGTTTTAATTTAACAAGGATTATGTTTAAAAATAATATTCAAATGATGCAATAGTATCAACATTGTAATAATTAACCATCATATCACAATAATAAATGTGACTATGTTTTAGATAATTAGTTTTATATTATCTACAGAACATGTCAAGAGCAGTTTTATTTCATTTGCTGTGGGCGACACATAAAGGTGTTTTTACAACACAAGAGAAATCTGATATTCACATGTCGAACTTTAATAATAACGGTTTTATTTTTAATTCATTCAATCCTTGAATTTTCTCAATTTTTTTCATATTAAATATGAAAAAATTTAAGAGAAAATTCAAGGATTGAAACAAAATGATTTTGTTTCCAGCACAAACGTGAACATCTGAAACAAATCAGATTACTCAGAATCAGAAATCAGATCATGATTAGTTTTTGGTGAACAAGTGTTTCCCGAATGTAAACAGATCTCACTCGTAGCCACGGTTACCATAGTTACAGGTGAAAAGAGCTGTCGGTCACTTCTGAAACACACAAACCAGTCAAACAGTTTATTGACCAATCGTTTAAGCCCCAAACGAGTCGCTATGGAAACGAAAGACCTAGAGAATGAAGACGAACAGGATTGAGCTTCTCTCAGGCGCCATGGAAACCACCGGAACCAGAATCACAAGAGGTTTACAGCCCTCGTCATTGAACACAGTTTGCAACACAAACAATGAATAATAAAGTAAAGATCAGAGTCAGACAGAGACTGGAGGACATAGAGACAGATTTATAATATGTGTTTTTATAATATGTGTTTTAAAAGGACCAAAAGGAAAACACTGTGAGCTCAGATGTAAACCAGATGCAGAATAACTCATAATAATTACTAATATGTGAAGTTGTTACTGTAATAAAAATGTCGTGTTCTGGCGCTGAACAGAATCCATACGGTCGGACCTTCGTTTATCGTTTACCCAGCATGCACCGGGGCTTCAGTCATCGCCCAAACAATCATACAAACAGCCAGAAGAAGAGGAAGCTCAGGGAGGAGACAAGCGCCCACTAGTGTTCACGCAGCGACAGGACAAGAGTCACAGAGCGTCAGAGAAACAGGCGTGAAACGAGAGCTCAGCATCTTCTCTCTTCTTTGGACAAACGCTCTCTTGAAGAAAAGAGTAAAGTCGCTTGGACATGAGACGGCGGTCGCTCAAACGAATTCTGTTCCTTCTCTGGACGGCGTCTGGAAAGAGCAGCTCGAGACGCTGGTCAAACCAAAGCGTCTGTGTTTAATACATTTAGTCTGGGCAAACTCACCGTTATTGACCCATAAAGGTTAAAGTGTTCTTTTTGCAAACACACGTGCACAACATGAGCAGCTTTTGGCCCCTGAATGTTGGGTTCAGTTCTGGTCCCAGTCCAAAGAGTCCCAGGAAGTTCCAGTTGTGTTTGTGGTCGTCTCATGTTCTCGAGATCTGCTCTTTATGAATCATTTGTGGCAGAAGTCTTTGATCTCGTCGCTGGATTGAATCGGCATCTTTGGGCTGGAAAAGGTCAGTTGAGAACGAGAGAAACGTGTCCTTAGATTTCATAAAGTCTGAAAGTGACTGTCCTGTCTCGTCTCTTCAGGAGCAGTGACAAAACAAAACATTCTGAATGTAAAAGTAATGATACCGTCACTGGAACATCCAGATAAAATGTACTTTAAATGTGGTTTGACTTCGTTTAGAGAATATAATGACCTGACATGACTCATTTGCTCCTCATTATGACAGTGAGACCCGAAGAATCACAATCTTGAGTTCCATCCATGTTTTTGTTGTTTTTAGTCAGTTTGATCCGTTTTTTTCACGTGGACACTGAATATTCACAGTAAACATTTGCAGATGATAAAATGTACAGTACTGTTGATATTGTACTGGACAGTGACACAAACTGGAACAATCGTCGGCTTTTTTAACGTTTTGCTGTTGTTTGTTGGTGGAAATTGACAATAAACATTCAAATTTTAGTCAAATTCTAAGTTGTGTCTGTCGGGCAAGAACATGCTCTGTGCAGCTGAATGGTTTCTTTTTGCCATGTTGTCATAGTTTCCATCCATCTTCTTCCGCTTCATCCGGGGCCGGGTCGCGGGGGCAGCAGTCTGAGCGGGGACTCCCAGACTTCCCTCTCCCCAGACACTTCCTCTAACTCCTCCGGGGGGATCCCGAGGCGTTCCCAGGCCAGCCGGGCAATATAGTCTCTCCAGCGTGTCCTGAGTCTTCTCTGGGGCCTCTTCCCGGTGGGACATGCCTGAAACACCTCCCCAGGGAGGCGCCCAGGAGGCTCCGGAACAGATGCCCGAGCCACCTCAGCTGGAGGAGCAGCGGCTCTACTCCGAGCTCCCCCCCCCGTGTGGCCGAGCTCCTCACCTTATCTCTAAGGGAGCGCCCAGCCACACGGCGGAGGAAACTCATTTCGACCGCTTGTATCCGCGACATCACTGCAGCCGCTGCACCGATCCAACTGTCGATCTCACTCTCCATCCTTGTTGTCATAGTTTCTTCTGGAAAACACATTTATGACACAGAGAAGACTCAAAGAAATCCAATGCAATAATAAGTCTTTATTATAGAACACAGATTATAACTTCACTCACGTTGTTCACAAATGTCGCCGACGTGACCACAGTCGTGCCGGATCGTGGCTCTGAACACATGAAGAAGAACTCCCGGAGGCACCGCCCCTTTACAGCCTTCATGTGTGATCGTTTAGGCTCTTCCATGTGAGAGGAAGAGCGCCCCCTGTGTCTGTGTGAGGAAGAGCGCCCCCTGTGTCTGTGTGAGGAAGAGCGCCCCCTGTGTCTGTGTGAGGAAGAGCGCCCCCTGTGTCTGTGTGAGGAAGAGCGCCCCCTGTGTCTGTGTGAGGAAGAGCGCCCCCTGTGTCTGTGTGAGGAAGAGCGCCCCCTGTGTCTGTGAGAGGAAGAGCGCCCCCTGTGTCTGTGTGATGAAGAGCGCCCCCTGTGTCTGTGAGAGGAAGAGCGCCCCCTGTGTCTGTGTGATGAAGAGCGCCCCCTGTGTCTGTGTGAGGAAGAGCGCCCCCTGTGTCTGTGTGAGGAAGAGCGCCCCCTGTGTCTGTGTGAGGAAGAGCGCCCCCTGTGTCTGTGTGAGGAAGAGCGCCCCCTGTGTCTGTGAGAGGAAGAGCGCCCCCTGTGTCTGTGTGAGGAAGAGCGCCCCCTGTGTCTGTGAGAGGAAGAGCGCCCCCTGTGTCTGTGAGAGGAAGAGCGCCCCCTGTGTCTGTGTGAGAGGAAGAGCGCCCCCTGTGTCTGTGTGAGAGGAAGAGCGCCCCCTGTGTCTGTGTGAGAGGAAGAGCGCCCCCTGTGTCTGTGTGAGGAAGAGCGCCCCCTGTGTCTGTGTGAGGAAGAGCGCCCCCTGTGTCTGTGAGAGGAAGAGCGCCCCCTGTGTCTGTGAGAGGAAGAGCGCCCCCTGTGTCTGTGTGAGGAAGAGCGCCCCCTGTGTCTGTGTGAGGAAGAGCGCCCCCTGTGTCTGTGTGAGGAAGAGCGCCCCCTGTGTCTGAGTGAGGAAGAGCGCCCCCTGTGTCTGTGAGAGGAAAAGCGCCCCCTGTGTCTGTGAGAGGAAGAGCGCCCCCTGTGTCTGTGAGAGGAAGAGCGCCCCCTGTGTCTGTGAGAGGAAGAGCGCCCTCTGTCCTTACACCCTCTGCAGGGAAAATGACATAAAAACACAGAGTTGGGGAAAAGTAGAAACCTGAAGGAGGACCACAGCGAGGAGAGATCCTGCTGCAAAGACCCACAGAAGGAGAGATCCTGCTGCCACAGACCCACAGAAGGAGAGATCCTGCTGCCACAGACCCACAGAAGGAGAGATCCTGCTGCCACAGACCCACAGAAGGAGAGATCCTGCTGCCACAGACCCACAGACTGTAGATGGTCCAGGACCGACATGCTTCCGTTTGCAGAGACTGTAGAGCCAATAAAATAAACCTCATATTGTGCGTTGGAAATGTTTGACCAGCGTGAGTTCAAGTGTCGTCTGAGACAAGAGTCGTATGGATTCTCTCGTGGCGATTTAGATTACACTTCCGGGAAAATGTTTTAGTACAGAATGAACAGCTGAAAGTCTTCTCCCCCGTGTGCAGTGTCATGTGGCGTCTGAGTCCAAAGGGTTGAGAGAATTCCTTCTTACAGACGGAACAACTGAACGGTTTTTCGCCCGTGTGCGTCCTTTTGTGCGCGTTCAGAGCACCCAGGAAGGAAAAGGTTTTGTCACACGTCAAACAGCTGTAAGGTCTCTCGCCTGTGTGTGTTCTTGTATGTGAAAGCAGATTAGACCTGCAGGAGAACGTCTTATTGCAGGTCGAACAGCTGAACAGTTTTTCGCCCGTGTGCGTTCTCCTGTGAGCGTTTAGAGTCCCGACGTAGGAGAAGGTCTTGTTACAGGTGGAACAGCTGTAAGGTCTCTCTCCTGTGTGCGATCTTAAATGTGAACGCAGATCAGATTTAGTAGAGAACGTCTTACTGCAGGTCGAACAGCTGTAAGGCCTCTCTCCTGTGTGCGTCCGTATGTGTACGTGCAAATTAAACTTTGTGGAAAACGTCTTGTTGCATGTCGAACAGCTGAATGTTTTTTCGCCCGTGTGCTGGCTCATGTGACGTTTCAGTCCAGTCACTTCTGTAAAGCTTTCATTACAGACCGAACAGCTGAAGGGTCTTTCGCCCGTGTGCGTTCTCCTGTGAGCGTTCAGAGCACTGACCTGGGAGAAGGTTTTGTTACAGGTGGAACAGCTGAAAGGCCTCTCTCCCGTGTGCGTTCTTATGTGAACACGCAGGTGGGTTTTAGTGGCAAACTTCTTACTGCAGGTCGAACAACTGAATGGTCTTTCCCCCGCGTGAACCCTTATGTGGCGCTTTAGTCCAGTGAGTTTTGTAAATTCTTTATTACAGAAGGAACAGCTGAATGTTCCGTCTTCAGTTCCTTGGACTGTTCCCGACCCGTCTTCGTTCTTCGCAGTGTCCCTTGTCTCCGTTGTCTCTGGTGCAGAGTCGTCTTCATCGTCCGAACAGTTCAATGGCGCTCCCCAGTCTTCATCGTCGCCGTTAGACGAGTGCTCCGTGTCTCCCTCCGTGTCTCCCTTCATGTCTCCCTTCGTGTCTCCCTTCGTGTCTCCCTTCGTGTCTCCCTTCGTGTCTCCCTCCGTCTCCGAGCGTAAATGTGGCTCCGGAGGCGTTTCCTCTTCTTTGGGCTCAGTTTGTTGGAGCAGTGAATCTTCCGTCTTCACAATCACAACATTGAACTCTGGGACGGACCTGAAAAGGATAAAAACAGAATCAGAGTCGGTGAAACAGCAGCTCAGACACGTTTAAATCCCAGAGCTGCATTTGGACAAACATTCGAAGCGGAAAGTCGTCAATATCGTGAATTACATATCGACCGATGTGAGTTTTTGATGAGATCTGCTGATACATTTGGACTCAGACTTGAACTTTAATAGCCACGTCAAATCAATAACATCAGCAGCTTTTTACCATCTAAAAAACATTGCCAAAATCAAAAATATAGTGTCAAAACCAGATTTAGAGAGACTTATCCATGCGTTTGTCTCCAGTAGATTAGACTACTGTAACGGCCTGCTCACTGGTCTCTCCAAACGAGTTGTAAAACAGCTGCAGTACATCCAGAACGCTGCTGCTCGGGTCCTGACTAGAACCAGGAAGTATGATCACATTAGTCCTGTTCTCAGGTCTCTGCACTGGCTCCCTGTGGCTCAGAGAATAGACTTTAAAGCAGCTCTGCTTGTGTACAAGTCTCTCCATGGCCTAGCACCAAAGTACATCTTGGATATGTTAGTGCCATATGAACCATCTCGGACTCTGAGGACCTCAGGGACCGGCCTCCTGCTGGTGCCCAGAGTCAGGACTAAACATGGACCGGCCTCCTGCTGGTGCCCAGAGTCAGGACTAAACATGGGGAATCTGCGTTTCAGTTTTATGCAGCTAAAATCTGGAACAGTCTTCCTGAAGATGTGAGACAGGTTCTACTCTGACAATGTTCAAATCTAAGCTAAAAACAGTTTTGTTTAGCTGTGCATATGACTGAAAGGATTTTTTCTTTGCACTCTTCTCTTTTGTTTGTGATTTTATTAGTTTAGAAAATCAGTTGGATTGATAATTTTTAATTTAGTTAATTTTATTGTATTTCTGTTTCTGTAATTTCTTTGTGATTTGAATGCATTTTTCCTGCTGTGAAGCACTTTGAATTGCCTTGTGTATGAAATGTGCTCTACAAATAAACTTGCCTTGCCTTGCCTTGCCTTACATTTGGTCCCCTAACGATTTTTTCCCCAAAATTATATAATTTGGATTATGGACCACAGCTGCATCTCACCAGAGAGAGCGAGAGCTTCAGACTATATATATATATATATATATATATATATATATATATATATATACTCTTCTTTATATGTATTTATATGTATGTACTCTTCTTCTTTTTCTGCTGTAGAACATATGATACAAAATAAACTTGTTTAAACTTGATTCTTGTTTTAAGAGTTCCTTCAGCTGGTTCACTAAAAGTTGTGTTTTGAATAATTCATGCATGTTAATGAGTTTATCCTGTGTTGTCCTGCAACTGAGGATCCAGTGCTCCCCTACCCCCTAGCCCCGCCCACATCCCTTTACTGCGAGTGACACTTTAATGGTTCTAAAGTGTAAAAAAATACAAATATGCAAATGACAATCTAATGCTTGTTATAGAGAGGCGGGGCTTATCACGATGAAGAGGCGGGGCTTATCACGGTGAAGAGGCGGGGCTTATCACTGTGAAGAGGCGGGGCTTATCACTGTGAAGAGGCGGGGCTCATCACGATGAAGAGGCGGGGCTTATCACGGTGAAGAGGCGGGGCTTATCACTGTGAAGAGGCGGGGCTTATCACTGTGAAGAGGCGGGGCTTATCACTGTGAAGAGGCGGGGCTCATCACTGTGAAGAGGCGGGGCTCATCACTGTGAAGAGGCGGGGCTTATCAGAGGCGGGGCTTATCACTGTGAAGAGGCGGGGCTCATCACTGTGAAGAGGCGGGGCTTATCACTGTGAAGAGGCGGGGCTCATCACTGTGAAGAGGCGGGGCTTATCACGGTGAAGAGGCGGGGCTTATCACTGTGAAGAGGCGGGGCTCATCACTGTGAGGAGGCGGGGCTTATCACTGTGAAGAGGCGGGGCTTATCACTGTGAAGAGGCGGGGCTCATCACTGTGAGGAGGCGGGGCTTATCACTGTGAAGAGGCGGGGCTCATCACTGTGAAGAGGCGGGGCTTATCACGGTGAAGAGGCGGGGCTTATCACTGTGAAGAGGCGGGGCTTATCACTGTGAAGAGGCGGGGCTCATCACGGTGAAGAGGCGGGGCTTATCACTGTGAGGAGGCGGGGCTCATCACGGTGAAGAGGCGGGGCTTATCACTGTGAAGAGGCGGGGCTCATCACTGTGAAGAGGCGGGGCTCATCACTGTGAAGAGGCGGGGCTCATCACTGTGAAGAGGCGGGGCTTATCAGAGGCGGGGCTTATCACTGTGAAGAGGCGGGGCTCATCACTGTGAAGAGGCGGGGCTTATCACTGTGAAGAGGCGGGGCTTATCACTGTGAAGAGGCGGGGCTCATCACTGTGAAGAGGCGGGGCTTATCACTGTGAAGAGGCGGGGCTTATCACTGTGAAGAGGCGGGGCTCATCACGGTGAAGAGGCGGGGCTTATCACTGTGAAGAGGCGGGGCTTATCACTGTGAAGAGGCGGGGCTCATCACTGTGAGGAGGCGGGGCTTATCACTGTGAAGAGGCGGGGCTTATCACTGTGAAGAGGCGGGGCTCATCACGGTGAAGAGGCGGGGCTTATCACTGTGAAGAGGCGGGGCTTATCACTGTGAAGAGGCGGGGCTTATCACGGTGAAGAGGCGGGGCTTATCACGGTGAAGAGGCGGGGCTTATCACTGTGAGGAGGCGGGGCTCATCACGGTGAAGAGGCGGGGCTTATCACTGTGAAGAGGCGGGGCTTATCACTGTGAAGAGGCGGGGCTTATCACGGTGAAGAGGCGGGGCTTATCATGGTGAAGAGGCGGGGCTCATCACTGTGAAGAGGCGGGGCTCATCACTGTGAAGAGGCGGGGCTCATCACTGTGAAGAGGCGGGGCTTATCACTGTGAAGAGGCGGGGCTCATCTCTGTGAAGAGGCGGGGCTCATCACTGTGAAGAGGCGGGGCTTATCAGAGGCGGGGCTCATCACTGTGAAGAGGCGGGGCTCATCACGGTGAAGAGGCGGGGCTTATCACTGAAGAGGCGGGGCTTATCACGGTGAAGAGGCGGGGCTTATCACTGTGAGGAGGCGGGGCTTATCACTGTGAGGAGGCGGGGCTCGGTTTTGAACAGGACGTTGATAAACATTAGTTTAAGATCAATCGTGCGGTTTAAAATGAACAAAATAATTAATAATTTAAATCATTATCTACTTATGTGTCATTTTAGCAGCATTTTAGATCTTTATTCCAAAACTTGAATTGAACACCGAGTTTAGACTCTTTCTCTGTTCTTTCTGAGCTCTGGCACCAGACGACGTGTGTTTGTCAGAATAAGTTTATCACATTTAACTTTCTCACTTTCCAAACTCCTGAGCTCGTTATGAGTTTGTGTGAATCACAAACAAATCTGTTCATTTACAGTCACATAAGGATTAGATGTCCAGCTCTGAATAACTGCACAGCTCTGACAGGGACATTGTGCCTGAGGCTGGACACGTTCATTTTAGATCTAAATCACAAAGTTATGTAGTTTTACTGAAGTTATAGTGGTATAAATACTTCCATTTGCAGTAAATGTGTCTCTCGGACCAGTTTAGAT
>NW_027316500.1:32377055-32524555 GCF_026437365.1 Eucyclogobius newberryi | reverse complement strand
CAGGACGCTCTGTTTGAGGTTAGCTCGGAGCTAAAGCTACAAAGGTTTGTACAAATGTCTAAAGAGCAAGTGCAGAGAGCTTTGATGAAGGAGCGTGTGACTGCAGCGGAGTCTGAGGAGGAACTGTGCCGCTCCAAAGAGGAGAACCAGAGGAACCAAGAGCTCCGGGAGTCAGAGCTGAACCCGAGAGTCCAGCTGCTGCAGGCGGCTGTTCACACGAGTCCTGGGCCCCTGGACCAGGGTCTGGACCGGGGTCTGGACCGGGGTCTGGACCGGGCTCTGGACCGGGGTCTGGACCGGGGTCTGGACCGGGGTCTGGACCAGGGTCTGGACCGGGCTCTGGACCGGGGTCTGGACCGGGGTCTGGAGGAGGAAATCCCAGAGACTTCACAGATGAAGTCAGAGTCAGAGGAGCAGAGCATCAAAGAGGAGGAGCAGCAGCTGCCAGTGTAAGTTCTACTTTAACATTAAGATTAAACCTGTTTCATAAAACTTGTTTATTTTCTAAGATCGACTCAAATGAGACAAACGTAATCATTTGGGTTTCATAAAGAAATCTTGACTCCTTCTGGTGTTTCCCCTTTTTGAGGGGTCTGCAGGGGGCCCTGAGAGGGGTCTGCAGGGGGCCCTGAGAGGGGTCTGCAGGGGGCCCCTGAGAGGGATCTGCAGGGGGCCCTGAGAGGCGTCTGCAGGGGCCCATGAGAAGGGTCTGCAGGGGGCCCTGAGAGGGGTCTGGAGGGGGCCGGCCCTGAGAGGGGTCTGCAGGGGCCCGTGAGAGGGGTCTGCAGGGGCCCGTGAGAGGGGTCTGCAGGGGCCCGTGAGAGGAGTCTGCAGGGGCCCTGAGAGGGGTCTGCAGGGGGCCCGTGAGAGGGGTCCACCTGCCCTGCTACTGAAGGGTGCTGGACCCACAGAGCAGTTTACAGCTCCATGATTGGACAAGAGAGACACTGTCTCGGGTGAGAAGAAACCACAAAAGCCCTAACTGAGCATGTGCAGAGAAGAGAAGCTCTAACTGAGCATGTGCAGAGGAGAAGAGAAGCTCTAACTGAGCATGTGCAGAGGAGAAGCTCTAACTGAGCATGTGCAGAGAAGAGAAGCTCTAACTGAGCATGTGCAGAGAAGAGAAGCTCTAACTGAGCATGTGCAGAGGAGAAGCTCTAACTGAGCATGTGCAGAGGAGAAGCTCTAACTGAGCATGTGCAGAGGAGAAGCTCTTACTGAGCATGTGCAGAGGAGAAGTCGAGGCGTGTGAGTTGATGCGGTGGATTCAGCCTGAATGTTCAGCTCAATAACATAAGCATTTGCCTTCTGTGCGGGAGAGTTGTGCTCGGGTCTGACTCCTGCTCGGCTGCTTGCTCCTCCATAAAGTCACCGGCGCCACATGCTGCTGGGTTTTGGTGGAGGTGGGCGTGGCCGTGGGCGTGTCCTCTTTGCTCCATGAGACTGGGCTGAGGACAGCGTGGAACGTCCGGAGTGAAACTGGTGAAACCGACTAGGCCTGAACTCCTGTGTTTATTCTCAGTCAAGAGAGAAGTCGGCACAAAGTCTGGTTTTATTGAACAAGTTTCATGAAACAGCCTCAATTATGACCAACAATATTCAACGATCCAAAAACCTAAAGTTATTATTTACACTTTTGAGGGCGGAGCAAACCTGCAAAACAGTGGCCATTTTGAAAGTGTAGAAATGGGCATATCTGTGCACATTAATGGCCTGAATGTAAATATATACATTTTTATTGCTCCATAATACATAATGGCTCCACAGCGCCCCCTACAACATTCTAATGGAGTAAAATAAATGTGTTAGACGTGGAGATTTGCAGTTACACATCCTCCTGTAACTGAAGTTATTAGTAATGTGTGTAAATACTGATGTCTACTATTTCACATTATAATGATTGAAAAGATCCACGAATCCTAACGTCATGTGGAGGTCAACGTTAAACACTTTCACTTTTTTCAGGTCTGTCCCAGAGTCCAGTGCTGTGTGTATGAAGACAGAAGAAGAAGAATCCTCATCATCGCTTCAACAGACGGAGCCCAAAGAAGAGGAAACACAGGGAGAGGACGTGAGCTCAGAGCCACATTTACACTCCGAGTCTGAGGAAGACACCGAGCACTCTTCTGATGACGAGGACGATGATGATGAAGACTGGAGAGCTCCATTAAGCTCAAGCTCGACTGCACAAACCTCAGATCTGTCCAAACACAAGTCTGTCCCAGAGACCAGTGACACGGTGGACACTGGAGACGCGCCAGGGACAGCCAAGGCCTCGAGGACACGCCCCTGCCCCGTCTGTAAAAAGGGATTTAAAGGCAGTTTATACAGACACATTAGAATTCACACAGGAGAGAGACCTTACAGCTGTACCACATGCAACAAAACATTTTCCACAAAGTCTCATCTGCATATACACACAAGAATGCACACGGGTGAGAAACCTTACAGCTGTTCCACCTGTAACAAAACATTTTCCACTACAGGAAATCTAAACACTCACAGAAGAATTCACACAGGGGAAAAACCCTTCAGCTGTTCCTTCTGTAAGAAAGAATTTACCCACCTCGCTGGACTGAAACACCACACAAGTAACCACACGGGGGAGAAACCATTCAGCTGTGTAACCTGTAACAAAACATTTTCCACCAAGACTAATCTATGCATACACATAAGAACCCACACTGGGGAGAGACCTTACAGCTGTTCAATGTGTGACAAAACATTTCCCACAAAGTTTGAACAGCGGTTACACACTAGACGGCACACAGAGGAGAGGCCTTACAGCTGTTCAACCTGCAACAAAAGATTTTCCCGTAAAGGTAATCTAAACGCTCACAGAAGAACACACTCCGGTGAAAAACCCTTCAGCTGTTCCATCTGCAAGCGAGAATTCTTTCAGCGCGCCGGGCTGAAAATCCACATGAGACTGCACACAGGTGAAAAGCCATTCAGCTGTTCCATCTGTAAGAAAGAATTTACCCAATCGTCTGTGCTGAAGTGCCACATGGTCGTGCACACGGGGGAGAAGACATTCAGCTGTTCAACCTGCAACAAAACATTTTCCACAAAGTCTCATCTGCGCGTTCACACAAGAACGCACACCGGGGAAAAACCATTCAGCTGTTCCACCTGTAACAAGACATTTCCAACATCAGGTAATTTAAATAAACATATAAGAACGCACACAGGTGAAAAACCCTTTAGCTGTTCCATCTGTATGAAAACGTTTAGCCAACTCGCTGCAATGACTCGCCACATGAAAGTGCACACGGGAGAAAAATCATTCAGCTGTTCGACCTGCAGCAAGACATTTTTTACTAAGTCTAATCTGCTTTCACACGTAAGAACGCACACAGGAGAGAGGCCTTACAGCTGTTCAACCTGTAACAAAACATTTTCTCACCTGTCGACGCTAAATACTCACAGAAGAACGCACACAGGTGAAAAACCATACATCTGTTCCATCTGTCGGACAGAGTTTACTTACCTCACTGGACTGAAACGTCACATGACACAGCACACAGAGGAAAAGACTTTCAGCTGTTCTGTCTGAAGTAAAACATTCTCTTAAACGTTTCATCTAAATGGACATAGAACACACTTTATCTCATTAGAAGAGAAAGAAACAATTCAGCTACAAACAGAACAACTTTTTTTGATTATTATTTATTTAAAAAAAATGATTATTATTATTACTATTTATGCATATGAGAAAATGTGTGCGTGCGTGCGTGCGTGTGTGTGTGTATATGAATGTGTCATATGTATATGTATGTATATGTATATATTTTTTCTCTTTCTTTAGTTTGTTTTCAGTAAGTTTTTGTTGTAGGTTTAAAAAACAATAAATAACGACGTCTGCAGTTTTCCTGCTGTTTTATTGTGTCCTTTTCTCCCACATTTTACTTCTGTTTTATTATCATTTTCATTATTAGGCCTGAGCGCCACAAGCTGGCGAGAGGCCTATTAATCTCGTAAGGCCGTGCGAAGCACGGCTGCGAAAGTGCGCACATAGTGCGCATGAAATCGAGCGCGAAGCGCTCGCCCTCTTCCAAACACTCACTAACGCACTCCTTCACTCACGCACGCCCCGTGCATACTAATTAGTAGTAGGAAAATGGAACATTACCGTTGTAAACGGGCGAAGCCCGTGCAAAAGTGCGCACTAAACGAGCACTTTACATTGGGTGAGTGCTTTATATGGGGATATATATGGGTTGGGTGAGTGCTTTGCGGTCGTCATCCCCGTATAAAGCACTCATTTGCCCTAAGTAGGTCACGAATACGTTCCCCATCTCTTGCATGTTCCGTGCATATAAACATGTAATGCAAAAATTGAACATTATTACTGTTCAGAGGGCCAAAAACACAATGTGGGCGGAGCCCACTCAAAATTAACGAAAGTACCCGTCAGTGACCAGGGACCCACACCATGAGGTAGGAAAGCGCGAGCGCTTTCCGAAAATGTATAGTTTATGATATTTGAAAAATGGGAAACATTGTTTTCGCATCGGAATATTATTAGGCCCGAACGCCACAAGCTGGCGAGAGGCCTATTAATCTTTCATTCTTCTTCTTCAACCCCCCTATTTTTCACCCAGTGAACATTGACGAAAAGTCACAAAAATTTGCTCACCTCTAAAAATCGTGCCTCTCTACATTCTGGCTATTTCCCTTTTCTAAAATTTAAAAAATTGGCGCGTCAGCGCCCCCAAATGTACCAAAAATGCATTGAGAGATGAGGAAATGAGGAAATGACCCCAAAAAAATCTGATCGTAGAATCATGAAATTTGGCGCAGAGGTAGATGGTGACAAGAGAAGTATATAATATTATTAAGGCAACGCCGTCCACCCAACCGAATGTCGGCCATATTGGTTCAAAAATGGCTAAACATGACTCGGGAGTTTTTCCAAACGTCGTACTTTTACGAACTCCTCCCAGGGCGTGGCCCTAAAAAGCTGAAATTTGGTGAAAATGCTACTGAGGAGTGGGACATCAAAAGTTATTAAAATTACATTGACCCTGTCACAGTCTCTGTGCGGCGAAGCCACAAACTTTAGCTAGAATTTCAGAAATCTCCCAAATTTAACATTTCTGCTGTTTGCGCAGATAAAGTCCGAATTGCGTCAAATTAGAATCAGTTGTTAAACTCTTTGCGCTAAACCTACTTGAAGTGAAATTAATTAATTTGGCGCCACAGCGCCCCCTACAGATTTTATATGGAGGTTAAATGTTTAGTTTTGCGAAATTTTATGAAATTTGACACAAAACTCAATTTTAGCCCCATCAAAAAAGTCAATGAGACCCATGTCATAATTGTTATGGCGTTGCCGTAACGATGACCGAAACCTTCCATGTTATTCCAATGGGGAAATCGCCAGAACATGTTTACACTTTAGACTTTCACAAACTCCTCCCCCTCAGGGCTTCAGCCATATTAACCTGAAATTTGGTGAGACTCATCTTCAGGACCATCAAAAGTTATCCACATTTTTATTCAAAGAGTCACGGTGTCTGTGCGGCAAAGCCGCACATTTTGCCAAGAATTCAAAATAAATGGACAATTGGGGCGCGTTAGCGCCCCCTCCTCTTGCGGCGTGGCGGCGGTGTGG
The DNA here is from genome assembly GCF_026437365.1 of Eucyclogobius newberryi. Taxonomy (NCBI): domain Eukaryota; kingdom Metazoa; phylum Chordata; class Actinopteri; order Gobiiformes; family Gobiidae; genus Eucyclogobius; species Eucyclogobius newberryi. The sequence continues at coordinate 32,518,938 of NW_027316500.1, read as the reverse complement.
CGGCGGCGTGGCGAGGGCCGATCATTGCCGCTTGCGGCTATATTTATTATTATTATTTCAATCTTCTTATTTTCTCATATAAAATTAGAGCCGTCTGGCACTGGGTCATTGAGCTTCATATTCTGGATCAGTTAAAAGATTTTTGACAATTGTTTTCCCAAGTTTAAAATCTAATAATTCAGAAATGTTTTCTCCACTTTTGTAATATAATTGTTTCATGGAGATCATTTTTCAGGGCTGTCCGGTCCCTGTATGACCGGAGCAGGAGCTGTGTTCGCATTGCCGGCAGTAAGTCAGACCTGTTCCCAGTGCATGTTGGACTCCACCAGGGCTGCCCTGTGTCACCGGTTCTGTTCATAATTTTTATGGACAGAATTTCTAGGCGCAGTCAGGGGTCGGAGGGTGTCCGGTTTGGGGACCAGAGGATTCCATCTCTGCTTTTTACAGACGGTGTTGTCCTGATGGCTCCATCAAACCCGGACCTGCAGCATGCACTGGGACGGTTTGCAGCCGAGTGTGAAGCGGCTGGGATGAGAATCAGCACCTCCAAATCCGAGGCCATGGTTCTCGACCGGAAAAAGGTGGCTTGCCCTCTCCGGGTGGGTGGGGTGTCCTTGCCCCAAGTGGAGGAGTTCAAGTATCTCGGGTCTTGTTCACGAAGAGGGAAGGATGGAGCGTGAGATCGACAGGTGGATCGGTGCAGCGGCTGCAGTGATGCAGTCGCTGCATCGACCGTTGTGGTGAAGAGGGAGCTGAGCCGAAAGGCAAAGCTCTCTATTTACCGGTCGCTCTACGTTCTGACCTCACCTATGGTCATGAGCTTTGGGTAGTGACCGAAAGAACAAGATCGCGGACACAAGCGGTCGAAATGAGTTTCCTGCGCCGGGTGGCTGGGCGCTCCCTTAGAGATAAGGTGAGGAGCTCGGCCACACGGGGGGAGCTCGGAGTAGAGCCACTGCTCCTCCAGCTGAGGTGGCTCGGGCATCTGTTTCGGATGCCTCCTGGGCGCCTCCCTCGAGAGGTGTTTCAGGCATGTCCCACCGGGAAGAGGCCCCGGGGAAGACCCAGGACACGCTGGAGAGACTATGTCTCTCGGCTGGCCTGGGAACGCCTCGGGATCCCCCCGGAGGAGTTAGAGGAAGTGTCTGGGGAGGAGGAAGTCTGGGAATCCCTGCTCAGACTGCTGCCCCCGCGACCCGGCCCCGGATGAAGCGGAAGAAGATGGATGGAAGATCATTTTAATAATAATTTCTTTTTTCATTCTCTTTTCATTACTTTCACTTATTGTTTTTATTTCTGCTTGTTCAGCAGCTCATTTCTTTTTGTTTTTCTGCATTTGTTTCTTTTCAGTAGAACCATAATGGCAATCATTTTGCTTTTGCTGACTCCCAGAGGACGGATCGAGAAGTTTCAACATCATTTTCTACTTTGAGTGTCATAATGTCATGTGTTTTTGTGTAAATAGGTGAATCTATTGTTCTCATGTCGATCTTAATTCAACATGTTCTATTATAGGCCATATTTTTATCAGTTTCTGAATGTGTCATTTATTGTTCTACCATTGCTTTGTTCGTTTTTGGACACTTGAGACGCTACATGTGGAGGTTAAACTCGCCGCCGCAGATAAGGGTTCCCTCAGAGTGGTTTACAGCGACATCACTTCCTGGTGGGACAAACACATTTAAGAAAGTAAAGTACTATCAGCTCCTTTAATAAATACAAATCTGTCTCTCTTCACACAGAGAGCAGCAGCAGCAGCAGCAGCAGCAGCAGCAGCAGCAGCAGCAGCAGCAGCAGCAGCAGCAGCAGCAGCAGTAGTAACAGCTGCATGGTCGTTCTGCTCGTTACACTTAACCAGCCACATGTCTCCTCTTCCCACCGACTAAACGATGTTTGCTTTGGCGTTTTGCATTTCAATTTTAGCCCCGGGCAGCGAAACCATTAGATCTTAATCTGGCGTTCTGGTCAGCACTCGCTCCCCGAGGCGAGCGGGGGGAAAGTGCTTTATTACAATCCAATCACAGAAAAGGCAAAACACGTCCAGCAAACGGGCGAAGCGTCTCCCATTTCTCCCCATTAGTTTTGTGTTACTTTCATTTGAACCGGCGATACGTCTCATATTCATAATCGGCGTGCGAGAGGCGGGGGGGAGAGGGGGGAGAGGGGGGGTGCAGCTGCGAGAGGGGCGGAGCCGCGGGGGGGAAACCAACAACAAATGAGTCATAAATGGGAAAAAGCGGTGAGGAAGTGCGTTCTGCGACGGGGGCAGGAAGTGCGCCCGCCACGACGCCGCTGCGGCTCCATTACAGTTAAACACATCGGAGTTTTCACCAGGTTTGGGGAAGATTTTGTGGGAAGATAATTTGTAGATGAGATTTGAGGCGATTAGGCAAACGACTGCGGCGGTGGTTCAAAGACAAACGACTGCGGCGGTGGTTCAAGGACAAACGACTGCGGCGGTGGTTCAATGACAAACGACTGCGGCGGTGGTTCAAGCACAAACGACTGCGGCGGTGGTTCACGGACACGTTCACTCCTGTGACTTTTGAATGACATTGACCGCTGAGAAGTTTCCAGATGCTTCTACAGTTCCTCTTCTCGCTGTGAGTGACAAAAGCTTTATGTTGATGATGAGACATTATTTGAACATTTGTGTCTCGCATCATGTTTTGTTCTTCCAATTAAATTGACTTCAACACATATGATTAAAGTGCCTCTGACAGGTTTTTACTATTTTCTCATTTTGACTTTATTTGGTGTGTTTGTACCTGTCGTACTTATAAATAATAGTTTTAGACCGATCGAGCAGGTAGACATCTGTAGAAAATGATAGGAAGTGACATCACACCAGGGACACTCACACAGGAAGTGACATCACACCGGGGACACTCACACAGGAAGTGACATCACACCAAGGACATTTACACAGGAAGTGACATCACACCAGGGACACTCATATAGAAAGTGACATCACACCAGGGACACTCACACAGGAAGTGACATCACACCAGGGACACTCATAAAGGAAGTGACATCACACCTGGGACACTCATACAGGAAGTGACATCACACATGGAAGTGAAATCACACCAGGGACACTCACACAGGAAGTGACATCACACCAGGGACACTCACACAGGAAGTGACATCACACCAGGGACACTCATACAGGAAGTGACATCACACCTGGGACACTCATACAGGAAGTGACATCACACCAGGAAGTGAAATCACACCAGGGACACTCATGCAGAAAGTGAAATCACACCAGGGACACTCATACAGGAAGTGACATCACACCAGGGACACTCACACAGGAAGTGACATCACACCAGGGACACTCATACAGGAAGTGACATCACATCAGGGACACTCATACAGGAAGGACATCACACTAGGGACACTCATACAGGAAGTGACATCACACCTGGGACACTCATACAGGAAGTGACATCACACATGGAAGTGACATCACACCAGGGACACTCATACAGGAAGTGACATCACACCAGGGAAACTCATGCAGGAAGTGACATCACACCAGGGACACTCATACAGGAAGTGACATCACACCAGGGACACTCACACAGGAAGTGACATCACACCAGGGACACTCATACAGGAAGTAACATCACACCAGGGACACTCATACAGGAAGGACATCACAACAGGGACACTCATACAGGAAGTGACATCACACCAGGGACACTCATACAGGAAGTGACATCACACCAGGGACACTCACACAGGAAGTGAAATCACACCAGGGACACTCATACAAGAAGTGACATCCCACCAGGGACACTTATTCAGGAAGTGACATCACACCAGGGACACTCATACAGGAAGTGACATCACACCAGGGACACTCACGCAGGAAGTGACATCACACCAGGGACACTCACAAAGGAAGTGACATCACACCAGGGACACTCACAGAGGAAGTGACATCACACCAGGGACACTCACGCAGGAAGTGACATCACACCAGGGACACTCATGCAGGAAGTGACATCACACCAGGGACACTCACACAGGAAGTGACATCACACCAGGGACACTCACACAGGAAGTGACATCACACCAGGGACACTCACACAGGAAGTGACATCACACCAGGGACACTCACACAGGAAGTTACATCACACCAGGGACACTCACGCAGGAAGTGACATCACACCAGGAAGTGACATCACACCAGGGACACTCATACAGGAAGTGACATCACACCAGGGAAACTCATGCAGGAAGTGACATCACACCAGGGACACTCATACAGGAAGTGACATCACACCAGGGACACTAATGCAGGAAGTGACATCACACCAGGGACACTTATTCAGGAAGTGACATCACACCAGGGACACTCATACAGGAAGTGACATCACACCAGGGACACTCACGCAGGAAGTGACATCACACCAGGGACACTCACACAGGAAGTGACATCACACCAGGGACACTCACGCAGGAAGTGACATCACACCAGGGACACTCACGCAGGAAGTGACATCACACCAGGGACACTCATGCAGGAAGTGACATCACACCAGGGACACACACAGGAAGTGACATCACACCAGGGACACTCACACAGGAAGTTACATCACACCAGGGACACTCATACAGGAAGTGATATTACACCTGGGACACTCATACAGGAAGTGACATCACACCAGGAAGTGACATCACACCAGGGACACTCATACAGGAAGTGACATCACACCAGGGACACTCATGCAGGAAGTGACATCACACCAGGGACACTCATACAGGAAGTGACATCACACCAGGGACACTCACACAGGAAGTGACATCACACCAGGGACACTCATACAGGAAGTGACATCACACCAGGGACACTCATACAGGAAGGACATCACAACAGGGACACTCATACAGGAAGTGACATCACACCAGGGACACTCATGCAGGAAGTGACATCACACCAGGGACACTCACACAGGAAGTGACATCACACCAGGGACACTCATACAGGAAGTGACATCACACCTGGGACACTCATACAGGAAGTGACATCACACCAGGAAGTGACATCACACCAGGGACACTCATACAGGAAGTGACATCACACCAGGGACACTCACGCAGGAAGTGACATCACACCAGGGACACTCATACAGGAAGTGACATCACACCAGGGACACTCACACAGGAAGTGACATCACACCAGGGACACTCATACAGGAAGGACATCACACCAGGGACACTCACACAGGAAGTGACATCACACCAGGGACACTCATGCAGGAAGTGACATCACACCAGGGACACTCATGCAGGAAGTGACATCACACCAGGGACACTTATTCAGGAAGTGACATCACACCAGGGACACTCATACAGGAAGTGACATCACACCAGGGACACTCACGCAGGAAGTGACATCACACCAGGGACACTCACACAGGAAGTGACATCACACCAGGGACACTCACAGAGGAAGTGACATCACACCAGGGACACTCACGCAGGAAGTGACATCACACCAGGGACACTCATGCAGGAAGTGACATCACACCAGGGACACTCACACAGGAAGTGACATCACACCAGGGACACTCACACAGGAAGTGACATCACACCAGGGACACTCATACAGGAAGTGACATCACACCAGGGACACTCATGCAGGAAGTGACATCACACCAGGGACACTTATTCAGGAAGTGACATCACACCAGGGACACTCATACAGGAAGTGACATCACACCAGGGACACTCACGCAGGAAGTGACATCACACCAGGGACACTCACACAGGAAGTGACATCACACCAGGGACACTCATACAGGAAGTGACATCACACCTGGGACACTCATACAGGAAGTGACATCACACCAGGAAGTGACATCACACCAGGGACACTCATACAGGAAGTGACATTACACCAGGGACACTCACGCAGGAAGTGACATCACACCAGGGACACTCATACAGGAAGTGACATCACACCAGGGACACTCACACAGGAAGTGAAGTCACACCAGGGACACTCATACAGGAAGTGACATCACACCAGGGACACTCATACAGGAAGGACATCACACCAGGGACACTCATACAGGAAGTGACATCACACCAGGGACACTCATACAGGAAGTGACATCACACCAGGGACACTCATGCAGGAAGTGACATCACACCAGGGACACTTATTCAGGAAGTGACATCACACCAGGGACACTCATACAGGAAGTGACATCACACCAGGGACACTCACGCAGGAAGTGACATCACACCAGGGACACTCATACAGGAAGTGACATCACACCAGGGACACTCACACAGGAAGTGACATCACACCAGGGACACTCATAAAGGAAGTGACATCATACCTGGGACACTCATACAGGAAGTGACATCACACATGGAAGTGAAATCACACCAGGGACACTCATACAGGAAGTGACATCACACCAGGGACACTCACACAGGAAGTGACATCACACCAGGGACACTCATACAGGAAGTGACATCACACCTGGGACACTCATACAGGAAGTGACATCACACCAGGAAGTGAAATCACACCAGGGACACTCATGCAGAAAGTGAAATCACACCAGGGACACTCATACAGGAAGTGACATCACACCAGGGACACTCACACAGGAAGTGACATCACACCAGGGACACTCATACAGGAAGTGACATCACATCAGGGACACTCATACAGGAAGGACATCACACTAGGGACACTCATACAGGAAGTGACATCACACCTGGGACACTCATACAGGAAGTGACATCACACCAGGAAGTGACATCACACCAGGGACACTCATACAGGAAGTGACATCACACCAGGGACACTCATGCAGGAAGTGACATCACACCAGGGACACTCATACAGGAAGTGACATCACACCAGGGACACTCACACAGGAAGTGACATCACACCAGGGACACTCACACAGGAAGTGACATCACACCAGGGACACTCACACAGGAAGTGACATCACACCAGGGACACTCATACAGGAAGTGACATCACACCTGGGACACTCATACAGGAAGTGACATCACACCAGGAAGTGACATCACACCAGGGACACTCATACAGGAAGTGACATCACACCAGGGACACTCACGCAGGAAGTGACATCACACCAGGGACACTCATACAGGAAGTGACATCACACCAGGGACACTCACACAGGAAGTGACATCACACCAGGGACACTCATACAGGAAGGACATCACACCAGGGACACTCACACAGGAAGTGACATCACACCAGGGACACTCATGCAGGAAGTGACATCACACCAGGGACACTCATGCAGGAAGTGACATCACACCAGGGACACTTATTCAGGAAGTGACATCACACCAGGGACACTCATACAGGAAGTGACATCACACCAGGGACACTCACGCAGGAAGTGACATCACACCAGGGACACTCACACAGGAAGTGACATCACACCAGGGACACTCACAGAGGAAGTGACATCACACCAGGGACACTCACGCAGGAAGTGACATCACACCAGGGACACTCATGCAGGAAGTGACATCACACCAGGGACACTCACACAGGAAGTGACATCACACCAGGGACACTCACACAGGAAGTGACATCACACCAGGGACACTCATACAGGAAGTGACATCACACCAGGGACACTCATGCAGGAAGTGACATCACACCAGGGACACTTATTCAGGAAGTGACATCACACCAGGGACACTCATACAGGAAGTGACATCACACCAGGGACACTCACGCAGGAAGTGACATCACACCAGGGACACTCACACAGGAAGTGACATCACACCAGGGACACTCATACAGGAAGTGACATAACACCTGGGACACTCATACAGGAAGTGACATCACACCAGGAAGTGACATCACACCAGGGACACTCATACAGGAAGTGACATCACACCAGGGACACTCACGCAGGAAGTGACATCACTCCAGGGACACTCATACAGGAAGTGACATCACACCAGGGACACTCACACAGGAAGTGAAGTCACACCAGGGACACTCATACAGGAAGTGACATCACACCAGGGACACTCATACAGGAAGGACATCACACCAGGGACACTCATACAGGAAGTGACATCACACCAGGGACACTCATACAGGAAGTGACATCACACCAGGGACACTCATGCAGGAAGTGACATCACACCAGGGACACTTATTCAGGAAGTGACATCACACCAGGGACACTCATACAGGAAGTGACATCACACCAGGGACACTCACGCAGGAAGTGACATCACACCAGGGACACTCATACAGGAAGTGACATCACACCAGGGACACTCACACAGGAAGTGACATCACACCAGGGACACTCATAAAGGAAGTGACATCATACCTGGGACACTCATACAGGAAGTGACATCACACATGGAAGTGAAATCACACCAGGGACACTCATACAGGAAGTGACATCACACCAGGGACACTCACACAGGAAGTGACATCACACCAGGGACACTCATACAGGAAGTGACATCACACCTGGGACACTCATACAGGAAGTGACATCACACCAGGAAGTGAAATCACACCAGGGACACTCATGCAGAAAGTGAAATCACACCAGGGACACTCATACAGGAAGTGACATCACACCAGGGACACTCACACAGGAAGTGACATCACACCAGGGACACTCATACAGGAAGTGACATCACATCAGGGACACTCATACAGGAAGGACATCACACTAGGGACACTCATACAGGAAGTGACATCACACCTGGGACACTCATACAGGAAGTGACATCACACCAGGAAGTGACATCACACCAGGGACACTCATACAGGAAGTGACATCACACCAGGGACACTCATGCAGGAAGTGACATCACACCAGGGACACTCATACAGGAAGTGACATCACACCAGGGACACTCACACAGGAAGTGACATCACACCAGGGACACTCACACAGGAAGTTACATCACACCAGGGACACTCATACAGGAAATGAAATTACACCTGGGACACTCATACAGGAAGTGACATCACACCAGGAAGTGACATCACACCAGGGACACTCATACAGGAAGTGACATCACACCAGGGACTCTCATGCAGGAAGTGACATCACACCAGGGACACTCATACAGGAAGTGACATCACACCAGGGACACTCACACAGGAAGTGACATCACACCAGGGACACTCATACAGGAAGTGACATCACACCAGGGACACTCATACAGGAAGGACATCACAACAGGGACACTCATACAGGAAGTGACATCACACCAGGGACACTCATACAGGAAGTGACATCACACCAGGGACACTCACGCAGGAAGTGACATCACACCAGGGACACTCACACAGGAAGTGACATCACACCAGGGACACTCATACAGGAAGTGACATCACACCTGGGACACTCATACAGGAAGTGACATCACACCAGGGACACTCATACAGGAAGTGACATCACATCAGGGACACTCATACAGGAAGGACATCACACTAGGGACACTCATACAGGAAGTGACATCACACCTGGGACACTCATACAGGAAGTGACATCACACCAGGAAGTGACATCACACCAGGGACACTCATACAGGAAGTGACATCACACCAGGGACACTCATGCAGGAAGTGACATCACACCAGGGATACTCATACAGGAAGTGACATCACACCAGGGACACTCACACAGGAAGTGACATCACACCAGGGACACTCACACAGGAAGTTACATCACACCAGGGACACTCATACAGGAAGTGAAATTACACCTGGGACACTCATACAGGAAGTGACATCACACCAGGAAGTGACATCACACCAGGGACACTCATACAGGAAGTGACATCACACCAGGGACTCTCATGCAGGAAGTGACATCACACCAGGGACACTCATACAGGAAGTGACATCACACCAGGGACACTCACACAGGAAGTGACATCACACCAGGGACACTCATACAGGAAGTGACATCACACCAGGGACACTCATACAGGAAGTGACATCACACCAGGGACACTCATACAGGAAGTGACATCACACCAGGGACACTCACGCAGGAAGTGACATCACACCAGGGACACTCACACAGGAAGTGACATCACACCAGGGACACTCATACAGGAAGTGACATCACACCTGGGACACTCATACAGGAAGTGACATCACACCAGGAAGTGACATCACACCAGGGACACTCATACAGGAAGTGACATCACACCTGGGACACTCATACAGGAAGTGACATCACACCAGGAAGTGACATCACACCAGGGACACTCATACAGGAAGTGACATCACACCAGGGACACTCACGCAGGAAGTGACATCCTACCAGGGACACTCATACAGGAAGTGACATCACACCAGGGACACTCACACAGGAAGTGAAGTCACACCAGGGACACTCATACAGGAAGTGACATCACACCAGGGACACTCATACAGGAAGGACATCACACCAGGGACACTCATACAGGAAGTGACATCACACCAGGGACACTCATACAGGAAGTGACATCACACCAGGGACACTCATGCAGGAAGTGACATCACACCAGGGACACTTATTCAGGAAGTGACATCACACCAGGGACACTCATACAGGAAGTGACATCACACCAGGGACACTCACGCAGGAAGTGACATCACACCAGGGACACTCATACAGGAAGTGACATCACACCAGGGACACTCACACAGGAAGTGACATCACACCAGGGACACTCATAAAGGAAGTGACATCACACCTGGGACACTCATACAGGAAGTGACATCACACATGGAAGTGAAATCACACCAGGGACACTCATACAGGAAGTGACATCACACCAGGGACACTCACACAGGAAGTGACATCACACCAGGGACACTCATACAGGAAGTGACATCACACCTGGGACACTCATACAGGAAGTGACATCACACCAGGAAGTGAAATCACACCAGGGACACTCATGCAGAAAGTGAATTCACACCAGGGACACTCATACAGGAAGTGACATCACACCAGGGACACTCACACAGGAAGTGACATCACACCAGGGACACTCATACAGGAAGTGACATCACATCAGGGACACTCATACAGGAAGGACATCACACTAGGGACACTCATACAGGAAGTGACATCACACCTGGGACACTCATACAGGAAGTGACATCACACCAGGAAGTGACATCACACCAGGGACACTCATACAGGAAGTGACATCACACCAGGGACACTCATGCAGGAAGTGACATCACACCAGGGACACTCATACAGGAAGTGACATCACACCAGGGACACTCACACAGGAAGTGACATCACACCAGGGACACTCACACAGGAAGTTACATCACACCAGGGACACTCATACAGGAAGTGAAATTACACCTGGGACACTCATACAGGAAGTGACATCACACCAGGAAGTGACATCACACCAGGGACACTCATACAGGAAGTGACATCACACCAGGGACTCACGCAGGAAGTGACATCACACCAGGGACACTCATACAGGAAGTGACATCACACCAGGGACACTCACACAGGAAGTGACATCACACCAGGGACACTCATACAGGAAGTGACATCACACCAGGGACACTCATACAGGAAGGACATCACAACAGGGACACTCATACAGGAAGTGACATCACACCAGGGACACTCATCTAGGAAGTGACATCACACCAGGGACACTCACACAGGAAGTGACATCACACCAGGGACACTCATACAGGAAGTGACATCACACCTGGGACACTCATACAGGAAGTGACATCACACCAGGAAGTGACATCACACCAGGGACACTCATACAGGAAGTGACATCACACCAGGGACACTCACGCAGGAAGTGACAGCACACCAGGGACACTCATACAGGAAGTGACATCACACCAGGGACACTCACACAGGAAGTGACATCACACCAGGGACACTCATACAGGAAGGACATCACACCAGGGACACTCATACAGGAAGTGACATCACACCAGGGACACTCATGCAGGAAGTGACATCACACCAGGGACACTCATGCAGGAAGTGACATCACACCAGGGACACTTATTCAGGAAGTGACATCACACCAGGGACACTCATACAGGAAGTGACATCACACCAGGGACACTCATGCAGGAAGTGACATCACACCAGGGACACTTATTCAGGAAGTGACATCACACCAGGGACACTCATACAGGAAGTGACATCACACCTGGGACACTCATACAGGAAGTGACATCACACATGGAAGTGAAATCACACCAGGGACACTCACACAGGAAGTGACATCACACCAGGGACACTCATACAGGAAGTGACATCACACCTGGGACACTCATACAGGAAGTGACATCACACCAGGAAGTGACATCACACCAGGGACACTCATACAGGAAGTGACATCACACCAGGGACACTCACGCAGGAAGTGACATCCTACCAGGGACACTCATACAGGAAGTGACATCACACCAGGGACACTCACACAGGAAGTGAAGTCACACCAGGGACACTCATACAGGAAGTGACATCACACCAGGGACACTCATACAGGAAGGACATCACACCAGGGACACTCATACAGGAAGTGACATCACACCAGGGACACTCATACAGGAAGTGACATCACACCAGGGACACTCATGCAGGAAGTGACATCACACCAGGGACACTTATTCAGGAAGTGACATCACACCAGGGACACTCATACAGGAAGTGACATCACACCAGGGACACTCACGCAGGAAGTGACATCACACCAGGGACACTCATACAGGAAGTGACATCACACCAGGGACACTCACACAGGAAGTGACATCACACCAGGGACACTCATAAAGGAAGTGACATCACACCTGGGACACTCATACAGGAAGTGACATCACACATGGAAGTGAAATCACACCAGGGACACTCATACAGGAAGTGACATCACACCAGGGACACTCACACAGGAAGTGACATCACACCAGGGACACTCATACAGGAAGTGACATCACACCTGGGACACTCATACAGGAAGTGACATCACACCAGGAAGTGAAATCACACCAGGGACACTCATGCAGAAAGTGAATTCACACCAGGGACACTCATACAGGAAGTGACATCACACCAGGGACACTCACACAGGAAGTGACATCACACCAGGGACACTCATACAGGAAGTGACATCACATCAGGGACACTCATACAGGAAGGACATCACACTAGGGACACTCATACAGGAAGTGACATCACACCTGGGACACTCATACAGGAAGTGACATCACACCAGGAAGTGACATCACACCAGGGACACTCATACAGGAAGTGACATCACACCAGGGACACTCATGCAGGAAGTGACATCACACCAGGGACACTCATACAGGAAGTGACATCACACCAGGGACACTCACACAGGAAGTGACATCACACCAGGGACACTCACACAGGAAGTTACATCACACCAGGGACACTCATACAGGAAGTGAAATTACACCTGGGACACTCATACAGGAAGTGACATCACACCAGGAAGTGACATCACACCAGGGACACTCATACAGGAAGTGACATCACACCAGGGACTCACGCAGGAAGTGACATCACACCAGGGACACTCATACAGGAAGTGACATCACACCAGGGACACTCACACAGGAAGTGACATCACACCAGGGACACTCATACAGGAAGTGACATCACACCAGGGACACTCATACAGGAAGGACATCACAACAGGGACACTCATACAGGAAGTGACATCACACCAGGGACACTCATCTAGGAAGTGACATCACACCAGGGACACTCACACAGGAAGTGACATCACACCAGGGACACTCATACAGGAAGTGACATCACACCTGGGACACTCATACAGGAAGTGACATCACACCAGGAAGTGACATCACACCAGGGACACTCATACAGGAAGTGACATCACACCAGGGACACTCACGCAGGAAGTGACATCACACCAGGGACACTCATACAGGAAGTGACATCACACCAGGGACACTCACACAGGAAGTGACATCACACCAGGGACACTCATACAGGAAGGACATCACACCAGGGACACTCATACAGGAAGTGACATCACACCAGGGACACTCATGCAGGAAGTGACATCACACCAGGGACACTCATGCAGGAAGTGACATCACACCAGGGACACTTATTCAGGAAGTGACATCACACCAGGGACACTCATACAGGAAGTGACATCACACCAGGGACACTCATGCAGGAAGTGACATCACACCAGGGACACTTATTCAGGAAGTGACATCACACCAGGGACACTCATACAGGAAGTGACATCACACCTGGGACACTCATACAGGAAGTGACATCACACATGGAAGTGAAATCACACCAGGGACACTCACACAGGAAGTGACATCACACCAGGGACACTCATACAGGAAGTGACATCACACCTGGGACACTCATACAGGAAGTGACATCACACCAGGAAGTGAAATCACACCAGGGACACTCATGCAGAAAGTGAAATCACACCAGGGACACTCATACAGGAAGTGACATCACACCAGGGACACTCACACAGGAAGTGACATCACACCAGGGACACTCATACAGGAAGTGACATCACATCAGGGACACTCATACAGGAAGGACATCACACTAGGGACACTCATACAGGAAGTGACATCACACCTGGGACACTCATACAGGAAGTGACATCACACCAGGAAGTGACATCACACCAGGGACACTCATACAGGAAGTGACATCACACCAGGGACACTCATGCAGGAAGTGACATCACACCAGGGACACTCATACAGGAAGTGACATCACACCAGGGACACTCACACAGGAAGTGACATCACACCAGGGACACTCACACAGGAAGTTACATCACACCAGGGACACTCATACAGGAAGTGAAATTACACCTGGGACACTCATACAGGAAGTGACATCACACCAGGAAGTGACATCACACCAGGGACACTCATACAGGAAGTGACATCACACCAGGAAGTGACATCACACCAGGGACACTCATACAGGAAGTGACATCACACCAGGGACTCTCATGCAGGAAGTGACATCACACCAGGGACACTCACACAGGAAGTGACATCACACCAGGGACACTCATACAGGAAGTGACATCACACCTGGGACACTCATACAGGAAGTGACATCACAACAGGAAGTGAAATCACACCAGGGACACTCATGCAGAAAGTGAAATCACACCAGGGACACTCATACAGGAAGTGACATCACACCAGGGACACTCACACAGGAAGTGACATCACACCAGGGACACTCATACAGGAAGTGACATCACATCAGGGACACTCATACAGGAAGGACATCACACTAGGGACACTCATACAGGAAGTGACATCACACCTGGGACACTCATACAGGAAGTGACATCACACCAGGAAGTGACATCACACCAGGGACACTCATACAGGAAGTGACATCACACCAGGGACACTCATGCAGGAAGTGACATCACACCAGGGACACTCATACAGGAAGTGACATCACACCAGGGACACTCACACAGGAAGTGACATCACACCAGGGACACTCACACAGGAAATTACATCACACCAGGGACACTCATACAGGAAGTGAAATTACACCTGGGACACTCATACAGGAAGTGACATCACACCAGGAAGTGACATCACACCAGGGACACTCATACAGGAAGTGACATCACACCAGGGACTCTCATGCAGGAAGTGACATCACACCAGGGACACTCATACAGGAAGTGACATCACACCAGGGACACTCACACAGGAAGTGACATCACACCAGGGACACTCATACAGGAAGTGACATCACACCAGGGACACTCATACAGGAAGGACATCACAACAGGGACACTCATACAGGAAGTGACATCACACCAGGGACACTCATGCAGGAAGTGACATCACACCAGGGACACTCATACAGGAAGTGACATCACACCAGGGACACTCATACAGGAAGTGACATCACACCTGGGACACTCATACAGGAAGTGACATCACACCAGGAAGTGACATCACACCAGGGACACTCATACAGGAAGTGACATCACACCAGGGACACTCACGCAGGAAGTGACATCACACCAGGGACACTCATACAGGAAGTGACATCACACCAGGGACACTCACACAGGAAGTGACATCACACCAGGGACACTCATACAGGAAGGACATCACACCAGGGACACTCATACAGGAAGTGACATCACACCAGGGACACTCATGCAGGAAGTGACATCACACCAGGGACACTCATGCAGGAAGTGACATCACACCAGGGACACTTATTCAGGAAGTGACATCACACCAGGGACACTCATACAGGAAGTGACATCACACCAGGGACACTCACGCAGGAAGTGACATCACACCAGGGACACTCACACAGGAAGTGACATCACACCAGGGACACTCACAGAGGAAGTGACATCACACCAGGGACACTCACACAGGAAGTGACATCACACCAGGGACACTCACACAGGAAGTGACATCACACCAGGGACACTCATACAGGAAGTGACATCACACCAGGGACACTCATGCAGGAAGTGACATCACACCAGGGACACTTATTCAGGAAGTGACATCAAACCAGGGACACTCATACAGGAAGTGACATCACACCAGGGACACTCACGCAGGAAGTGACATCACACCAGGGACACTCACACAGGAAGTGACATCACACCAGGGACACTCATACAGGAAGTGACATCACACCTGGGACACTCATACAGGAAGTGACATCACACCAGGAAGTGACATCACACCAGGGACACTCACACAGGAAGTGACATCACACCAGGGACACTCATACAGGAAGTGACATCACACCAGGGACACTCACACAGGAAGTGACATCACACCAGGGACACTCATAAAGGAAGTGACATCACACCTGGGACACTCATACAGGAAGTGACATCACACATGGAAGTGAAATCACACCAGGGACACTCATACAGGAAGTGACATCACACCAGGGACACTCACACAGGAAGTGACATCACACCAGGGACACTCATACAGGAAGTGACATCACACCTGGGACACTCATACAGGAAGTGACATCACACCAGGAAGTGAAATCACACCAGGGACACTCATGCAGAAAGTGAAATCACACCAGGGACACTCATACAGGAAGTGACATCACACCAGGGACACTCACACAGGAAGTGACATCACACCAGGGACACTCATACAGGAAGTGACATCACATCAGGGACACTCATACAGGAAGGACAACACACTAGGGACACTCATACAGGAAGTGACATCACACCTGGGACACTCATACAGGAAGTGACATCACACCAGGAAGTGACATCACACCAGGGACACTCATACAGGAAGTGACATCACACCAGGGACACTCATGCAGGAAGTGACATCACACCAGGGACACTCATACAGGAAGTGACATCACACCAGGGACACTCACACAGGAAGTGACATCACACCAGGGACACTCATACAGGAAGTAACATCACACCAGGGACACTCATACAGGAAGGACATCACAACAGGGACACTCATACAGGAAGTGACATCACACCAGGGACACTCATACAGGAAGTGACATCACACCAGGGACACTCACACAGGAAGTGAAATCACACCAGGGACACTCATACAAGAAGTGACATCCCACCAGGGAAACTTATACAGGAAGTGACATCACACCAGGGACACTCATACAGGAAGTGACATCACACCAGGGACACTCATACAGAAAGTGACATCACACCAGGGACACTCATGAAGGAAGTGACATCACACCAGGGACACTCATACAGGAAGTGACATCACACCAGGGACACTCACACAGGAAGTGACATCACACCAGGGACACTCATACAGGAAGTGACATCACACCAGGGACACTCATACAGGAAGGACATCACAACAGGGACACTCATACAGGAAGTGACATCACACCAGGGACACTCATGCAGGAAGTGACATCACACCAGGGACACTCACACAGGAAGTGACATCACACCAGGGACACTCATACAGGAAGTGACATCACACCTGGGAAACTCATACAGGAAGTGACATCACACCAGGAAGTGACATCACACCAGGGACACTCATACAGGAAGTGACATCACACCAGGGACACTCACGCAGGAAGTGACATCACACCAGGGACACTCATACAGGAAGTGACATCACACCAGGGACACTCACACAGGAAGTGACATCACACCAGGGACACTCATACAGGAAGGACATCACACCAGGGACACTCATACAGGAAGTGACATCACACCAGGGACACTCATGCAGGAAGTGACATCACACCAGGGACACTCATGCAGGAAGTGACATCACACCAGGGACACTTATTCAGGAAGTGACATCACACCAGGGACACTCATACAGGAAGTGACATCACACCAGGGACACTTATTCAGGAAGTGACATCACACCAGGGACACTCATACAGGAAGTGACATCACACCAGGGACACTCACGCAGGAAGTGACATCACACCAGGGACACTCATACAGGAAGTGACATCACACCAGGGACACTCACACAGGAAGTGACATCACACCAGGGACACTCATAAAGGAAGTGACATCACACCTGGGACACTCATACAGGAAGTGACATCACACATGGAAGTGAAATCACACCAGGGACACTCACACAGGAAGTGACATCACACCAGGGACACTCATACAGGAAGTGACATCACACCTGGGACACTCATACAGGAAGTGACATCACACCAGGAAGTGAAATCACACCAGGGACACTCATGCAGAAAGTGAAATCACACCAGGGACACTCATACAGGAAGTGACATCACACCAGGGACACTCATACAGGAAGTGACATCACACCAGGGACACTCATACAGGAAGTGACATCACATCAGGGACACTCATACAGGAAGGACATCACACTAGGGACACTCATACAGGAAGTGAAATTACACCTGGGACACTCATACAGGAAGTGACATCACACCAGGAAGTGACATCACACCAGGGACACTCATACAGGAAGTGACATCACACCAGGAAGTGACATCACACCAGGGACACTCATACAGGAAGTGACATCACACCAGGGACTCTCATGCAGGAAGTGACATCACACCAGGGACACTCACACAGGAAGTGACATCACACCAGGGACACTCATACAGGAAGTGACATCACACCTGGGACACTCATACAGGAAGTGACATCACACCAGGAAGTGAAATCACACCAGGGACACTCATGCAGAAAGTGAAATCACACCAGGGACACTCATACAGGAAGTGACATCACACCAGGGACACTCACACAGGAAGTGACATCACACCAGGGACACTCATACAGGAAGTGACATCACATCAGGGACACTCATACAGGAAGGACATCACACTAGGGACACTCATACAGGAAGTGACATCACACCTGGGACACTCATACAGGAAGTGACATCACACCAGGAAGTGACATCACACCAGGGACACTCATACAGGAAGTGACATCACACCAGGGACACTCATGCAGGAAGTGACATCACACCAGGGACACTCATACAGGAAGTGACATCACACCAGGGACACTCACACAGGAAGTGACATCACACCAGGGACACTCACACAGGAAGTTACATCACACCAGGGACACTCATACAGGAAGTGAAATTACACCTGGGACACTCATACAGGAAGTGACATCACACCAGGAAGTGACATCACACCAGGGACACTCATACAGGAAGTGACATCACACCAGGGACTCTCATGCAGGAAGTGACATCACACCAGGGACACTCATACAGGAAGTGACATCACACCAGGGACACTCACACAGGAAGTGACATCACACCAGGGACACTCATACAGGAAGTGACATCACACCAGGGACACTCATACAGGAAGGACATCACAACAGGGACACTCATACAGGAAGTGACATCACACCAGGGACACTCATGCAGGAAGTGACATCACACCAGGGACACTCATACAGGAAGTGACATCACACCAGGGACACTCATACAGGAAGTGACATCACACCTGGGACACTCATACAGGAAGTGACATCACACCAGGAAGTGACATCACACCAGGGACACTCATACAGGAAGTGACATCACACCAGGGACACTCACGCAGGAAGTGACATCACACCAGGGACACTCATACAGGAAGTGACATCACACCAGGGACACTCACACAGGAAGTGACATCACACCAGGGACACTCATACAGGAAGGACATCACACCAGGGACACTCATACAGGAAGTGACATCACACCAGGGACACTCATGCAGGAAGTGACATCACACCAGGGACACTCATGCAGGAAGTGACATCACACCAGGGACACTTATTCAGGAAGTGACATCACACCAGGGACACTCATACAGGAAGTGACATCACACCAGGGACACTCACGCAGGAAGTGACATCACACCAGGGACACTCACACAGGAAGTGACATCACACCAGGGACACTCACAGAGGAAGTGACATCACACCAGGGACACTCACACAGGAAGTGACATCACACCAGGGACACTCACACAGGAAGTGACATCACACCAGGGACACTCATACAGGAAGTGACATCACACCAGGGACACTCATGCAGGAAGTGACATCACACCAGGGACACTTATTCAGGAAGTGACATCAAACCAGGGACACTCATACAGGAAGTGACATCACACCAGGGACACTCACGCAGGAAGTGACATCACACCAGGGACACTCACACAGGAAGTGACATCACACCAGGGACACTCATACAGGAAGTGACATCACACCTGGGACACTCATACAGGAAGTGACATCACACCAGGAAGTGACATCACACCAGGGACACTCACACAGGAAGTGACATCACACCAGGGACACTCATACAGGAAGTGACATCACACCAGGGACACTCACACAGGAAGTGACATCACACCAGGGACACTCATAAAGGAAGTGACATCACACCTGGGACACTCATACAGGAAGTGACATCACACATGGAAGTGAAATCACACCAGGGACACTCATACAGGAAGTGACATCACACCAGGGACACTCACACAGGAAGTGACATCACACCAGGGACACTCATACAGGAAGTGACATCACACCTGGGACACTCATACAGGAAGTGACATCACACCAGGAAGTGAAATCACACCAGGGACACTCATGCAGAAAGTGAAATCACACCAGGGACACTCATACAGGAAGTGACATCACACCAGGGACACTCACACAGGAAGTGACATCACACCAGGGACACTCATACAGGAAGTGACATCACATCAGGGACACTCATACAGGAAGGACAACACACTAGGGACACTCATACAGGAAGTGACATCACACCTGGGACACTCATACAGGAAGTGACATCACACCAGGAAGTGACATCACACCAGGGACACTCATACAGGAAGTGACATCACACCAGGGACACTCATGCAGGAAGTGACATCACACCAGGGACACTCATACAGGAAGTGACATCACACCAGGGACACTCACACAGGAAGTGACATCACACCAGGGACACTCATACAGGAAGTAACATCACACCAGGGACACTCATACAGGAAGGACATCACAACAGGGACACTCATACAGGAAGTGACATCACACCAGGGACACTCATACAGGAAGTGACATCACACCAGGGACACTCACACAGGAAGTGAAATCACACCAGGGACACTCATACAAGAAGTGACATCCCACCAGGGACACTTATACAGGAAGTGACATCACACCAGGGACACTCATACAGGCAGTGACATCACACCAGGGACACTCATACAGAAAGTGACATCACACCAGGGACACTCATGAAGGAAGTGACATCACACCAGGGACACTCATACAGGAAGTGACATCACACCAGGGACACTCACACAGGAAGTGACATCACACCAGGGACACTCATACAGGAAGTGACATCACACCAGGGACACTTATAAAGGAAGGACATCACAACAGGGACACTCATACAGGAAGTGACATCAAACCAGGGACACTCATACAGGAAGTGACATCACACCAGGGACACTCACACAGGAAGTGACATCACACCAGGGACACTCATACAGGAAGTGACATCACACCTGGGACACTCATACAGGAAGTGACATCACACCAGGAAGTGACATCACACCAGGGACACTCATACAGGAAGTGACATCACACCAGGGAAACTCATGCAGGAAGTGACATCACACCAGGGACACTCATACAGGAAGTGACATCACACCAGGGACACTCACACAGGAAGTGACATCACACCAGGGACACTCATACAGGAAGTGACATCACACCAGGGACACTCACGCAGGAAGTGACATCACACCAGGGACACTCACACAGGAAGTGACATCACACCAGGGACACTCACGCAGGAAGTGACATCACACCAGGGACACTCACGCAGGAAGTGACATCACACCAGGGACACTCATGCAGGAAGTGACATCACACCAGGGACACACACAGGAAGTGACATCACACCAGGGACACTCACACAGGAAGTTACATCACACCAGGGACACTCATACAGGAAGTGAAATTACACCTGGGACACTCATACAGGAAGTGACATCACACCAGGAAGTGACATCACACCAGGGACACTCATACAGGAAGTGACATCACACCAGGGACACTCATTCAGGAAGTGACATCACACCAGGGACACTCATACAGGAAGTGACATCACACCAGGGACACTCACACAGGAAGTGACATCACACCAGGGACACTCATACAGGAAGTGACATCACACCAGGGACACTCATACAGGAAGGACATCACAACAGGGACACTCATACAGGAAGTGACATCACACCAGGGACACTCATGCAGGAAGTGACATCACACCAGGGACACTCACACAGGAAGTGACATCACACCAGGGACACTCATACAGGAAGTGACATCACACCTGGGACACTCATACAGGAAGTGACATCACACCAGGAAGTGACATCACACCAGGGACACTCATACAGGAAGTGACATCACACCAGGGACACTCACGCAGGAATTTACATCACACCAGGGACACTCATACAGGAAGTGACATCACACCAGGGACACTCACACAGGAAGTGACATCACACCAGGGACACTCATACAGGAAGGACATCACACCAGGGACACTCATACAGGAAGTGACATCACACCAGGGACACTCATGCAGGAAGTGACATCACACCAGGGACACTCATGCAGGAAGTGACATCACACCAGGGACACTTATTCAGGAAGTGACATCACACCAGGGACACTCATACAGGAAGTGACATCACACCAGGGACACTCACGCAGTAAGTGACATCACACCAGGGACACTCACACAGGAAGTGACATCACACCAGGGACACTCATACAGGAAGGACATCACACCAGGGACACTCATACAGGAAGTGACATCACACCAGGGACACTCATGCAGGAAGTGACATCACACCAGGGACACTCATGCAGGAAGTGACATCACACCAGGGACACTTATTCAGGAAGTGACATCACACCAGGGACACTCATACAGGAAGTGACATCACACCAGGGACACTCATGCAGGAAGTGACATCACACCAGGGACACTTATTCAGGAAGTGACATCACACCAGGGACACTCATACAGGAAGTGACATCACACCAGGGACACTCACGCAGGAAGTGACATCACACCAGGGACACTCATACAGGAAGTGACATCACACCAGGGACACTCACACAGGAAGTGACATCACACCAGGGACACTCATAAAGGAAGTGACATCACACCTGGGACACTCATACAGGAAGTGACATCACACATGGAAGTGAAATCACACCAGGGACACTCACGCAGGAAGTGACATCACACCAGGGACACTCACACAGGAAGTGACATCACACCAGGGACACTCATACAGGAAGTGACATCACACCTGGGACACTCATACAGGAAGTGACATCACACCAGGAAGTGAAATCACACCAGGGACACTCATGCAGAAAGTGAAATCACACCAGGGACACTCATACAGGAAGTGACATCACACCAGGGACACTCACACAGGAAGTGACATCACACCAGGGACACTCATACAGGAAGTGACATCACATCAGGGACACTCATACAGGAAGGACATCACACTAGGGACACTCATACAGGAAGTGACATCACACCTGGGACACTCATACAGGAAGTGACATCACATCAGGGACACTCATACAGGAAGGACATCACACTAGGGACACTCATACAGGAAGTGACATCACACCAGGAAGTGACATCACACCAGGGACACTCATACAGGAAGTGACATCACACCAGGGACACTCATGCAGGAAGTGACATCACACCAGGGACACTCATACAGGAAGTGACATCACACCAGGGACACTCACACAGGAAGTGACATCACACCAGGGACACTCACACAGGAAGTTACATCACACCAGGGACACTCATACAGGAAGTGAAATTACACCTGGGACACTCATACAGGAAGTGACATCACACCAGGAAGTGACATCACACCAGGGACACTCATACAGGAAGTGACATCACACCAGGGACTCTCATGCAGGAAGTGACATCACACCAGGGACACTCATACAGGAAGTGACATCACACCAGGGACACTCACACAGGAAGTGACATCACACCAGGGACACTCATACAGGAAGTGACATCACACCAGGGACACTCATACAGGAAGGACATCACAACAGGGACACTCATACAGGAAGTGACATCACACCAGGGACACTCATGCAGGAAGTGACATCACACCAGGGACACTCATACAGGAAGTGACATCACACCAGGGACACTCATACAGGAAGTGACATCACACCTGGGACACTCATACAGGAAGTGACATCACACCAGGAAGTGACATCACACCAGGGACACTCATACAGGAAGTGACATCACACCAGGGACACTCACGCAGGAAGTGACATCACACCAGGGACACTCATACAGGAAGTGACATCACACCAGGGACACTCACACAGGAAGTGACATCACACCAGGGACACTCATACAGGAAGGACATCACACCAGGGACACTCATACAGGAAGTGACATCACACCAGGGACACTCATGCAGGAAGTGACATCACACCAGGGACACTCATGCAGGAAGTGACATCACACCAGGGACACTTATTCAGGAAGTGACATCACACCAGGGACACTCATACAGGAAGTGACATCACACCAGGGACACTCACGCAGGAAGTGACATCACACCAGGGACACTCACACAGGAAGTGACATCACACCAGGGACACTCACAGAGGAAGTGACATCACACCAGGGACACTCACACAGGAAGTGACATCACACCAGGGACACTCACACAGGAAGTGACATCACACCAGGGACACTCATACAGGAAGTGACATCAAACCAGGGACACTCATGCAGGAAGTGACATCACACCAGGGACACTTATTCAAGAAGTGACATCAAACCAGGGACACTCATACAGGAAGTGACATCACACCAGGGACACTCACGCAGGAAGTGACATCACACCAGGGACACTCACACAGGAAGTGACATCACACCAGGGACACTCATACAGGAAGTGACATCACACCTGGGACACTCATACAGGAAGTGACATCACACCAGGAAGTGACATCACACCAGGGACACTCACACAGGAAGTGACATCACACCAGGGACACTCATACAGGAAGTGACATCACACCAGGGACACTCACACAGGAAGTGACATCACACCAGGGACACTCATAAAGGAAGTGACATCACACCTGGGACACTCATACAGGAAGTGACATCACACATGGAAGTGAAATCACACCAGGGACACTCATACAGGAAGTGACATCACACCAGGGACACTCACACAGGAAGTGACATCACACCAGGGACACTCATACAGGAAGTGACATCACACCTGGGACACTCATACAGGAAGTGACATCACACCAGGAAGTGAAATCACACCAGGGACACTCATGCAGAAAGTGAAATCACACCAGGGACACTCACACAGGAAGTGACATCACACCAGGGACACTCATACAGGAAGTGACATCACATCAGGGACACTCATACAGGAAGGACAACACACTAGGGACACTCATACAGGAAGTGACATCACACCTGGGACACTCATACAGGAAGTGACATCACACCAGGAAGTGACATCACACCAGGGACACTCATACAGGAAGTGACATCACACCAGGGACACTCATGCAGGAAGTGACATCACACCAGGGACACTCATACAGGAAGTGACATCACACCAGGGACACTCACACAGGAAGTGACATCACACCAGGGACACTCATACAGGAAGTAACATCACACCAGGGACACTCATACAGGAAGGACATCACAACAGGGACACTCATACAGGAAGTGACATCACACCAGGGACACTCATACAGGAAGTGACATCACACCAGGGACACTCACACAGGAAGTGAAATCACACCAGGGACACTCATACAAGAAGTGACATCCCACCAGGGACACTTATACAGGAAGTGACATCACACCAGGGACACTCATACAGGAAGTGACATCACACCAGGGACACTCATACAGAAAGTGACATCACACCAGGGACACTCATGAAGGAAGTGACATCACACCAGGGACACTCATACAGGAAGTGACATCACACCAGGGACACTCACACAGGAAGTGACATCACACCAGGGACACTCATACAGGAAGTGACATCACACCAGGGACACTTATAAAGGAAGGACATCACAACAGGGACACTCATACAGGAAGTGACATCAAACCAGGGACACTCATACAGGAAGTGACATCACACCAGGGACACTCACACAGGAAGTGACATCACACCAGGGACACTCATACAGGAAGTGACATCACACCTGGGACACTCATACAGGAAGTGACATCACACCAGGAAGTGACATCACACCAGGGACACTCATACAGGAAGTGACATCACACCAGGGAAACTCATGCAGGAAGTGACATCACACCAGGGACACTCATACAGGAAGTGACATCACACCAGGGACACTCACACAGGAAGTGACATCACACCAGGGACACTCATACAGGAAGTGACATCACACCAGGGACACTCACGCAGGAAGTGACATCACACCAGGGACACTCACACAGGAAGTGACATCACACCAGGGACACTCACGCAGGAAGTGACATCACACCAGGGACACTCACGCAGGAAGTGACATCACACCAGGGACACTCATGCAGGAAGTGACAT
The DNA here is from genome assembly GCF_026437365.1 of Eucyclogobius newberryi. Lineage (NCBI taxonomy): Eukaryota > Metazoa > Chordata > Actinopteri > Gobiiformes > Gobiidae > Eucyclogobius > Eucyclogobius newberryi. Next base: position 32,491,669 of record NW_027316500.1, on the reverse strand, counting down.
CACACCAGGGACACACACAGGAAGTGACATCACACCAGGGACACTCACACAGGAAGTTACATCACACCAGGGACACTCATACAGGAAGTGAAATTACACCTGGGACACTCATACAGGAAGTGACATCACACCAGGAAGTGACATCACACCAGGGACACTCATACAGGAAGTGACATCACACCAGGGACACTCATGCAGGAAGTGACATCACACCAGGGACACTCATACAGGAAGTGACATCACACCAGGGACACTCACACAGGAAGTGACATCACACCAGGGACACTCATACAGGAAGTGACATCACACCAGGGACACTCATACAGGAAGGACATCACAACAGGGACACTCATACAGGAAGTGACATCACACCAGGGACACTCATGCAGGAAGTGACATCACACCAGGGACACTCACACAGGAAGTGACATCACACCAGGGACACTCATACAGGAAGTGACATCACACCTGGGACACTCATACAGGAAGTGACATCACACCAGGAAGTGACATCACACCAGGGACACTCATACAGGAAGTGACATCACACCAGGGACACTCACGCAGGAATTTACATCACACCAGGGACACTCATACAGGAAGTGACATCACACCAGGGACACTCACACAGGAAGTGACATCACACCAGGGACACTCATACAGGAAGGACATCACACCAGGGACACTCATACAGGAAGTGACATCACACCAGGGACACTCATGCAGGAAGTGACATCACACCAGGGACACTCATGCAGGAAGTGACATCACACCAGGGACACTTATTCAGGAAGTGACATCACACCAGGGACACTCATACAGGAAGTGACATCACACCAGGGACACTCACGCAGTAAGTGACATCACACCAGGGACACTCACACAGGAAGTGACATCACACCAGGGACACTCACAGAGGAAGTGACATCACACCAGGGACACTCACGCAGGAAGTGACATCACACCAGGGACACTCATGCAGGAAGTGACATCACACCAGGGACACTCACACAGGAAGTGACATCACACCAGGGACACTCACACAGGAAGTGACATCACACCAGGGACACTCATACAGGAAGTGACATCACACCAGGGACACTCATGCAGGAAGTGACATCACACCAGGGACACTTATTCAGGAAGTGACATCACACCAGGGACACTCATACAGGAAGTGACATCACACCAGGGACACTCACGCAGGAAGTGACATCACACCAGGGAAACTCACACAGGAAGTGACATCACACCAGGGACACTCATACAGGAAGTGACATCACACCTGGGACACTCATACAGGAAGTGACATCACACCAGGGACACTCATGCAGGAAGTGACATCACACCAGGGACACTCATACAGGAAGTGACATCACACCAGGGACACTCACACAGGAAGTGACATCACACCAAGGACACTCATACAGGAAGTGACATCACACCAGGGACACTCATACAGGAAGGACATCACAACAGGGACACTCATACAGGAAGTGACATCACACCAGGGACACTCATGCAGGAAGTGACATCACACCAGGGACACTCACACAGGAAGTGACATCACACCAGGGACACTCATACAGGAAGTGACATCACACCTGGGACACTCATACAGGAAGTGACATCACACCAGGAAGTGACATCACACCAGGGACACTCATACAGGAAGTGACATCACACCAGGGACACTCACGCAGGAATTTACATCACACCAGGGACACTCATACAGGAAGTGACATCACACCAGGGACACTCACACAGGAAGTGACATCACACCAGGGACACTCATACAGGAAGGACATCACACCAGGGACACTCATACAGGAAGTGACATCACACCAGGGACACTCATGCAGGAAGTGACATCACACCAGGGACACTCATGCAGGAAGTGACATCACACCAGGGACACTTATTCAGGAAGTGACATCACACCAGGGACACTCATACAGGAAGTGACATCACACCAGGGACACTCACGCAGTAAGTGACATCACACCAGGGACACTCACACAGGAAGTGACATCACACCAGGGACACTCACAGAGGAAGTGACATCACACCAGGGACACTCACGCAGGAAGTGACATCACACCAGGGACACTCATGCAGGAAGTGACATCACACCAGGGACACTCACACAGGAAGTGACATCACACCAGGGACACTCACACAGGAAGTGACATCACACCAGGGACACTCATACAGGAAGTGACATCACACCAGGGACACTCATGCAGGAAGTGACATCACACCAGGGACACTTATTCAGCAAGTGACATCACACCAGGGACACTCATACAGGAAGTGACATCACACCAGGGACACTCACGCAGGAAGTGACATCACACCAGGGAAACTCACACAGGAAGTGACATCACACCAGGGACACTCATACAGGAAGTGACATCACACCTGGGACACTCATACAGGAAGTGACATCACACCAGGAAGTGACATCACACCAGGGACACTCATACAGGAAGTGACATCACACCAGGGACACTCACGCAGGAAGTGACATCACACCAGGGACACTCATACAGGAAGTGACATCACACCAGGGACACTCACACAGGAAGTGAAGTCACACCAGGGACACTCATACAGGAAGTGACATGACACCAGGGACACTCATACAGGAAGGACATCACACCAGGGACACTCATACAGGAAGTGACATCACACCAGGGACACTCATGCAGGAAGTGACATCACACCAGGGACACTTATTCAGGAAGTGACATCACACCAGGGACACTCATACAGGAAGTGACATCACACCAGGGACACTCACGCAGGAAGTGACATCACACCAGGGACACTCATACAGGAAGTGACATCACACCAGGGACACTCACACAGGAAGTGACATCACACCAGGGACACTCATAAAGGAAGTGACATCACACCTGGGACACTCATACAGGAAGTGACATCACACATGGAAGTGAAATCACACCAGGGACACTCATACAGGAAGTGACATCACACCAGGGACACTCACACAGGAAGTGACATCACACCAGGGACACTCATACAGGAAGTGACATCACACCTGGGACACTCATACAGGAAGTGACATCACACCAGGAAGTGAAATCACACCAGGGACACTCATGCAGAAAGTGAAATCACACCAGGGACACTCATACAGGAAGTGACATCAAACCAGGGACACTCACACAGGAAGTGACATCACACCAGGGACACTCATACAGGAAGTGATATCACATCAGGGACACTCATACAGGAAGGACATCACACTAGGGACACTCATACAGGAAGTGACATCACACCTGGGACACTCATACAGGAAGTGACATCACACCAGGGACACTCACGCAGGAATTTACATCACACCAGGGACACTCATACAGGAAGTGACATCACACCAGGGACACTCACACAGGAAGTGACATCACACCAGGGACACTCATACAGGAAGGACATCACACCAGGGACACTCATACAGGAAGTGACATCACACCAGGGACACTCATGCAGGAAGTGACATCACACCAGGGACACTCATGCAGGAAGTGACATCACACCAGGGACACTTATTCAGGAAGTGACATCACACCAGGGACACTCATACAGGAAGTGACATCACACCAGGGACACTCACGCAGTAAGTGACATCACACCAGGGACACTCACACAGGAAGTGACATCACACCAGGGACACTCACAGAGGAAGTGACATCACACCAGGGACACTCACGCAGGAAGTGACATCACACCAGGGACACTCATGCAGGAAGTGACATCACACCAGGGACACTCACACAGGAAGTGACATCACACCAGGGACACTCACACAGGAAGTGACATCACACCAGGGACACTCATACAGGAAGTGACATCACACCAGGGACACTCATGCAGGAAGTGACATCACACCAGGGACACTTATTCAGGAAGTGACATCACACCAGGGACACTCATACAGGAAGTGACATCACACCAGGGACACTCACGCAGGAAGTGACATCACACCAGGGAAACTCACACAGGAAGTGACATCACACCAGGGACACTCATACAGGAAGTGACATCACACCTGGGACACTCATACAGGAAGTGACATCACACCAGGGACACTCATGCAGGAAGTGACATCACACCAGGGACACTCATACAGGAAGTGACATCACACCAGGGACACTCACACAGGAAGTGACATCACACCAAGGACACTCATACAGGAAGTGACATCACACCAGGGACACTCATACAGGAAGGACATCACAACAGGGACACTCATACAGGAAGTGACATCACACCAGGGACACTCATGCAGGAAGTGACATCACACCAGGGACACTCACACAGGAAGTGACATCACACCAGGGACACTCATACAGGAAGTGACATCACACCTGGGACACTCATACAGGAAGTGACATCACACCAGGAAGTGACATCACACCAGGGACACTCATACAGGAAGTGACATCACACCAGGGACACTCACGCAGGAATTTACATCACACCAGGGACACTCATACAGGAAGTGACATCACACCAGGGACACTCACACAGGAAGTGACATCACACCAGGGACACTCATACAGGAAGGACATCACACCAGGGACACTCATACAGGAAGTGACATCACACCAGGGACACTCATGCAGGAAGTGACATCACACCAGGGACACTCATGCAGGAAGTGACATCACACCAGGGACACTTATTCAGGAAGTGACATCACACCAGGGACACTCATACAGGAAGTGACATCACACCAGGGACACTCACGCAGTAAGTGACATCACACCAGGGACACTCACACAGGAAGTGACATCACACCAGGGACACTCACAGAGGAAGTGACATCACACCAGGGACACTCACGCAGGAAGTGACATCACACCAGGGACACTCATGCAGGAAGTGACATCACACCAGGGACACTCACACAGGAAGTGACATCACACCAGGGACACTCACACAGGAAGTGACATCACACCAGGGACACTCATACAGGAAGTGACATCACACCAGGGACACTCATGCAGGAAGTGACATCACACCAGGGACACTTATTCAGCAAGTGACATCACACCAGGGACACTCATACAGGAAGTGACATCACACCAGGGACACTCACGCAGGAAGTGACATCACACCAGGGAAACTCACACAGGAAGTGACATCACACCAGGGACACTCATACAGGAAGTGACATCACACCTGGGACACTCATACAGGAAGTGACATCACACCAGGAAGTGACATCACACCAGGGACACTCATACAGGAAGTGACATCACACCAGGGACACTCACGCAGGAAGTGACATCACACCAGGGACACTCATACAGGAAGTGACATCACACCAGGGACACTCACACAGGAAGTGAAGTCACACCAGGGACACTCATACAGGAAGTGACATGACACCAGGGACACTCATACAGGAAGGACATCACACCAGGGACACTCATACAGGAAGTGACATCACACCAGGGACACTCATGCAGGAAGTGACATCACACCAGGGACACTTATTCAGGAAGTGACATCACACCAGGGACACTCATACAGGAAGTGACATCACACCAGGGACACTCACGCAGGAAGTGACATCACACCAGGGACACTCATACAGGAAGTGACATCACACCAGGGACACTCACACAGGAAGTGACATCACACCAGGGACACTCATAAAGGAAGTGACATCACACCTGGGACACTCATACAGGAAGTGACATCACACATGGAAGTGAAATCACACCAGGGACACTCATACAGGAAGTGACATCACACCAGGGACACTCACACAGGAAGTGACATCACACCAGGGACACTCATACAGGAAGTGACATCACACCTGGGACACTCATACAGGAAGTGACATCACACCAGGAAGTGAAATCACACCAGGGACACTCATGCAGAAAGTGAAATCACACCAGGGACACTCATACAGGAAGTGACATCAAACCAGGGACACTCACACAGGAAGTGACATCACACCAGGGACACTCATACAGGAAGTGATATCACATCAGGGACACTCATACAGGAAGGACATCACACTAGGGACACTCATACAGGAAGTGACATCACACCTGGGACACTCATACAGGAAGTGACATCACACCAGGAAGTGACATCACACCAGGGACACTCATACAGGAAGTGACATCACACCAGGGACACTCATGCAGGAAGTGACATCACACCAGGGACACTCATACAGGAAGTGACATCACACCAGGGACACTCACACAGGAAGTGACATCACACCAGGGACACTCACACAGGAAGTTACATCACACCAGGGACACTCATACAGGAAGTGAAATTACACCTGGGACACTCATACAGGAAGTGACATCACACCAGGAAGTGACATCACACCAGGGACACTCATACAGGAAGTGACATCACACCAGGGACACTCATGCAGGAAGTGACATCACACCAGGGACACTCATACAGGAAGTGACATCACACCAGGGACACTCACACAGGAAGTGACATCACACCAGGGACACTCATACAGGAAGTGACATCACACCAGGGACCCTCATACAGGAAGGACATCACAACAGGGACACTCATACAGGAAGTGACATCACACCAGGGACACTCATGCAGGAAGTGACATCACACCAGGGACACTCACACAGGAAGTGACATCACACCAGGGACACTCATACAGGAAGTGACATCACACCTGGGACACTCATACAGGAAGTGACATCACACCAGGAAGTGACATCACACCAGGGACACTCATACAGGAAGTGACATCACACCAGGGACACTCACGCAGGAAGTGACATCACACCAGGGGCACTCATACAGGAAGTGACATCACACCAGGGACACTCACACAGGAAGTGACATCACACCAGGGACACTCATACAGGAAGGACATCACACCAGGGACACTCATACAGGAAGTGACATCACACCAGGGACACTCATGCAGGAAGTGACATCACACCAGGGACACTCATACAGGAAGTGACATCACACCAGGGACACTCACACAGGAAGTGACATCACACCAGGGACACTCATACAGGAAGTGACATCACACCAGGGACACTCATACAGGAAGGACATCACAACAGGGACACTCATACAGGAAGTGACATCACACCAGGGACACTCATGCAGGAAGTGACATCACACCAGGGACACTCATACAGGAAGTGACATCACACCAGGGACACTCACACAGGAAGTGACATCACACCAGGGACACTCATAAAGGAAGTGACATCACACCTGGGACACTCATACAGGAAGTGACATCACACATGGAAGTGAAATCACACCAGGGACACTCATACAGGAAGTGACATCACACCAGGGACACTCACACAGGAAGTGACATCACACCAGGGACACTCATACAGGAAGTGACATCACACCTGGGACACTCATACAGGAAGTGACATCACACCAGGAAGTGAAATCACACCAGGGACACTCATGCAGAAAGTGAAATCACACCAGGGACACTCATACAGGAAGTGACATCACACCAGGGACACTCACAGGAAGTGACATCACACCAGGGACACTCATACAGGAAGTGACATCACATCAGGGACACTCATACAGGAAGGACATCACACTAGGGACACTCATACAGGAAGTGACATCACACCTGGGACACTCATACAGGAAGTGACATCACACCAGGAAGTGACATCACACCAGGGACACTCATACAGGAAGTGACATCACACCAGGGACACTCATGCAGGAAGTGACATCACACCAGGGACACTCATACAGGAAGTGACATCACACCAGGGACACTCACACAGGAAGTTACATCACACCAGGGACACTCATACAGGAAGTGAAATTACACCTGGGACACTCATACAGGAAGTGACATCACACCAGGAAGTGACATCACACCAGGGACACTCATACAGGAAGTGACATCACACCAGGGACACTCATGCAGGAAGTGACATCACACCAGGGACACTCATACAGGAAGTGACATCACACCAGGGAAACTCACACAGGAAGTGACATCACACCAGGGACACTCATACAGGAAGTGACATCACACCAGGGACACTCATACAGGAAGGACATCACAACAGGGACACTCATACAGGAAGTGACATCACACCAGGGACACTCATGCAGGAAGTGACATCACACCAGGGACACTCACACAGGAAGTGACATCACACCAGGGACACTCATACAGGAAGTGACATCACACCTGGGACACTCATACAGGAAGTGACATCACACCAGGAAGTGACATCACACCAGGGACACTCATACAGGAAGTGACATCACACCAGGGACACTCACGCAGGAAGTAACATCACACCAGGGGCACTCATACAGGAAGTGACATCACACCATGGACACTCACACAGGAAGTGACATCACACCAGGGACACTCATACAGGAAGGACATCACACCAGGGACACTCATACAGGAAGTGACATCACACCAGGGACACTCATGCAGGAAGTGACATCACACCAGGGACACTCATACAGGAAGTGACATCACACCAGGGACACTCACACAGGAAGTGACATCACACCAGGGACACTCATACAGGAAGTGACATCACACCAGGGACACTCATACAGGAAGGACATAACAACAGGGACACTCATACAGGAAGTGACATCACACCAGGGACACTCATGCAGGAAGTGACATCACACCAGGGACACTCACACAGGAAGTGACATCACACCAGGGACACTCATACAGGAAGTGACATCACACCTGGGACACTCATACAGGAAGTGACATCACACCAGGAAGTGACATCACACCAGGGACACTCATGCAGGAAGTGACATCACACCAGGGACACTCACGCAGGAAGTGACATCACACCAGGGACACTCATACAGGAAGTGACATCACACCAGGGACACTCACACAGGAAGTGACATCACACCAGGGACACTCATACAGGAAGGACATCACACCAGGGACACTCATACAGGAAGTGACATCACACCAGGGACACTCATGCAGGAAGTGACATCACACCAGGGACACTCATGCAGGAAGTGACATCACACCAGGGACACTTATTCAGGAAGTGACATCACACCAGGGACACTCATACAGGAAGTGACATCACACCAGGGACACTCACGCAGGAAGTGACATCACACCAGGGACACTCATGCAGGAAGTGACATCACACCAGGGACACTCACAGAGGAAGTGACATCACACCAGGGACACTCACGCAGGAAGTGACATCACACCAGGGACACTCATGCAGGAAGTGACATCACACCAGGGACACTCACACAGGAAGTGACATCACACCAGGGACACTCACACAGGAAGTGACATCACACCAGGGACACTCATACAGGAAGTGACATCACACCAGGGACACTCATGCAGGAAGTGACATCACACCAGGGACACTTATTCAGGAAGTGAAATCACACCAGGGACACTCATACAGGAAGTGACATCACACCAGGGACACACACGCAGGAAGTGACATCACACCAGGGACACTCACACAGGAAGTGACATCACACCAGGGACACTCATACAGGAAGTGACATCACACCTGGGACACTCATACAGGAAGTGACATCACACCAGGAAGTGACATCACACCAGGGACACTCATACAGGAAGTGACATCACACCAGGGACACTCACGCAGGAAGTGACATCACACCAGGGACACTCATACAGGAAGTGACATCACACCAGGGACACTCACACAGGAAGTGAAGTCACACCAGGGACACTCATACAGGAAGTGACATCACACCAGGGACACTCATACAGGAAGGACATCACACCAGGGACACTCATACAGGAAGTGACATCACACCAGGGACACTCATACAGGAAGTGACATCACACCAGGGACACTCATGCAGGAAGTGACATCACACCAGGGACACTTATTCAGGAAGTGACATCACACCAGGGACACTCATACAGGAAGTGACATCACACCAGGGACACTCACGCAGGAAGTGACATCACACCAGGGACACTCATGCAGGAAGTGACATCACACCAGGGACACTCACACAGGAAGTGACATCACACCAGGGACACTCATACAGGAAGTGACATCACACCTGGGACACTCATACAGGAAGTGACATCACACCAGGAAGTGACATCACACCAGGGACACTCATACAGGAAGTGACATCACACCAGGGACACTCACGCAGGAAGTGACATCACACCAGGGGCACTCATACAGGAAGTGACATCACACCAGGGACACTCACACAGGAAGTGACATCACACCAGGGACACTCATACAGGAAGGACATCACACCAGGGACACTCATACAGGAAGTGACATCACACCAGGGACACTCATGCAGGAAGTGACATCACACCAGGGACACTCATACAGGAAGTGACATCACACCAGGGACACTCACACAGGAAGTGACATCACACCAGGGACACTCATACAGGAAGTGACATCACACCAGGGACACTCATACAGGAAGGACATCACAACAGGGACACTCATACAGGAAGTGACATCACACCAGGGACACTCATGCAGGAAGTGACATCACACCAGGGACACTCATACAGGAAGTGACATCACACCAGGGACACTCACACAGGAAGTGACATCACACCAGGGACACTCATAAAGGAAGTGACATCACACCTGGGACACTCATACAGGAAGTGACATCACACATGGAAGTGAAATCACACCAGGGACACTCATACAGGAAGTGACATCACACCAGGGACACTCACACAGGAAGTGACATCACACCAGGGACACTCATACAGGAAGTGACATCACACCTGGGACACTCATACAGGAAGTGACATCACACCAGGAAGTGAAATCACACCAGGGACACTCATGCAGAAAGTGAAATCACACCAGGGACACTCATACAGGAAGTGACATCACACCAGGGACACTCACAGGAAGTGACATCACACCAGGGACACTCATACAGGAAGTGACATCACATCAGGGACACTCATTCAGGAAGGACATCACACTAGGGACACTCATACAGGAAGTGACATCACACCTGGGACACTCATACAGGAAGTGACATCACACCAGGAAGTGACATCACACCAGGGACACTCATACAGGAAGTGACATCACACCAGGGACACTCATGCAGGAAGTGACATCACACCAGGGACACTCATACAGGAAGTGACATCACACCAGGGACACTCACACAGGAAGTGACATCACACCAGGGACACTCACACAGGAAGTTACATCACACCAGGGACACTCATACAGGAAGTGAAATTACACCTGGGACACTCATACAGGAAGTGACATCACACCAGGAAGTGACATCACACCAGGGACACTCATACAGGAAGTGACATCACACCAGGGACACTCATGCAGGAAGTGACATCACACCAGGGACACTCATACAGGAAGTGACATCACACCAGGGAAACTCACACAGGAAGTGACATCACACCAGGGACACTCATACAGGAAGTGACATCACACCAGGGACACTCATACAGGAAGGACATCACAACAGGGACACTCATACAGGAAGTGACATCACACCAGGGACACTCATGCAGGAAGTGACATCACACCAGGGACACTCACACAGGAAGTGACATCACACCAGGGACACTCATACAGGAAGTGACATCACACCTGGGACACTCATACAGGAAGTGACATCACACCAGGAAGTGACATCACACCAGGGACACTCATACAGGAAGTGACATCACACCAGGGACACTCACGCAGGAAGTGACATCACACCAGGGGCACTCATACAGGAAGTGACATCACACCATGGACACTCACACAGGAAGTGACATCACACCAGGGACACTCATACAGGAAGGACATCACACCAGGGACACTCATACAGGAAGTGACATCACACCAGGGACACTCATGCAGGAAGTGACATCACACCAGGGACACTCATACAGGAAGTGACATCACACCAGGGACACTCACACAGGAAGTGACATCACACCAGGGACACTCATACAGGAAGTGACATCACACCAGGGACACTCATACAGGAAGGACATCACAACAGGGACACTCATACAGGAAGTGACATCACACCAGGGACACTCATGCAGGAAGTGACATCACACCAGGGACACTCACACAGGAAGTGACATCACACCAGGGACACTCATACAGGAAGTGACATCACACCTGGGACACTCATACAGGAAGTGACATCACACCAGGAAGTGACATCACACCAGGGACACTCATGCAGGAAGTGACATCACACCAGGGACACTCACGCAGGAAGTGACATCACACCAGGGACACTCATACAGGAAGTGACATCACACCAGGGACACTCACACAGGAAGTGACATCACACCAGGGACACTCATACAGGAAGGACATCACACCAGGGACACTCATACAGGAAGTGACATCACACCAGGGACACTCATGCAGGAAGTGACATCACACCAGGGACACTCATGCAGGAAGTGACATCACACCAGGGACACTTATTCAGGAAGTGACATCACACCAGGGACACTCATACAGGAAGTGACATCACACCAGGGACACTCACGCAGGAAGTGACATCACACCAGGGACACTCATGCAGGAAGTGACATCACACCAGGGACACTCACAGAGGAAGTGACATCACACCAGGGACACTCACGCAGGAAGTGACATCACACCAGGGACACTCATGCAGGAAGTGACATCACACCAGGGACACTCACACAGGAAGTGACATCACACCAGGGACACTCACACAGGAAGTGACATCACACCAGGGACACTCATACAGGAAGTGACATCACACCAGGGACACTCATGCAGGAAGTGACATCACACCAGGGACACTTATTCAGGAAGTGAAATCACACCAGGGACACTCATACAGGAAGTGACATCACACCAGGGACACACACGCAGGAAGTGACATCACACCAGGGACACTCACACAGGAAGTGACATCACACCAGGGACACTCATACAGGAAGTGACATCACACCTGGGACACTCATACAGGAAGTGACATCACACCAGGAAGTGACATCACACCAGGGACACTCATACAGGAAGTGACATCACACCAGGGACACTCACGCAGGAAGTGACATCACACCAGGGACACTCATACAGGAAGTGACATCACACCAGGGACACTCACACAGGAAGTGAAGTCACACCAGGGACACTCATACAGGAAGTGACATCACACCAGGGACACTCATACAGGAAGGACATCACACCAGGGACACTCATACAGGAAGTGACATCACACCAGGGACACTCATACAGGAAGTGACATCACACCAGGGACACTCATGCAGGAAGTGACATCACACCAGGGACACTTATTCAGGAAGTGACATCACACCAGGGACACTCATACAGGAAGTGACATCACACCAGGGACACTCACGCAGGAAGTGACATCACACCAGGGACACTCATACAGGAAGTGACATCACACCAGGGACACTCACACAGGAAGTGACATCACACCAGGGACACTCATAAAGGAAGTGACATCACACCTGGGACACTCATACAGGAAGTGACATCACACCAGGAAGTGAAATCACACCAGGGACACTCATGCAGAAAGTGAAATCACACCAGGGACACTCATACAGGAAGTGACATCACACCAGGGACACTCACAGGAAGTGACATCACACCAGGGACACTCATACAGGAAGTGACATCACATCAGGGACACTCATACAGGAAGGACATCACACTAGGGACACTCATACAGGAAGTGACATCACACCTGGGACACTCATACAGGAAGTGACATCACACCAGGAAGTGACATCACACCAGGGACACTCATACAGGAAGTGACATCACACCAGGGACACTCATGCAGGAAGTGACATCACACCAGGGACACTCATACAGGAAGTGACATCACACCAGGGACACTCACACAGGAAGTGACATCACACCAGGGACACTCACACAGGAAGTTACATCACACCAGGGAAACTCATACAGGAAGTGAAATTACACCTGGGACACTCATACAGGAAGTGACATCACACCAGGAAGTGACATCACACCAGGGACACTCATACAGGAAGTGACATCACACCAGGGACACTCATGCAGGAAGTGACATCACACCAGGGAGACTCATACAGGAAGTGACATCACACCAGGGAAACTCACACAGGAAGTGACATCACACCAGGGACACTCATACAGGAAGTGACATCACACCAGGGACACTCATACAGGAAGGACATCACAACAGGGACACTCATACAGGAAATGACATCACACCAGGGACACTCATGCAGGAAGTGACATCACACCAGGGACACTCACACAGGAAGTGACATCACACCAGGGACACTCATACAGGAAGTGACATCACACCTGGGACACTCATACAGGAAGTGACATCACACCAGGAAGTGACATCACACCAGGGACACTCATACAGGAAGTGACATCACACCAGGGACACTCACGCAGGAAGTGACATCACACCAGGGGCACTCATACAGGAAGTGACATCACACCATGGACACTCACACAGGAAGTGACATCACACCAGGGACACTCATACAGGAATGACATCACACCAGGGACACTCATACAGGAAGTGACATCACACCAGGGACACTCATGCAGGAAGTGACATCACACCAGGGACACTCATACAGGAAGTGACATCACACCAGGGACACTCACACAGGAAGTGACATCACACCAGGGACACTCATACAGGAAGTGACATCACACCAGGGACACTCATACAGGAAGGACATCACAACAGGGACACTCATACAGGAAGTGACATCACACCAGGGACACTCATGCAGGAAGTGACATCACACCAGGGACACTCACACAGGAAGTGACATCACACCAGGGACACTCATACAGGAAGTGACATCACACCTGGGACACTCATACAGGAAGTGACATCACACCAGGAAGTGACATCACACCAGGGACACTCATGCAGGAAGTGACATCACACCAGGGACACTCACGCAGGAAGTGACATCACACCAGGGACACTCATACAGGAAGTGACATCACACCAGGGACACTCACACAGGAAGTGACATCACACCAGGGACACTCATACAGGAAGGACATCACACCAGGGACACTCATACAGGAAGTGACATCACACCAGGGACACTCATGCAGGAAGTGACATCACACCAGGGACACTCATGCAGGAAGTGACATCACACCAGGGACACTTATTCAGGAAGTGACATCACACCAGGGACACTCATACAGGAAGTGACATCACACCAGGGACACTCACGCAGGAAGTGACATCACACCAGGGACACTCACACAGGAAGTGACATCACACCAGGGACACTCACAGAGGAAGTGACATCACACCAGGGACACTCACGCAGGAAGTGAAATCACACCAGGGACACTCATACAGGAAGTGACATCACACCAGGGACACTCACAGGAAGTGACATCACACCAGGGACACTCATACAGGAAGTGACATCACATCAGGGACACTCATACAGGAAGGACATCACACTAGGGACACTCATACAGGAAGTGACATCACACCTGGGACACTCATACAGGAAGTGACATCACACCAGGAAGTGACATCACACCAGGGACACTCATACAGGAAGTGACATCACACCAGGGACACTCATGCAGGAAGTGACATCACACCAGGGACACTCATACAGGAAGTGACATCACACCAGGGACACTCACACAGGAAGTGACATCACACCAGGGACACTCACACAGGAAGTTACATCACACCAGGGACACTCATACAGGAAGTGAAATTACACCTGGGACACTCATACAGGAAGTGACATCACACCAGGAAGTGACATCACACCAGGGACACTCATACAGGAAGTGACATCACACCAGGGACACTCATGCAGGAAGTGACATCACACCAGGGACACTCATACAGGAAGTGACATCACACCAGGGAAACTCACACAGGAAGTGACATCACACCAGGGACACTCATACAGGAAGTGACATCACACCAGGGACACTCATACAGGAAGGACATCACAACAGGGACACTCATACAGGAAGTGACATCACACCAGGGACACTCATGCAGGAAGTGACATCACACCAGGGACACTCACACAGGAAGTGACATCACACCAGGGACACTCATACAGGAAGTGACATCACACCTGGGACACTCATACAGGAAGTGACATCACACCAGGAAGTGACATCACACCAGGGACACTCATACAGGAAGTGACATCACACCAGGGACACTCACGCAGGAAGTGACATCACACCAGGGGCACTCATACAGGAAGTGACATCACACCATGGACACTCACACAGGAAGTGACATCACACCAGGGACACTCATACAGGAATGACATCACACCAGGGACACTCATACAGGAAGTGACATCACACCAGGGACACTCATGCAGGAAGTGACATCACACCAGGGACACTCATACAGGAAGTGACATCACACCAGGGACACTCACACAGGAAGTGACATCACACCAGGGACACTCATACAGGAAGTGACATCACACCAGGGACACTCATACAGGAAGGACATCACAACAGGGACACTCATACAGGAAGTGACATCACACCAGGGACACTCATGCAGGACGTGACATCACACCAGGGACACTCACACAGGAAGTGACATCACACCAGGGACACTCATACAGGAAGTGACATCACACCTGGGACACTCATACAGGAAGTGACATCACACCAGGAAGTGACATCACACCAGGGACACTCATGCAGGAAGTGACATCACACCAGGGACACTCACGCAGGAAGTGACATCACACCAGGGACACTCATACAGGAAGTGACATCACACCAGGGACACTCACACAGGAAGTGACATCACACCAGGGACACTCATACAGGAAGGACATCACACCAGGGACACTCATACAGGAAGTGACATCACACCAGGGACACTCATGCAGGAAGTGACATCACACCAGGGACACTCATGCAGGAAGTGACATCACACCAGGGACACTTATTCAGGAAGTGACATCACACCAGGGACACTCATACAGGAAGTGACATCACACCAGGGACACTCACGCAGGAAGTGACATCACACCAGGGACACTCACACAGGAAGTGACATCACACCAGGGACACTCAAAGAGGAAGTGACATCACACCAGGGACACTCACGCAGGAAGTGACCTCACACCAGGGACACTCATGCAGGAAGTGACATCACACCAGGGACACTCACACAGGAAGTGACATCACACCAGGGACACTCACACAGGAAGTGACATCACACCAGGGACACTCATACAGGAAGTGACATCACACCAGGGACACTCATGCAGGAAGTGACATCACACCAGGGACACTTATTCAGGAAGTGAAATCACACCAGGGACACTCATACAGGAAGTGACATCACACCAGGGACACTCACGCAGGAAGTGACATCACACCAGGGACACTCACACAGGAAGTGACATCACACCAGGGACACTCATACAGGAAGTGACATCACACCTGGGACACTCATACAGGAAGTGACATCACACCAGGAAGTGACATCACACCAGGGACACTCATACAGGAAGTGACATCACACCAGGGACACTCACGCAGGAAGTGACATCACACCAGGGACACTCATACAGGAAGTGACATCACACCAGGGACACTCACAAAGGAAGTGAAGTCACACCAGGGACACTCATACAGGAAGTGACATCACACCAGGGACACTCATACAGGAAGGACATCACACCAGGGACACTCATACAGGAAGTGACATCACACCAGGGACACTTATTCAGGAAGTGACATCACACCAGGGACACTCATACAGGAAGTGACATCACACCAGGGACACTCACGCAGGAAGTGACATCACACCAGGGACACTCATACAGGAAGTGACATCACACCAGGGACACTCACACAGGAAGTGACATCACACCAGGGACACTCATACAGGAAGTGACATCACACCAGGGACACTCATGCAGGAAGTGACATCACACCAGGGACACTCATACAGGAAGTGACATCACACCAGGGACACTCACACAGGAAGTGACATCACACCAGGGACACTCACACAGGAAGTTACATCACACCAGGGACACTCATACAGGAAGTGAAATTACACCTGGGACACTCATACAGGAAGTGACATCACACCAGGAAGTGACATCACACCAGGGACACTCATACAGGAAGTGACATCACACCAGGGACACTCATGCAGGAAGTGACATCACACCAGGGACACTCATACAGGAAGTGACATCACACCAGGGAAACTCACACAGGAAGTGACATCACACCAGGGACACTCATACAGGAAGTGACATCACACCAGGGACACTCATACAGGAAGGACATCACAACAGGGACACTCATACAGGAAGTGACATCACACCAGGGACACTCATGCAGGAAGTGACATCACACCAGGGACACTCACACAGGAAGTGACATCACACCAGGGACACTCATACAGGAAGTGACATCACACCTGGGACACTCATACAGGAAGTGACATCACACCAGGAAGTGACATCACACCAGGGACACTCATACAGGAAGTGACATCACACCAGGGACACTCACGCAGGAAGTGACATCACACCAGGGGCACTCATACAGGAAGTGACATCACACCATGGACACTCACACAGGAAGTGACATCACACCAGGGACACTCATACAGGAATGACATCACACCAGGGACACTCATACAGGAAGTGACATCACACCAGGGACACTCATGCAGGAAGTGACATCACACCAGGGACACTCATACAGGAAGTGACATCACACCAGGGACACTCACACAGGAAGTGACATCACACCAGGGACACTCATACAGGAAGTGACATCACACCAGGGACACTCATACAGGAAGGACATCACAACAGGGACACTCATACAGGAAGTGACATCACACCAGGGACACTCATGCAGGACGTGACATCACACCAGGGACACTCACACAGGAAGTGACATCACACCAGGGACACTCATACAGGAAGTGACATCACACCTGGGACACTCATACAGGAAGTGACATCACACCAGGAAGTGACATCACACCAGGGACACTCATGCAGGAAGTGACATCACACCAGGGACACTCACGCAGGAAGTGACATCACACCAGGGACACTCATACAGGAAGTGACATCACACCAGGGACACTCACACAGGAAGTGACATCACACCAGGGACACTCATACAGGAAGGACATCACACCAGGGACACTCATACAGGAAGTGACATCACACCAGGGACACTCATGCAGGAAGTGACATCACACCAGGGACACTCATGCAGGAAGTGACATCACACCAGGGACACTTATTCAGGAAGTGACATCACACCAGGGACACTCATACAGGAAGTGACATCACACCAGGGACACTCACGCAGGAAGTGACATCACACCAGGGACACTCACACAGGAAGTGACATCACACCAGGGACACTCAAAGAGGAAGTGACATCACACCAGGGACACTCACGCAGGAAGTGACCTCACACCAGGGACACTCATGCAGGAAGTGACATCACACCAGGGACACTCACACAGGAAGTGACATCACACCAGGGACACTCACACAGGAAGTGACATCACACCAGGGACACTCATACAGGAAGTGACATCACACCAGGGACACTCATGCAGGAAGTGACATCACACCAGGGACACTTATTCAGGAAGTGAAATCACACCAGGGACACTCATACAGGAAGTGACATCACACCAGGGACACTCACGCAGGAAGTGACATCACACCAGGGACACTCACACAGGAAGTGACATCACACCAGGGACACTCATACAGGAAGTGACATCACACCTGGGACACTCATACAGGAAGTGACATCACACCAGGAAGTGACATCACACCAGGGACACTCATACAGGAAGTGACATCACACCAGGGACACTCACGCAGGAAGTGACATCACACCAGGGACACTCATACAGGAAGTGACATCACACCAGGGACACTCACAAAGGAAGTGAAGTCACACCAGGGACACTCATACAGGAAGTGACATCACACCAGGGACACTCATACAGGAAGGACATCACACCAGGGACACTCATACAGGAAGTGACATCACACCAGGGACACTTATTCAGGAAGTGACATCACACCAGGGACACTCATACAGGAAGTGACATCACACCAGGGACACTCACGCAGGAAGTGACATCACACCAGGGACACTCATACAGGAAGTGACATCACACCAGGGACACTCACACAGGAAGTGACATCACACCAGGGACACTCATAAAGGAAGTGACATCACACCTGGGACACTCATACAGGAAGTGACATCACACCAGGAAGTGAAATCACACCAGGGACACTCATGCAGAAAGTGAAATCACACCAGGGACACTCATACAGGAAGTGACATCACACCAGGGACACTCACAGGAAGTGACATCACACCAGGGACACTCATACAGGAAGTGACATCACATCAGGGACACTCATACAGGAAGGACATCACACTAGGGACACTCATACAGGAAGTGACATCACACCTGGGACACTCATACAGGAAGTGACATCACACCAGGAAGTGACATCACACCAGGGACACTCATACAGGAAGTGACATCACACCAGGGACACTCATGCAGGAAGTGACATCACACCAGGGACACTCATACAGGAAGTGACATCACACCAGGGACACTCACACAGGAAGTGACATCACACCAGGGACACTCACACAGGAAGTTACATCACACCAGGGAAACTCATACAGGAAGTGAAATTACACCTGGGACACTCATACAGGAAGTGACATCACACCAGGAAGTGACATCACACCAGGGACACTCATACAGGAAGTGACATCACACCAGGGACACTCATGCAGGAAGTGACATCACACCAGGGAGACTCATACAGGAAGTGACATCACACCAGGGAAACTCACACAGGAAGTGACATCACACCAGGGACACTCATACAGGAAGTGACATCACACCAGGGACACTCATACAGGAAGGACATCACAACAGGGACACTCATACAGGAAATGACATCACACCAGGGACACTCATGCAGGAAGTGACATCACACCAGGGACACTCACACAGGAAGTGACATCACACCAGGGACACTCATACAGGAAGTGACATCACACCTGGGACACTCATACAGGAAGTGACATCACACCAGGAAGTGACATCACACCAGGGACACTCATACAGGAAGTGACATCACACCAGGGACACTCACGCAGGAAGTGACATCACACCAGGGGCACTCATACAGGAAGTGACATCACACCATGGACACTCACACAGGAAGTGACATCACACCAGGGACACTCATACAGGAATGACATCACACCAGGGACACTCATACAGGAAGTGACATCACACCAGGGACACTCATGCAGGAAGTGACATCACACCAGGGACACTCATACAGGAAGTGACATCACACCAGGGACACTCACACAGGAAGTGACATCACACCAGGGACACTCATACAGGAAGTGACATCACACCAGGGACACTCATACAGGAAGGACATCACAACAGGGACACTCATACAGGAAGTGACATCACACCAGGGACACTCATGCAGGAAGTGACATCACACCAGGGACACTCACACAGGAAGTGACATCACACCAGGGACACTCATACAGGAAGTGACATCACACCTGGGACACTCATACAGGAAGTGACATCACACCAGGAAGTGACATCACACCAGGGACACTCATGCAGGAAGTGACATCACACCAGGGACACTCACGCAGGAAGTGACATCACACCAGGGACACTCATACAGGAAGTGACATCACACCAGGGACACTCACACAGGAAGTGACATCACACCAGGGACACTCATACAGGAAGGACATCACACCAGGGACACTCATACAGGAAGTGACATCACACCAGGGACACTCATGCAGGAAGTGACATCACACCAGGGACACTCATGCAGGAAGTGACATCACACCAGGGACACTTATTCAGGAAGTGACATCACACCAGGGACACTCATACAGGAAGTGACATCACACCAGGGACACTCACGCAGGAAGTGACATCACACCAGGGACACTCACACAGGAAGTGACATCACACCAGGGACACTCACAGAGGAAGTGACATCACACCAGGGACACTCACGCAGGAAGTGAAATCACACCAGGGACACTCATACAGGAAGTGACATCACACCAGGGACACTCACAGGAAGTGACATCACACCAGGGACACTCATACAGGAAGTGACATCACATCAGGGACACTCATACAGGAAGGACATCACACTAGGGACACTCATACAGGAAGTGACATCACACCTGGGACACTCATACAGGAAGTGACATCACACCAGGAAGTGACATCACACCAGGGACACTCATACAGGAAGTGACATCACACCAGGGACACTCATGCAGGAAGTGACATCACACCAGGGACACTCATACAGGAAGTGACATCACACCAGGGACACTCACACAGGAAGTGACATCACACCAGGGACACTCACACAGGAAGTTACATCACACCAGGGACACTCATACAGGAAGTGAAATTACACCTGGGACACTCATACAGGAAGTGACATCACACCAGGAAGTGACATCACACCAGGGACACTCATACAGGAAGTGACATCACACCAGGGACACTCATGCAGGAAGTGACATCACACCAGGGACACTCATACAGGAAGTGACATCACACCAGGGAAACTCACACAGGAAGTGACATCACACCAGGGACACTCATACAGGAAGTGACATCACACCAGGGACACTCATACAGGAAGGACATCACAACAGGGACACTCATACAGGAAGTGACATCACACCAGGGACACTCATGCAGGAAGTGACATCACACCAGGGACACTCACACAGGAAGTGACATCACACCAGGGACACTCATACAGGAAGTGACATCACACCTGGGACACTCATACAGGAAGTGACATCACACCAGGAAGTGACATCACACCAGGGACACTCATACAGGAAGTGACATCACACCAGGGACACTCACGCAGGAAGTGACATCACACCAGGGGCACTCATACAGGAAGTGACATCACACCATGGACACTCACACAGGAAGTGACATCACACCAGGGACACTCATACAGGAATGACATCACACCAGGGACACTCATACAGGAAGTGACATCACACCAGGGACACTCATGCAGGAAGTGACATCACACCAGGGACACTCATACAGGAAGTGACATCACACCAGGGACACTCACACAGGAAGTGACATCACACCAGGGACACTCATACAGGAAGTGACATCACACCAGGGACACTCATACAGGAAGGACATCACAACAGGGACACTCATACAGGAAGTGACATCACACCAGGGACACTCATGCAGGACGTGACATCACACCAGGGACACTCACACAGGAAGTGACATCACACCAGGGACACTCATACAGGAAGTGACATCACACCTGGGACACTCATACAGGAAGTGACATCACACCAGGAAGTGACATCACACCAGGGACACTCATGCAGGAAGTGACATCACACCAGGGACACTCACGCAGGAAGTGACATCACACCAGGGACACTCATACAGGAAGTGACATCACACCAGGGACACTCACACAGGAAGTGACATCACACCAGGGACACTCATACAGGAAGGACATCACACCAGGGACACTCATACAGGAAGTGACATCACACCAGGGACACTCATGCAGGAAGTGACATCACACCAGGGACACTCATGCAGGAAGTGACATCACACCAGGGACACTTATTCAGGAAGTGACATCACACCAGGGACACTCATACAGGAAGTGACATCACACCAGGGACACTCACGCAGGAAGTGACATCACACCAGGGACACTCACACAGGAAGTGACATCACACCAGGGACACTCAAAGAGGAAGTGACATCACACCAGGGACACTCACGCAGGAAGTGACCTCACACCAGGGACACTCATGCAGGAAGTGACATCACACCAGGGACACTCACACAGGAAGTGACATCACACCAGGGACACTCACACAGGAAGTGACATCACACCAGGGACACTCATACAGGAAGTGACATCACACCAGGGACACTCATGCAGGAAGTGACATCACACCAGGGACACTTATTCAGGAAGTGAAATCACACCAGGGACACTCATACAGGAAGTGACATCACACCAGGGACACTCACGCAGGAAGTGACATCACACCAGGGACACTCACACAGGAAGTGACATCACACCAGGGACACTCATACAGGAAGTGACATCACACCTGGGACACTCATACAGGAAGTGACATCACACCAGGAAGTGACATCACACCAGGGACACTCATACAGGAAGTGACATCACACCAGGGACACTCACGCAGGAAGTGACATCACACCAGGGACACTCATACAGGAAGTGACATCACACCAGGGACACTCACAAAGGAAGTGAAGTCACACCAGGGACACTCATACAGGAAGTGACATCACACCAGGGACACTCATACAGGAAGGACATCACACCAGGGACACTCATACAGGAAGTGACATCACACCAGGGACACTCATACAGGAAGTGACATCACACCAGGGACACTCATGCAGGAAGTGACATCACACCAGGGACACTTATTCAGGAAGTGACATCACACCAGGGACACTCATACAGGAAGTGACATCACACCAGGGACACTCACGCAGGAAGTGACATCACACCAGGGACACTCATACAGGAAGTGACATCACACCAGGGACACTCACACAGGAAGTGACATCACACCAGGGACACTCATAAAGGAAGTGACATCACACCTGGGACACTCATACAGGAAGTGACATCACACATGGAAGTGAAATCACACCAGGGACACTCATACAGGAAGTGACATCACACCAGGGACACTCACACAGGAAGTGACATCACACCAGGGACACTCATACAGGAAGTGACATCACACCTGGGACACTCATACAGGAAGTGACATCACACCAGGAAGTGAAATCACACCAGGGACACTCATGCAGAAAGTGAAATCACACCAGGGACACTCATACAGGAAGTGACATCACACCAGGGACACTCACACAGGAAGTGACATCACACCAGGGACACTCATACAGGAAGTGACATCACATCAGGGACACTCATACAGGAAGGACATCACACTAGGGACACTCATACAGGAAGTGACATCACACCTGGGACACTCATACAGGAAGTGACATCACACCAGGAAGTGACATCACACCAGGGACACTCATACAGGAAGTGACATCACACCAGGGACACTCATGCAGGAAGTGACATCACACCAGGGACACTCATACAGGAAGTGACATCACACCAGGGACACTCACACAGGAAGTGACATCACACCAGGGACACTCACACAGGAAGTTACATCACACCAGGGACACTCATACAGGAAGTGAAATTACACCTGGGACACTCATACAGGAAGTGACATCACACCAGGAAGTGACATCACACCAGGGACACTCATACAGGAAGTGACATAACACCAGGGACACTCATGCAGGAAGTGACATCACACCAGGGACACTCATACAGGAAGTGACATCACACCAGGGACACTCACACAGCAAGTGACATCACACCAGGGACACTCATAAAGGAAGTGACATCACACCAGAGACACTCATACAGGAAGGACATCACAACAGGGACACTCATACAGGAAGTGACATCACACCAGGGACACTCATGCAGGAAGTGACATCACACCAGGGACACTCACACAGGAAGTGACATCACACCAGGGACACTCATACAGGAAGTGACATCACACCTGGGACACTCATACAGGAAGTGACATAACACCAGGAAGTGACATCACACCAGGGACACTCATACAGGAAGTGACATCACACCAGGGACACTCACGCAGGAAGTGACATCACACCAGGGGCACTCATACAGGAAGTGACATCACACCAGGGACACTCACAAAGGAAGTGACATCACACCAGGGACACTCATACAGGAAGGACATCACACCAGGGACACTCATACAGGAAGTGACATCACACCAGGGACACTCATGCAGGAAGTGACATCACACCAGGGACACTCATGCAGGAAGTGACATCACACCAGGGACACTTATTCAGGAAGTGACATCACACCAGGGACACTCATACAGGAAGTGACATCACACCAGGGACACTCACGCAGGAAGTGACATCACACCAGGGACACTCACACAGGAAGTGATATCACACCAGGGACACTCACAGAGGAAGTGACATCACACCAGGGACACTCACGCAGGAAGTGACATCACACCAGGGACACTCATGCAGGAAGTGACATCACACCAGGGACACTCACACAGGAAGTGACATCACACCAGGGACACTCACACAGGAAGTGACATCACACCAGGGACACTCATACAGGAAGTGACATCACACCAGGGACACTCATGCAGGAAGTGACATCACACCAGGGACACTTATTCAGGAAGTGACATCACACCAGGGACACTCATACAGGAAGTGACATCACACCAGGGACACTCACGCAGGAAGTGACATCACACCAGGGACACTCACACATGAAGTGACATCACACCAGGGACACTCATACAGGAAGTAACATCACACCTGGGACACTCATACAGGAAGTGACATCACACCAGGAAGTGACATCACACCAGGGACACTCATACAGGAAGTGACATCACACCAGGGACACTCACGCAGGAAGTGACATCACACCAGGGACACTCATACAGGAAGTGACATCACACCAGGGACACTCACGCAGGAAGTGACATCACACCAGGGACACTCATACAGGAAGTGACATCACACCAGGGACACTCACACAGGAAGTGACATCACACCAGGGACACTTATAAAGGAAGTGACATCACACCTGGGACACTCATACAGGAAGTGACATCACACATGGAAGTGAAATCACACCAGGGACACTCATACAGGAAGTGACATCACACCAGGGACACTCACACAGGAAGTGACATCACACCAGGGACACTCATACAGGAAGTGACATCACACCTGGGACACTCATACAGGAAGTGACATCACACCAGGAAGTGAAATCACACCAGGGACACTCATGCAGAAAGTGAAATCACACCAGGGACACTCATACAGGAAGTGACATCACACCAGGGACACTCACACAGGAAGTGACATCACACCAGGGACACTCATACAGGAAGTGACATCACATCAGGGAAACTCATACAGGAAGGACATCACACTAGGGACACTCATACAGGAAGTGACATCACACCTGGGACACTCATACAGGAAGTGACATCACACCAGGAAGTGACATCACACCAGGGACACTCATACAGGAAGTGACATCACACCAGGGACACTCATGCAGGAAGTGACATCACACCAGGGACACTCATACAGGAAGTGACATCACACCAGGGACACTCACACAGGAAGTGACATCACACCAGGGACACTCATACAGGAAGTAACATCACACCAGGGACACTCATACAGGAAGGACATCACAACAGGGACACTCATACAGGAAGTGACATCACACCAGGGACACTCATACAGGAAGTGACATCACACCAGGGACACTCACACAGGAAGTGAAATCACACCAGGGACACTCATACAAGAAGTGACATCCCACCAGGGACACTTATACAGGAAGTGACATCACACCAGGGACACTCATACAGGAAGTGACATCACACCAGGGACACTCATACAGAAAGTGACATCACACCAGGGACACTCATGAAGGAAGTGACATCACACCAGGGACACTCATACAGGAAGTGACATCACACCAGGGACACTCACACAGGAAGTGACATCACACCAGGGACACTCATACAGGAAGTGACATCACACCAGGGACACTCATACAGGAAGGACATCACAACAGGGACACTCATACAGGAAGTGACATCAAACCAGGGAAACTCATACAGGAAGTGACATCACACCAGGGACACTCACACAGGAAGTGACATCACACCAGGGACACTCATACAGGAAGTGACATCACACCTGGGACACTCATACATGAAGTGACATCACACCAGGAAGTGACATCACACCAGGGACACTCATACAGGAAGTGACATCACACCAGGGAAACTCATGCAGGAAGTGACATCACACCAGGGACACTCAAACAGGAAGTGACATCACACCAGGGACACTCACACAGGAAGTGACATCACACCAGGGACACTCATACAGGAAGTGACATCACACCAGGGACACTCATACAGGAAGGACATCACACCAGGGACACTCATACAGGAAGTGACATCACACCAGGGACACTCATACAGGAAGTGACATCACACCAGGGACACTCATGCAGGAAGTGACATCACACCAGGGACACTTATTCAGGAAGTGACATCACACCAGGGACACTCATACAGGAAGTGACATCACACCAGGGACACTCACGCAGGAAGTGACATCACACCAGGGACACTCACACAGGAAGTGACATCACACCAGGGACACTCACGCAGGAAGTGACATCACACCAGGGACACTCACGCAGGAAGTGACATCACACCAGGGACACTCATGCAGGAAGTGACATCACACCAGGGACACTCACACAGGAAGTGACATCACACCAGGGACACTCACACAGGAAGTTACATCACACCAGGGACACTCATACAGGAAGTGACATCACACCTGGGACACTCATACAGGAAGTGACATCACACCAGGAAGTGACATCACACCAGGGACACTCATACAGGAAGTGACATCACACCAGGGACACTCATGCAGGAAGTGACATCACACCAGGGACACTCACACAGGAAGTGACATCACACCAGGGACACTCATACAGGAAGTGACATCACACCAAGGACACTCATACAGGAAGGACATCACAACAGGGACACTCATACAGGAAGTGACATCACACCAGGGACACTCACACAGGAAGTGACATCACACCAGGGACACTCATACAGGAAGTGACATCACACCTGGGACACTCATACAGGAAGTGACATCACACCAGGAAGTGACATCACACCAGGGACACTCATACAGGAAGTGACATCACACCAGGGACACTCACACAGGAAGTGACATCACACCAGGGACACTCATACAGGAAGTGACATCACACCAGGGACACTCACACAGGAAGTGACATCACACCAGGGACACTCATACAGGAAGGACATCACACCAGGGACACTCATACAGGAAGTGACATCACACCAGGGACACTCATGCAGGAAGTGACATCACACCAGGGACACTCATGCAGGAAGTGACATCACACCAGGGACACTTATTCAGGAAGTGACATCACACCAGGGACACTCATACAGGAAGTGACATCACACCAGGGACACTCACGCAGGAAGTGACATCACACCAGGGACACTCACACAGGAAGTGACATCACACCAGGGACACTCACAGAGGAAGTGACATCACACCAGGGACACTCATGCAGGAAGTGACATCACACCAGGGACACTCACACAGGAAGTGACATCACACCAGGGACACTCACACAGGAAGTGACAGCACACCAGGGACACTCACACAGGAAGTGACATCACACCAGGGACACTCACACAGGAAGTGACATCACACCAGGGACACTCACGCAGGAAGTGACATCACACCAGGGACACTCATACAGGAAGTGACATCACACCAGGGACACTCACACAGGAAGTGACATCACACCAGGGACACTCATACAGGAAGTGACATCACACCAGGGACACTCATACAGGAAGGACATCACACCAGGGACACTCATACAGGAAGTGACATCACACCAGGGACACTCATACAGGAAGTGACATCACACCAGGGACACTCATGCAGGAAGTGACATCACACCAGGGACACTCATACAGGAAGGACATCACACCAGGGACACTCATACAGGAAGTGACATCACACCAGGGACACTCATACAGGAAGTGACATCACACCAGGAAGTGACATCACACCAGGGACACTCATACAGGAAGTGACATCACACCAGGGACACTCACGCAGGAAGTGACATCACACCAGGGACACTCATACAGGAAGTGACATCACACCAGGGACACTCACACAGGAAGTGACATCACACCAGGGACACTCATACAGGAAGTGACATCACACCAGGGACACTCATACAGGAAGGACATCACACCAGGGACACTCATACAGGAAGTGACATCACACCAGGGACACTCATACAGGAAGTGACATCACACCAGGGACACTCATGCAGGAAGTGACATCACACCAGGGACACTTATTCAGGAAGTGACATCACACCAGGGACACTCATACAGGAAGTGACATCACACCAGGGACACTCACGCAGGAAGTGACATCACACCAGGGACACTCATACAGGAAGTGACATCACACCAGGGACACTCATTCCAGTCAAAGTCAAAGAAACAGTTTTTTTGACTCCACACATTACCCATCCATCCATCCATCCATTCAACAAAATAAAGTGACTCTTTCCTGTAAAGTTGTTTATTGCAGAATTGTACTAAACGAGCCGCTTCTTGAACCCTGAACTCTCCAAACGCAGTGTCCATGACGACCACAGCTCATTAACCCCATCATCGCCTCCAGCCCGAGAGAGAGGCCGAGGAGGGAGGAAAAGAGAGGAAGGAGAGAGAGTGAGATGAGCGAGTGGGAGGTCGAGCCCTGGACCGCCGCCCATAATGAGGCCGATTAGGACAGCGTCATCACCAGGAGGCGCAGGCAAAGTGGTGTCACAACTTGAAGAGATTAAGAGTCATGAGTCTGAGCAAGAGACGACCGGCAACGGGACGAGCCAGGGGTGAGGAGGGGGAGGAGAGAGGGCAGGGGTGAGGAGGGTGAGGAGAGAGGGCAGGGGTGAGGAGGGGGAGGGTGAGGAGACAGGGCGGGGGTGAGGAGGGGGAGGAGAGAGGGCAGGGGTGAGGAGGGTGAGGAGAGAGGACAGGGGTGAGGAGGGGGAGGGTGAGGAGACAGGGCGGGGGTGAGGAGGGGGAGGAGAGAGGGCAGGGGTGAGGAGGGTGAGGAGAGAGGACAGGGGTGAGGAGGGGGAGGGTGAGGAGACAGGGCGGGGGTGAGGAGGGTGAGGAGAGAGGGCAGGGGTGAGGAGGGGGAGGAGAGAGGGCAGGGGTGAGGAGGGGGAGGAGAGAGGGCAGGGGTGAGGAGGGGGAGGAGAGAGGGCAGGGGTGAGGAGGGGGAGGAGAGAGGGCAGGGGTGAGGAGGGGGAGGAGAGAGGGCAGGGGTGAGGAGGGGGAGGGTGAGGAGAGAGGGCAGTTGTGAGGAGGGGGAGGGTGAGGAGACAGGTCAGTTGACATAGACTCTAGTGACACCAGCGCCATCAGGTGGTGAAACTGTTTCCTCTTGAGCTCGTGTGAAACGCGCCGAGTGCAAAATTATTTATGCAAATGAGCTTTGATTGTTGTTTTGTTCATGTGAGTTTTTCTTTGACCCACTTTTCTGTCGCTTTAAAGATTGTGTGATATTTTCCTTCAAACTCAATCACTGAATATTTAGTGAAACAGTCGATTTAAACGCGTCGCATTTTATTTGACAGGAATGAGACGAATGTGACGCAAATAGAGTTTTGTTCTGCTCTTTTAACACGTCACAAACGCCGCCATATTGTGCCGAGGGTCATTGTTTGGTGGTAAATGCGGGTTCACGGACACGTCTCCTCAAACATTCAAGTCTTTTCCATGTGCTATTTCTCTTTTGAATATCGCAGTTAATTTGAATTCGTGGAAAGATCAGAAGTTCCGCAGACCCAAGATTCAAAGGGAGGAAAGATCCGGAGGAGAACGTGTCCTTGAAAATCGGCTGAATGAGGCTCAAGTGAATGAGAAAAGTTTAGCAAAAGAAAAGAAGTGAAGAAATTGTGACTCTTCTCTCGCTTTTCTCGCTCTCAACGCGGGAAAAAAACGATGATTTTCAGGGAACGAACGGGAGCAAACGACAGCTGGAACAAGACGATGTTCCGCTGCACGTTCCACGCGTCGGTAAAGGCTCGTGGGAGGAGCTCGTGCTGCTGCTCATGACGAGTGTGACCTCCGGTTGACCTTGGGCCCCTGCAAACACTGCGACATCCGTGCCCCAAACACTGTGTGACTTTATCAACTTCATTTCGATCCGTGTTTACTTTTGCAGAGCCTAAAGTGAGCAGAGCTAAACTCACATCGTCTTAGAACAGAGCGATTGTGCTATGCTGCTCCCACAGCTTGAACTCCTGAGGGATTTTCACTCAATTTTATTAAAAAAAACGAACTAGAATCCGACAAAAATTCTACTTTTAATTTGTCTTCAATGTCTCTTTTTTATCTGTGAATGTATTTATGATGGGGTTTTTTATAGCGCCAACGGACGGCGCCATTTTGACAGGAGCACAGCCGTTTTGTTTTTGGTTGGTAACGTTTTCGGTAAAAGTCGATTTTATGAACATTTACAGGGAAAGAGCCGATAACTCTAAGACTGACGATGAAGCAGTCTCCATGACGACGATCCAAACCCTCCATATTCACTGCGATCGCTTGAAGACGTTGCTTTTCCCTAAAAATGGCGAGTATTTGGTATGATTCATGTCTGTCATATTCCAAAGACTTTAAGTAAGAAAAGTGTTAAAAACGTTGCGTGGCGACATGGCCCAAAGGATCATGGTCTATGGAGCCACAAAAAACAATGTATTTGAAGTTTAAACTCCACGTTCTCATGTTTTTATCATTCTGACTTAGTTTGGTGGTGTAGTTTGGTGATCACGGTTTTAATTACGGTGAAGAAATGTTGAAGAAAAATGACAGGAAGTGGAGCTGAATCCCTCTGTGATGTCATCAGTGTGCGACACAGAGAGTTTAAACCATGGTTGGACTAAATAAAGGTGTTTTATGGTCTTATTGTGCGTCAGGTCAGAACTGTTGTGTGGTTTATGTGGAGTTTGGCTCTTGTTTACAGTCTGGTTGCTGTGGTAACAGCTGTGGAATCACCTCTACCTGTGTTACATCTGTGCTCCATGTCCAACCAGGAAGTACAATTATAAACTTTACACAAACGGTTAAACTGGGAACAAACGAGCCAAATGTTTAGTCGAATCTGAAATAATATCGTGCCGAAATGCTTCGCCGCTGCGTCCACGCGCGTTCTAATTACTTTTCATCTTTGCTTTCCGAGCCTTTTAGTGAAGAAATAGGGCCAGATATTCTTTTGAACTTCCAAATTCACCCTTTTGAATATTTGCCATTCGTCTAAAACATTTGCCGTGGCTTTCGAAGTCAATCAGGCGCACGCGGGCGGGGTCGCGATGAGCTGTTTACCCGCCGCGCTCGAGGTCACCGCCGCGCACTCTCGTCTGAATGCGAGAAACGACAGAAATGCGAATGACAACTCTGTATACGAATGACAACTCTGTATGCGAATGACAACTCTGTATGCGAATGACATCTCTGTATGCGAATGACAACTCTGTATGCGACGCACAGCCGGGACCGAGCGGCGGGACCGAGCGCCGCCGCCGCATTAGCAAGCGGGAGAGTTCACCGCGAGTCAAGAGCGCGACGATCGGAGAAGCGGGGTGATTTCAACGCGCATGCGCATCCGGGGCAAGGTGATTGATCGGGCAGAGATCGCGCGGAACGTCGAGGGGAATTTGATGGAAATGTAAAAGACCGAACGGGACAAAAAGGGGTCGCACGAGTGGTCACGAACGGTTCGGAAAAGTTTACGTGAAAAATGTCTGGTTTAGTAAAGTTATGGAGTTGTAAAGTTCGTCGGTATTCCTCTGGTGCTGCACACGGTTCCTCTGGTGCTGCACACGGTTCCTCTGGTGCTGCACACGGTTCCTCTGGTGCTGCACACGGTTCCTCTGGTGCTGCACACGGTTCCTCTGGTGCAGCACACGGTTCCTCTGGTGCTGCACACGGTTCCTCTGGTGCTGCACATGGTTCCTCTGGTGCTGCACACGGTTCCTCTGGTGCTGCACACGGTTCACGGTTCCTCTGCTGCAGCACACGGTTCCTCTGGTGCTTCACACGGTTCCTCTGGTGCAGCACACGGTTCCTCTGGTGCAGCACACGGTTCCTCTGGTGCTGCACACGGTTCCTCTGGTGCTGCACACGGTTCGCGGTTCCTCTGCTGCAGCACACGGTTCCTCTGGTGCTGCACACGGTTCCTCTGGTGCAGCACACGGTTCCTCTGGTGCTGCACACGGTTCACGGTTCCTCTGCTGCAGCACACGGTTCCTCTGGTGCTTCACACGGTTCCTCTGGTGCAGCACACGGTTCCTCTGGTGCTGCACACGGTTCCTCTGGAGCTGCACACGGTTCCTCTGGTGCTGCACACGGTTCCTCTGGTGCTGCAAACGGTTCCTCTGGTGCTGCACACGGTTCCTCTGGTGCAGCACACGGTTCCTCTGGTGCTGCACACGGTTCCTCTGCACACGGTTCCTCTGCACACGGTTCCTCTGCACACGGTTCCTCTGGTGCTTCCCACGGTTCCTCTGGTGCTGCACACGGTTCCTCTGCACATGGTTCCTCTGGTGCTGCGATATGACGTTAATTCACACAAATCAGTCCGACATCAGCGACTTATTGGCGCCTTTAGCTACAAAATGAGTCCAGAAAATGACATTTGAACTGCCAAATGCGACGGATGTGTTTTTTTAATATGCAAATAACAATGAATATCTGTTTCAAGTGCCGTTTTATTACTTTTACGTACATTTTAAGCAGTTGTTCCGTCCGCGATTGAGCGTTACACGATGCCAGCTCGAGCCTTCCGCTGATTTTGTACTTCATATGTATCTGCGTTTTTTCTGTAATATTTTGTCTGATTACATAACTAAAACATTCCTCAGTAATAAGATGCTCACTGTAATAATTAACACCGTGCGGACGACTCACGTTAATTAACAGAAAAGCTGAACATCACAAGGAGAAAATCGCTCGGAAACAATAACGACGGCTCTCAGAGGAGGAGTGTTAGCGCTCGTATCGATTCCGTTTGTTCCGACGAGGGAACGACTCCCAAACCCTCTTTGTCTGCTCCAAACTCCGCCTCCTCTGTCGCCCGCGGAAACAATCGCCGACGACGACGTGTTTGTGTTTGTTTCGGGGCCAAAGTGCGATCCAGGTGTTTTTCCTAACTGAGTTGTGAGCGTTTGTCCTGGAGGAGACGAGACGCTCTGGAGTCGATGAAAGGGGAAACGATTCGAGCCGATCCCCCAAAAGAGACCACAAAGGAGACCACAAAAGAGACCACAAAAGAGGAGCCAAAAGAGACCACAACAGAGACCACAAAAGAGACCACAAAAGAGACCACAAAAGAGGAGCCAAAAGAGACCACAAAAGAGACTCCAAAAGAGACCACAAAAGAGACCACAAAGGAGACCACAAAAGAGGAGCCAAAAGAGACCCCAAAAGAGACCCCAAAAGAGACCCCAAAAGAGACCACAAAAGAGACTCCAAAAGAGACCACAAAAGAGACCACAAAAGAGGAGCCAAAAGAGACCCCAAAAGAGACCACAAAAGAGACCACAAAAGAGGAGCCAAAAGAGACCCCAAAAGAGACCACAAAAGAGACTCCAAAAGAGACCACAAAAGAGACTCTGGAGACCACAACAGAGACCACAAAGGAGACCACAAAAGAGACCACAAAAGAGGAGCCAAAAGAGACTCCAAAAGAGACCACAAAAGAGACCACAAAAGAGACCACAAAGGAGACCACAAAAGAGGAGCCAAAAGAGACCCCAAAAGAGACCCCAAAAGAGACCACAAAAGAGACTCCAAAAGAGACCACAAAAGAGACCACAAAAGAGGAGCCAAAAGAGACCCCAAAAGAGACCACAAAAGAGGAGCCAAAAGAGACCCCAAAAGAGACCACAAAAGAGGAGCCAAAAGAGACCCCAAAAGAGACCACAAAAGAGACTCCAAAAGAGACCACAAAAGAGACCACAAAGGAGACCACAAAAGAGACCACAAATGAGGAGCCAAAAGAGACCCCAAAAGAGGAGCCAAAAGAGGAGCCGTTTGGTGATTACGGCCACAGATCGAGGCCCACTCTGCGCCCTCTGCTCGCTCCTCTTCATCCTCCTCTCTTCAATCTCTCTTCATTCTCTGCTTCATCCTCCTCTCTTCATCCTCTTCTCATCATCCTCTTTTCATCCTCCTCTCATCATCTTCTCTTCATCCTCTCTTCATCCTCTTCTCATCATCCACTTTTCATCCTCCTCTTCATCCTCATCTCATCATCATCTGCTTCATCCTCCTCTTCATCCTCCTCTCTTCATTCTCCTCTCATCATCCTCTCTTCATCCTCCTCTTCATCCTCCTCTCATCATCCTCTCTTCATCCTCTTTTCATCCTCCCTTCATCCTCCTCTCTTCATTCTCTGCTTCATCATCCTCTCTTCATCCTCCTCTCTTCATCCTCTTCTCATCATCCTCTTTTCAATCTCCTCTTCATCCTCCTCTCTTCATTCTCTCTTCATCCTCCTCTTCATCCTCCTCTCTTCATCCTCCTCTCTTCATCCTCTCTTCATCCTCCTCTTCATCCTCCTCTCTTCATCCTCCTCTTCATCCTCCTCTTCATCCTCCTCTCATGATGAGGCCTTGTAAACTGTCCTCAGCATCGTTCCGTTTGGCTTTAAAACGACATCCGGGACGTTAAACACCAACAATGGACTCAATGGTTGAATTGAGCAGCAGCAGCAGCAGCAGCAGCAGCAGCAGCAGCAACAGCAGCAGCAGCAGCAGCAGCAGCAGCAGCAGCAGCAGCAGCAGCAACAGCAGCAGCAGCAGCAGCAGCAACAGCAGCAGCAGCAGCAGCAGCAGCAGCAGCAGCAGCAGCAGCAGCAGCAGCAGCAGCAACAGCAGCAGCAGCAGCAGCAGCAGCAGCAGCAGCAGCAGCAGCAGCAGCAGCAGCTGTCGTTCTTCAGTTGAACCTGTTGAACCACGACCTTCTCGATAGCCTTGAAGGATCACGTCCAAACAACGAGGTCATTACATCTTCGAACTCCTTGATTTTCAGCCAGCGTGCCGGGGAACACTAGTGTCCCTCGGAACACCAGCGTGCCGGGGAACACTAGTGTCACTCGGAACACCAGCGTGCCGGGGAACACTAGTGTACCTCGGAACACCAGCGTGCCGGGGAACACTAGTGTCCTTCGAAACACCAGCGTGCCGGGGAACACTAGTGTCCCTCGGAACACCAGCGTGCCGGGGAACACTAGTGTCCCTCGGAACACCAGCGTGCCGGGGAACACTAGTGTCACTCGGAACACCAGCGTGCCGGGGAACACTAGTGTCACTCGGAACACCAGCGTGCCGGGGAACACTAGTGTCACTCGGAACACCAGCGTGCCGGGGAACACTAGTGTCACTCGGAACACCAGCGTGCCGGGGAACACTAGTGTCACTCGGAACACCAGCGTGCCGGGGAACACTAGTGTCACTCGGCACGCTGGTGTTTAGTGTCCCTCGGAACACCAGCGTGCCGGGGAACACTAGTGTCCCTCGGAACACCAGCGTGCCGGGGAACACTAGTGTCACTCGGAACACCAGCGTGCCGGGGAACACTAGTGTCACTCGGAACACCAGCGTGCCGGGGAACACTAGTGTCACTCGGCACGCTGGTGTTTAGTGTCCCTCGGAACACCAGCGTGCCGGGGAACACTAGTGTCCCTCGGAACACCAGCGTGCCGGGGAACACTAGTGTACCTCGGAACACCAGCGTGCCGGGGAACATTAGTGTTCCTCGGAACACCAGCGTGCCGGGGAACACTAGTGTCACTCGGAACACCAGCGTGCCGGGGAACACTAGTGTCCTAATGGTGGGCCTTGAACAAAAGTCAGATTCACTGATTTCGTTGAATCATTTAGTTTCCTGATCAACTTCACCAAAAAAGAGAGCAACACAAACATTCCAAGAGCCACAGTGACACCGGCACCAACAATATTTACAATATTTACTGTTTATATATTGACTTTAGAACTGTTTTTCCCCTCGGACGCTTTTTTCAAACTTTTTTTTCGAGTCATACTTTTTGGTTGAAAATATTCTGCGTCATATTAGACAAAATAAAGATTGTTGGAGTCATTATTCTAGGCCATGATGTGAGGTCAGGCACGGCTAAATTTGTTCTTTTATTGCTCTTGTTTGTCTATTGTGCACCGTATTTTCCTGAGTATAAGTCGCACCAGCCAAAAAATGCATAATAGAGAAGAAAAAAAACATATAGAAGTCGCACTGGAGTATAAGTATAAGTAAATAAGTATAAATATGAGTATAAGTCGCAAAACTATGAAAAAAGGTGCGACTTATTGTCCGGAAAATACGCTATTTCCTTTCCACACTCTCTTATGTCCTGTTCTCCGTGTCTTTTCCCCTGTAGATGTTCGTCTTCTGTCTTTCTGTCCAGTCTGAGAGTGTTGATTGCTCTCCTTCTCCTCCCGTCCGTCACCGCGTCTCCCGGAACTCAAATACCGCACGACTCGAGGCCGCGCGCCCCGACCGAAGCCGCTCTAATTCGGTTACACTTTATTAACGTCGCCGCGCCTTCGCCATTAATCGCGTTAGGCCCGCCCCTGACAGCCCGCGCGCGCCGTTAGCCGTCCGCGGCGAGACAATCAGATGGGATACATTTTAAACGCGCGTCATTATCGCGGCGGGTCGCTCCGGTGTGGCCCCCGCGCGCCTCTCCGCTCCCAATCCCAATTCATTAATATGCAAACGTATTCAAATCAGATTGTAATTAAGCAGCGACCGAGTGGGAAGCCTTTTCATGTTAATTTATGATAAACTCTATTTTTGATTGAGACGGATATGCGCGCGCCTGACCTGAATGCAGACAGGACCCCGCCTGAGAGGCCCCTGAGCGGCCGCGCAGACCTCACAGCTGATTGTCGTCACGGAGGAGTAATAAAGATCCATTTGAATCATGTTTTCCTGCTGCGCCCGTGATGAAAACACGTTGGCGGTGTCTTTTCTTTTTCTTTACACTTTGTTTGGTCTCAAAATATTATCCAGGTGAAGAAAATTCTTTGGTGGCACTAAAATCTAACGCATGAAGTAAAGTGAAGTCGGTCTAAACGAGGCTAACAACAATAGCTGAGATGGATGAGACGCTTGATTCCTGGTGAGGTCTGGTACACACTGCAGTATGTGTAACTTTACTTGTCTCCACGGAGATGTTATTGCATTGCTCATGTTTTTTCCTGGTCTTATCTCCATGGAGACAAGCAGATGAAACTACCGGCTGAAGTTACAGGTCAGATCTGCGACGAGGCGAGCACACTCAGAGTAAGAATGCAGGTTTTACAATACATTTTTGAGCAATAAAGACACACCAGATACTACTACTACTACTACTACTACTACTACTACTACTACTACTACTACTACTACTACTACTACCACTACTACTACTACTATTACAACTACTACAACAACTACTACTACTACTACTACTACTACTACTACTACTACTATTACTATTACTATTACTACTACAACTACTACAACTACTACTACTACTACTACCACTACTACTACTACTATTACAACTACTACAACAACTACTACTACTACTACTACTACTACTGCTTACTGCTATTACTACTATTACTTCTACTACTACTACTACTACTATACTACTTCTACTACTACAGGTATGGCCCTTCAGAGTACAGAAGATGAGACAACAAGGGACAGACACTCTTGACTCTTGATGCACCTTTAGCGCTGCAGTGAGTCTGGTGAAGGTGAAAAGATTTTAAAAACACAGAGGAGCCGATGCGCTGAGATCAAATGTGGTTGAAATGATGAAATGAAGCGCTCAGCTTCCTCTGCGCCACAGTAAACATGAACACATGAACCACACGGTGAAACACGACTCCAGGTTCATGTGTCAGGACCGAGACAAAACTCACATCGTCTTAGAACAGAGCGATTGTTCTATGCTGCTCCCACAGCTTGGAACTCTCACTGAGGGACTTTCACTCAATTTCATCAAACAATTTCATCTTCAGTGCCTCTTTTTAAATGTGTAAATGTATTTGGGATTTTTCCATAGCGCTAATGGACTGCGCCATTTTGACAGGAGCGCCACATCCGTTTTTTCTGGTTAAACGCCCAACTATCGACACCTATCACTAACTTCAACCATAATCTCCTCTAATTTAACCATGTCGCTATTGTAAATTAATAAATTATCCCCATTTAAGACAATCTGATGTAGTTTTTTACCTCTGATTGTGACGTAGAGGAGCTCAGAAGCCGCTAAAGCCGTGTGTGGGCGCCCCTAGTGGCTGTGGGGCCCTGCACATTTGCACACTCTGCTTATGCGCCTCTCATTACACGTTACTCCGGGGAGGATGAACCGTCTGTCTCTCCCGCCTCCCTCCTCACCCCGTCAGCCCCTGCTCCTGACCTTTCCTCTTATTACTGCTACACTTGTGACACGTCGCGCGGAGGAGGACGAGGGGATGAAGAGGCTTTAGACGCTCAGAACAATGAACCCATCTCGTCTCGTCAAAAGGGCGCCACCTGCAAATAGACCCTGATTACACGGCTACTTTACACGGGATTAATATTGTTATTGGAGTCAAACATGAGGGAATATGACGAGGAGGGGAACGTCATCGAAGCGTTTTCTTCAAATCAAGCCAATTCTGACGATTTACACAAGGACAAGGCCGAAGACTTGAATGTATATTTCAAAGTATTAAAACAAGAGCAGAGACAAGGGGAAAGAGGGATGAGAGAGTTTAGGAGAAGAAGAGAAGAAGAGATAGAAAAGGAGAATGTAGAGAGAGCGGAGGATACTGTGGGCTTAGAGATGGAGCAACAGTGCCCCCTGTCTGTCACAATCAGATCACAATGTAAGAGTATTTTCTGAACATTTTATAATACGTGTGTGCATAAAATAAACCCTTGGTTGACTTAAGACATGCTATGTGGATTAATTAGTTGACTAAAAAAGACCTTACAGGACCTCGACTGCGGGAGTTCATGTAAAATCAACTATTTATCCAGAAAACTACTAGTAAACACTATATTTATATGTAAAAATGTATATTAAACTCACAAGTCACTCCCAAATCCTCTGCTGACTCCAGGTGTTCTCATTTCTGCCGTTTGTCCTGTAGAAATTAACCAATCGAGCAGCTCTAGAAGAGCTGATAAGGCAGCGCTGTCCATGGTCCTGAAAGTCAAAGCCGAGTCATTTTTTAAGCTCTTTTACTGCACAGCCACACAACGCAAAGGGTCTCTGTGCTTTCTATGTGGAGTTTGCATGTTCTGCCTCTGTCTGTGTCCTGGCACTTCTGAGAAATGTAACTCTAAAGTTCTGGCCATACGGTCATGCTCATAGGGTCATGCTCATAGGGTCATGCTCATAGGGTCATGCTCATGGGGTCATGCTCATAGGGTCATGCTCATAGGGTCATGCTCATAGGGTCATGCTCATAGGGTCATGCTCATACGGTCATGCTCATAGGGTCATGCTCATAGGGTCATGCTCATAGGGTCATGCTCATAGGGTCATGCTCATAGGGTCATGCTCATAGGGTCATGCTCATACGGTCATGCTCATAGGGTCATGCTCATAGGGTCATGCTCATAGGGTCATGCTCATAGGGTCATGCTCATACGGTCATGCTCATAGGGTCATGCTCATAGGGTCATGCTCATAGGGTCATGCTCATACGGTCATGCTCATCGGGCAATGGAAAGAGAAAGTGAACAGAACGTATAAATAAATAACTCAGTTCTAATCAAAGTGTCAGCTATATTTTTATATTTTTAAAGTTGATTTATTCATTTCCTTTTTATATATTTGCTTTTTAGTAAAATAAACAAACCATTACAATAACAACATAAAAAGACACGAAAAAAGGGACAAATTTCTTTTTGAAAAAATTATAATAAAGATGTATAAAATGTTTAACAATATATATAATAAATGAATCATTATTATATTATAATAATGATTCACTTATGATATACATTGTTAAACATTTGGACACATCCATGTCCTGTGGTGATCGATAACAACGGTAATTGTGCCCAATAACGTGACAGTTTGGACCAGTTTTAATTATAATAAGCCAATGATCTAATAATGGCCAATAATGTGATCATTTTAGTCAAATTTAAATGCAACACGCTGATAATCGCGTCCCACAATTTAATAATGTCTAAAGTTATTACATTATCATCTGATTATTACACCATTGACCTGTCGTAAGTCAGAATGTAAGAACCTTTTATTTTCAGCTCCTGGTACTTTTAGTTCCACTTTATGTTTCTTTCATTTTCTGACTCAGACAAACTTTCCTGATCCAATGAAAAGAAACGACTTGGACACCGCGGCTCCTGAAATACAATCAACTGTTGTTTGCCTCATTTAATACAATATTTAGATGTAAACGGCAGTTAGACCGTCACCGTCACCGTGGTTCCTCTGACTAAACACAGACC
This sequence comes from Eucyclogobius newberryi, assembly GCF_026437365.1. Lineage (NCBI taxonomy): Eukaryota > Metazoa > Chordata > Actinopteri > Gobiiformes > Gobiidae > Eucyclogobius > Eucyclogobius newberryi. Next base: position 32,449,148 of record NW_027316500.1, on the reverse strand, counting down.
GTGGACCTGGGAGCGGCTCTAAAGTGGATTTGTGCTTCATCCCGTGGTTCCTCCTCCTCTTCGGCCCCCCCAGCTCAGACCCGCTCCTCCGCCTCGCTCTTTCCCTCCCGCTGCGAGACGAGAGCCCTGTCCGAGTCTCTCCATCTCATTACGTCCTGATTTGTTTTCTCTCGTATCCAATAAACTTCCAATTCGGCGGTCAATCAGTCACCTCCGCGGCCGGTCACAGCACCTACCGCGGGGGGAAGAACGAGCTCTGAGGGGGGAGGTACCGGGGCCGGGCCGACGCTCCCGACGCGCCCGGAGCCGAGGAGCGGGCGTGAGCGAGTCGCGTGCGGGTAACGACACGCTGCTGCGGTCGATGGGCGGAGAATTTGCGGCGATGGAAGCGATTTAGGCAAAGCTGATGAAAATGCCCCCTGCTGGTGGAATCTAGTTAGATATCACGGCCCAGTGGGATTCATATTGATTGGTGTTTTCCAGGGTTGTATATAAAGCCAGACTAAACCACGGCGTAGTCTTCATGTCGTGTACTATTATGTATCTAACGAGACGCCCGTTTAAAGCTGCACTGTGTAACTTTTGTGGAGGGGTCCGCCACCTGCTCGTCAGAAGTCAAGCACAGTCTCATTTGAACCGAAGTCATTCACGTTTCATTTGATAAAGATGTGGTTTGAGTCCGGCCCATTTCTTTGTGTTTTTCCTGCTTCTAGAACGTTCCAGAGAGATCCATCCATCGTTTCTGCTGCAGCAAGTCCAAGATACGAAGGAAATAAGTCAAATCAACTCATAACGTGCAAATTAATGCCATACTATGGAATATTACAGCCACCAAGAAGTGACACAGTGAAAACACCACAAGTTCACTCACTTCAGCCTCAAGTTCACACCTCCAACATCTCCTCATCTCTCACGTTCATGCTCCTCCTGCTCCTCCTGCTCCTCCTCCTCTTACTGTTAACTCTCCTCTCCCCTCTCTCTCCCCTCTCCTCTCTCTCTCCCCCCTCTCTCCCCTCTCTCTCCCCCTCTCTCCCCCCTCTCCCCTCTCTCCCCTCTCTCTCCCCCTCTCTCCCCCCTCTCCCCTCTCTCCTCTCTCCCCCTCTCTCCTCTCTCCCCCCTCTCCCCTCTCTCCTCTCTCCCCCTCTCTCCTCTCTCCCCCTCTCTCCCCCCTCTCCCCTCTTTCCTCTCTCCCCCTCTCTCCTCTCTCCCCCTCTCTCCCCCCTCTCCCTGCTTGTAATTAGCCTGAGCAGTGGTTGGGTGGCAGTGCCTCATTTGCATGGCTGGAGTTAATTGCAGAAGCAGAGCAGGTGTACGGCAATAATGATCATCACACATGACACTCACCTGTGACCTGCGGGAGTGCACGAGGAGGAGCGTGCGCAAAGAGGAGTGTGCACGAGGAGGAGTGAATGAGGAGGAGCGTGCACAAGGAGGAGTGCACGAGGAGGAGCGTGCACAAGGAGTGTGCACGAGGAGGAGTGCATGAGGAGGAGCGTGCACAAGGAGGAGTGCACAAGGAGGAGCGTGCACAAGGAGGAGTGTGCACGAGGAGGAGTGCATGAGGAGGAGCGTGCACAAGGAGGAGTGCACGAGGAGGAGCGTGCACAAGGAGTGTGCACGTGGAGGAGTGTGCACAAGGAGGAGTGTGCACGAGGAGGAGTGAATGAGGAGGAGCGTGCACAGGGAGGAGTGCACGAGGAGGAGCGTGCACAAGGAGTGTGCACGAGGAGGAGTGTGCACAAGGAGGAGTGTGCACGAGGAGGAGTGCATGAGGAGGAGCGTGCACAAGGAGGAGTGCACAAGGAGGAGCGTGCACAAGGAGGAGTGTGCACGAGGAGGAGTGCATGAGGAGGAGCGTGCACAAGGAGGAGTGCACGAGGAGGAGCGTGCACAAGGAGTGTGCACGAGGAGGAGTGTGCACAAGGAGGAGTGTGCACGAGGAGGAGTGCATGAGGAGGAGCGTGCACAAGGAGGAGTGCACAAGGGGGAGCGTGCACAAGGAGGAGTGTGCACGAGGAGGAGTGCATGAGGAGGAGCGTGCACAAGGAGGAGTGCACGAGGAGGAGCGTGCACAAGGAGGAGTGTGCACGAGGAGGAGTGAATGAGGAGGAGCGTGCAAAAGGAGGAGTGCACGAGGAGGAGCGTGCACAAGGAGTGTGCACGAGGAGGAGTGTGCACAAGGAGGAGTGTGCACGAGGAGGAGTGCATGAGGAGGAGCGTGCACAAGGAGGAGTGCACAAGGAGGAGCGTGCACAAGGAGGAGTGTGCACGAGGAGGAGTGCATGAGGAGGAGCGTGCACAAGGAGGAGTGCACGAGGAGGAGCGTGCACAAGGAGTGTGCACGAGGAGGAGCGTGCACAAGGAGGAGTGTGCATGAGGAGGAGTGCACGAGGAGGAGCGTGCACGAGGAGGAGTGCACGAGGAGGAGCGTGCACAAGGAGTGTGCACGAGGAGGAGTGCATGAGGAGGAGCGTGCACAAGGAGGAGTGCACAAGGAGGAGCGTGCACAAGGAGGAGTGTGCACGAGGAGGAGTGCATGAGGAGGAGCGTGCACAAGGAGGAGTGCACGAGGAGGAGCGTGCACAAGGAGTGTGCACGAGGAGGAGTGTGCACAAGGAGGAGTGTGCACGAGGAGGAGTGAATGAGGAGGAGCGTGCACAGGGAGGAGTGCACGAGGAGGAGCGTGCACAAGGAGTGTGCACGAGGAGGAGTGTGCACAAGGAGGAGTGTGCACGAGGAGGAGTGCATGAGGAGGAGCGTGCACAAGGAGGAGTGCACAAGGAGGAGCGTGCACAAGGAGGAGTGTGCACGAGGAGGAGTGCATGAGGAGGAGCGTGCACAAGGAGGAGTGCACGAGGAGGAGCGTGCACAAGGAGTGTGCACGAGGAGGAGTGTGCACAAGGAGGAGTGTGCACGAGGAGGAGTGCATGAGGAGGAGCGTGCACAAGGAGGAGTGCACAAGGGGGAGCGTGCACAAGGAGGAGTGTGCACGAGGAGGAGTGCATGAGGAGGAGCGTGCACAAGGAGGAGTGTGCACGAGGAGGAGTGAATGAGGAGGAGCGTGCACAAGGAGGAGTGCACGAGGAGGAGCGTGCACAAGGAGTGTGCACGAGGAGGAGTGTGCACAAGGAGGAGTGTGTACGAGGAGGAGTGCATGAGGAGGAGCGTGCACAAGGAGGAGTGCACAAGGAGGAGCGTGCACAAGGAGGAGTTTGCACGAGGAGGAGTGCATGAGGAGGAGCGTGCACAAGGAGGAGTGCACGAGGAGGAGCGTGCACAAGGAGTGTGCACGAGGAGGAGCGTGCACAAGGAGGAGTGTGCATGAGGAGGAGTGCACGAGGAGGAGCGTGCACGAGGAGGAGTGCACGAGGAGGAGCGTGCACAAGGGGAGTGCACGGGGAGCATGCACGGGGAGGAGCGTGCCCGAGGGGAGTGCACGAGGGGAGTGCACGAGGAGGATCGTGCATGAGGGGAGTGCACGAGGGGAGTGCACGAGGAGCGTGCACGAGGAGGAGCGTGCACACGAGGAGGAGTGCATGAAGGGAGTGCACGAGGAGGAGCGTGCACACGTTTTACAAAAATAAAAGATGACATAAAAGTGAACCACAAAAGTGTTGAGTATGACTATGGTTTTATAAAAAAAACAAGTTACATGTCAGATCCGTGCAGAGGCGAGTCCACTCACAGTAAGAAGAAGGTTATTTTTTATGTATTTCTGAGCAATAAAAACATGTATTTGACTAAAGCGACAGAGACGAGTTTAATCAAGGTCAATGTTTCTTCGTTTGTCACAAAACACACAGAAGAAGAAGAGCTAACAGCATTAGCAGCGCTGCATTAGCTAATGATAATGCAGCGCTGCTAATGCTAACACAGCGCTGCTAACGCTAATGCAGCGCTGCTAATGCTAACGCAGCGCTGCTAATGCTAACGCAGCCCTGCTAATGCTAACGCAGCGGTGCTAATGCTAACACAGCTGTGCTAATGCTAATGCCGCACTGAGGAACATCCGGGCAAAGCGCTCACATCCGGGCACGAGCAGAAAAGTGACGCAGTGTAACTTTAAACATCATCCTCTTCTTTAGTTCTGCTTTTTCCTCCTTCTGTCCTTTTGTCCCATGTCTCTGGACGGTCCTCGGTCCAGGGTTTCTTTTGGACCCGCCTCTGTGGACGCTCTTCGGTCCAGGGTTTCTTTTGGGCCCGCCTCTGTGGACGCTCTTCGGTCCAGCGTTTCTCTTGGGCCCGCCTCTGTGGACGCTCTTCGGTCCAGGGTTTCTTTTGGGCCCGCCTCTGTGGACGCTCTTCGGTCCAGAGTTTCTTTTGGACCCGCCTCTGTGGACGGTCTTCGGTCCAGAGTTTCTTTTGGACCCGCCTCTGTGGACGCTCTTCGGTCCAGCGTTTCTCTTGGACCCGCCTCTGTGGACGCTCTTCGGTCCAGGGTTTCTTTTGGACCCGCCTCTGTGGACGCTCTTCGGTCCAGGGTTTCTTTTGGACCCCTCTCTGTGGACGCTCTTCGGTCCGGCGTTTCCTGAAGACGGAGCAGATGGTGGTTTCCCCGCTCGGCTTCAAACGCTCGTGTGTGCGGCTGGTTTCACGCACACGCTCGTCATTAGCATTGCTGCGCTTCAGGCAGAGACGTTTCTGCAGATCGGGTTTGTCTAAAGTGGTTTTTCTTTTGTTTCTTTTTCTTTCAGCGTTTTTAGTATCTGCTCTGGACGCTTCAGACCAAAGTCACACGAGGAGAAATAACGCCAGAGTTTTCTGAAAACCGAGACCGTTCAGTTTCGTTCGTATCGTTCCTGGTCAAATGATGGAACGTAGTTAAAGCTGCACTGTGTAACTTTCCTGTCTCTGGGGAGATGTTTTGGCTTGGAGTTTTCCACAAGTTGATATTTAACTAATTTACCTTTGTTTCGTGCTATTAACAGGGAGTGTTACAGGTCAGATCTGTGGAGAGGCATGTTTATTAGCAATAAAAACAGAGATGGACGAGTTTAATGCCGCACTGTGGAACATCTCTGTACGATATTTATTCAAATCCAGAGCAGTTGATAAACTCTGAAACCTTTTTTGGGCCAATGCATAATGAAAAAATAATGATCAATAGAATCAGTTCATTTCAGACACAATAAATAAGCTTTTTATCCACATTTTGTGTAGCTTCACGTCAGACGTTTAAAAGAATGAATCAAACTAAAGACTAAAGACTGTGCTGGAGAAGGTCGATATATTCACCAAAAAGCCTTTGTATCGGCCTCATATCATCGAGTTTATTCAGACAAAAAGATGGAAACGTTACACTGTGGAGTAGTTAAAGCGCCCCCTGCAGGTCAGACGACTCACTGGACTAAAACGCAGTCTTCAGAATTTTGCTAAAAATGATTAAACACATTTTTTAAGTTTATAATGTCACTTCCTGTTTGTATTTGATGACATCACAGTAGGAAATTACCCAGCAAACACTGGGCCAAACCTCATCTAGTGTCACAATGTTTTTATTGACAAATATATGAGAGCGACTTTATTTTGTTGAATTAATGTTTAGGGAGTGAAAAAAGTTGTATAAATTCTGCATAAACTTTGATTGGAATGAGGTGTGATGTCACTTCCTGTCATTTTCTACAGATTTTTCAAAGTTTTCTCCACAAATACCTGCTTGATTAATGTAAAACTATACAACAGGTACAAATACAACAAATAAAGTCAGAATTAGAACATTGTAAAAACCTGTCATCTGCACTTTAAGGTTTACGTTTTATTTGAGTTTGTGACATATTTGGTCCAAGTCTGTCTTTTGTTCCCAGATGTTGTACATTTGTCAAAAACACTCTGCCCGTACATGTCATTTGTCCCGTCCGTCTGTTGAAACGTCCCAAACTGGATCAAAGAGCCTCTGTTTGACACGAGGCTGTGGAATCCTGTACCCAACACATGCCCTTTCTCCTCCAATCACCTCCTCTTTCATCAGATCTGTCATCGCTTTAACCACATCTGAAAACCCCGAGCGTCCCGCGGGAGCCGCCCAGCGCCGCCGCCGCTCGGCCCCAGAACGGGCCTCCATCCCGGGCCAGCTCTCGTTGGCAGCCCCCCTGAAAGCCCCGGCGCTGCGCTGGCTCCGCTCCAGTCAGCTTAAACACTTCCTATTTGATTTAGGGGCCAACTGTTGTCCCCTCTGCCTCTAATGGACTGAAATCACCGCACCTGTCTCCGCGCCCGTCACCGGAATGGGTTCTGGCGTTTCGGAGGAGCAGACATGGAGCCGGGCGGAGCTGGCAGGAGGTCGGCTGCTCGCGTTTCAACACGTCCAGTGATTTATGATGCTTTTGTTCATTAAAGAGATTAGCCCTGAGCAAAGGAGGAGGAGGCTGGAACTGGAGACCGGGCCGTGGCAGGGCGTTTGTGGAGCCAGGGAACTGTATTTAAATCACCAGAGACAAAGGTCAGAGTAAAAACTCACTGTGGAACATTTCAATTAAAGATGCATCGACTATGAAAGTGTTTTAAACGTGACAAAAATGTATATATTTTTTATTGCAGTAAAACCATAGATTACAGTGAGCGGGCTTGCCTCTCCACAGACCTGACTGCATGTTGTTCCTTTGGTCTTTGGTGTACAGAAAGTTACACACTGCTGCTTTAAGTAAGGAAAGCTGGTAAAGTGCTTCTTTAGTCGGACGAGTTTGTCATGAAGAAAGTAGAATTCAGTTTTTTTCATCTGGAACAAGACGCTTCTCAATCTGTGGATCTGGTCTGAGATAGAGAAATCCTATTACGTCCTATGGTCCATTATCAGAGTTCTCAGACTAAACTGAAGCTTTTTCTACAATAGAAAACTCCCGGACGAATGAGGGATTAAACTTATAAAGAACGTCATTTATAATAGTTTTTAGTGTTGAATTGATGGTGTTTTTGTCATAAACAGGAAAACTGCTCATTTTACATCATATTTCAATTCTAATCTGAAACAAAAGATTATGATGTTTCCAGCTTCTCGTGCTCTGGATGTGAAGCAGTTTTATTCAGGCTAAAAACAGTAGCTGATTAGAGTGTTGTGAAGAACATGCAAATGACTTTAAAATTCTCCCTTTTTGTTTTTGTTGTTTTGGAAATCACTTAAAATTACAGACTATAAGACTATAAAATTATCCTTTTGTAGGTCATTTTGCATTTGTCTGTTACATAAACTTGAAATGAATACACTTAAATACATGTTTTAGCACATTTATGGTTGATCATGTAAAATGTGACATTAAAGACCTAATCACCAAAAGGAAAAAGAAAAGACTTTAAAAACATGGGGGAGCACTGCTGTTAAAGAACGCTGATTCTCGAACATGAAGATGAACCATAACATTCAGCACGTGGCTAACATTTGCCTCTAAAATAAGACTCAGAACTGACTTTCATATCTGTCGTTTACACGTATTTTCCGCGGCGGCGCTGGACAGATTCCTCTGCATAATTTAAATTTAATTGGACCGGGCCCGATTGTCTGGGGTCAAAACACACCGAAAATCACTCACATTAATCAAGATAAAATTATCAGCTGATGAATCTGTGTTCTAATTACTGCGCCTTTCTTTCCGCGCTTTTAATTACTGGCCTTCATTGTCTTTTCCATATGGTCGCCGCGCCCCCTCCGACAGCGCCACGCCAGCGCCGAAATAATTAGTGCGCGCGGCGACGGCTCGGAAGGACGCTTGGTTTGGTCAGGGAAAAACCTTCAAAACGTTCCTGTCGAGAAGCTGCAGGAGAAGGATGATAATGTCTGGAAAAGGGGATTTTAACAGTCAGAGGGATACTCATCATCATAGCTGGAGAGAAGGATGATAATGTCTGGAAAAGGGGATTTTAACAGTCAGAGGGATACTCATCATCATAGCTGGAGAGAAGGATGATAATGTCTGGAAAAAAGGATTTTAACAGTCAGAGGGATACTCATCATCATAGCAGGAGAGAAGGACAGGATCGAGCTCGTTTTAGGTCATTGTGGTGACTGAAAGGAGAATGGGGGACACGGGGAGAAACCGTCGAGATTCAGATTGGTGGACGCGTTTTCATCTCCACATGAAACAAAAACTGGCACGAAGCTTAATGTCGTCTGTATCAGCTTGAATGACTTAAAGTGGAAATCCGTAGTGCGCCTTTAGACCAGCGCGTAGCCATGGTAACGCTGCGACTCTGCATTGGAGACGTTTCAGGGGAAAAGAGTCGCGAGGCCGTCGAGGAATTACACGAATCGCTGTGGAAAGATTAGTGCAGCGCGTTGAAGCGAGGGGAAAAGGAAGGAAGCTAAGGAGGAGCCGGAAGAGTAGCAGGGAGGAGTCTGAGGAGGAGGAGGAGGAAGCTAAGGAGGAGCAGGAAGAGCAGCAGGGAGGAGTCTGAGGAGGAGGAGGAGGAAGCTAAGGAGGAGCAGGAAGAGCAGCAGGGAGGAGTCTGAGGAGGAGGAGGAGGAGGAAGCTAAGGAGGAGCAGGAGGAGGAAGCTAAGGAGTCTGAGGAGGAGAGGATTAGGAGGAGCAGGAGGAGGAGTCTGAGGAGGAGGTGAGGAGAAGGTGAGGAGGAGGCGAGGCGGTGGCTGTCGCTGTGAGGAGAGCGGCCTAATTAAAAAGTGGATGAATATTCATGAGACACTTTGTACCGCTGCTGCTAATTACACATTCAGAGCGAGCGAGTGATCACGGCTGACAACTCAATCCTCCTCCAGATGTGGTCTGAACCAGGTCTGAACCGGGTCTGAACCGGGTCTGAACCGGGTCTGAACCAGGTCTGAACCGGGTCTGAACCGGGTCTGAACCAGGTCTGAACCAGGTCTGAACCAGGTCTAAACCAGGTCTGAACCAGGTCTGAACCAGGTCTGAACCAGGTCTAAACCGGGTCTGAACCGGGTCTGAACCGGGTCTGAACCGGGTCTGAACCAGGTCTGAACCAGGTCTAAACCAGGTCTGAACCGGGTCTAAACCAGGTCTGAACCAGGTCTGAACCAGGTCTGAACCAGGTCTAAACCGGGTCTAAACCAGGTCTGAACCAGGTCTAAAGTCCTGAAGTTCAGAACAAACAAACATCTGGTTCAGAGCTGAATAAAGAGGACTTGGTTTAATAATGTACAATGTGCTTTCTCTCTGCCTCATGTTCAGTTTCATTTATAAACTAAAAAAACGGGACAAAATAAATATATAATACATTAAAAAAAATGAAATAAATATGCAAATGAGTATTCACATGCGTTTTCAAACAGAAACATGAAACAGTCTTTAATCACACTCACAGCCTCCAATCCACATTTACACTGGATATTATACAATCAAAACTGAAAAATAAATATATTCTACATAAAACATGAGATAAAGTATTCACATGCACGTACTTCAGTATTTCAGACACAAAATGTACTTAAACGTCGGATATTTTCTCTTGTTCTGTGGTTTTATTGCGTATGAGCCGCTGACTTAAGCATGAAAACAGTCGGTCTAAAACGTCGCCTCTTTAATAAATAAATGAAACCGTTTCTCCGTCTGACGAAACCTTTTAACGACGACTCTTTTCTGCTCGTAAAAAAGTGTTTGGAGACTTCACTTTGTCGTTAACGAAGCCGCGACGGAGCCAAAGTTCGGCCGCGTAAAAGATTTCAGACTCTGTAAAAAAAGAAAGACAGAAGAAGAAAAGACGACGGCCATTTTCTAAAGTAACGGCGGGAGCGGGACGGGGGCGGGACGAGGGCGGCGGCCATGTTGGGAGCGCTCGGCGGTTTTTACTGCGGCGTTTACGAGCGTCGCACGGCGAGCTTTCATTTGGGTAAGTGGGCGTCGACGCGGGGGACGGGCGCGCGGGTGAAGCGATGTGTCGGCGCCGGGACGGAGGCGGAGACGTTTACGGGACGTTTAAGAGGACGAGCGACGACGGGCCGCTCTTCAAGAACGACGAGGCGGAGTCAACAAATGTGTCAAGAGCGATGACGAGCAGCACTCGCGCTTCAGCCGCGGAAAGTCAACTTCAACAACGACGACGCTTTTGTTTGGCCACGATTTTTTACTTGAGTCATTTCCTGAAACACTAACTAGTTTTCTTTATCTTTTATTTACTTGTTTGTAAAGGACACGTATGAATGAATTATGAATATAAACATGTAAATTATTGTACATGTTTAAAAATACATTCATTAAAGTGAAATCGCCCAAAGAGTCGACTCGTTTACAGTTCTGTGAGTTTGTGTTTGGTTTTTGGCCCGCGGGCCGACGTTTACGTTCTTCTGGTCCCGGGAAAATGATGAACACATGAATACATGAAATCTATTTATTTTATTACATGTATTACATTTTTTACTATTTATGATTTATTTTTTATTTACTTTCATTTATTTGTTTATTTATTTTTTATTTATTTTTCATTTTACTCATTTTATTTATTTTATTTCATATTCATTTTTTCATTTTATTTATATTATTTTTTATTCATCTCATTTATCTCATTTTATTTTTCTCATGTATTTCATTCATTTTTGTATGTCCATTATTTTATTCATCTTATTTATTGTATTTATCTTTTGTTTTATATAAGTTATTTATTTAGTTTTTATTTTAGTTATCTTATCTGATTTATTGTATTTATTATTCCTTAATTCAATTTTATTTTAGTCTAAATGACCATCACAATCAAATATAAACATCTGTAACTATTGTCTTAAGTTTGACTCTTGTTTAAATCACCATCAGCTTCATCACAAACGGCTTCTTCAGTGTAAAAAGAAGAGACTTTACATGTGGCACGACTGACCCCTGGTGGCGGCGCGCTGCCATTACAAGAGCCTCACACTGGAGCTCGTTCTCCTTCAGCGTCACAGCAGCGGCTGGTGAATTATCTTTAGGTGGCGCTATTTTAAAGGTTGAATTTCGTAAATGTGATTTCCCGCGTTCTAGAGCATTTTAGGCACTTCTCAACCTCTTCGTCCTCCAGGGGGCGACAACACGCAGTAAAGAGGGAGATTATCCCCCAGAGCGGGAGGTTTCAATTTCTCTCAGAATTAAGAGAAATTAACAAGTAATTACTGACGAAAATACCAGAAGTCGGTCACCAGGACTTGTAGGGTCAACAGGACTTGTAGGGTCAACAGGACATGTAGGGTCAACAGGACATGTAGGGTCAACAGGACTTGTAGGGTCAACAGGACATGTAGGGTCAACAGGACTTGTAGGGTCAACAGGACTTGTAGGGTCAACAGGACATGTAGGGTCAACAGGACTTGTAGGGTCAACAGGACATGTAGGGTCAACAGGACTTGTAGGGTCAACAGGACTTGTAGGGTCAACAGGACTTGTAGGGTCAACAGGACATGTAGGGTCAACAGGACTTGTAGGGTCAACAGGACTTGTAGGGTCAACAGGACTTGTAGGGTCAACAAGACTTGTAGGGTCAACAGGACATGTAGGGTCAACAGGACTTGTAGGGTCAACAGGACTTGTAGGGTCAACAGGACTTGTAGGGTCAACAGGACTTGTAGGGTCAACAGGACTTGTAGGGTCAACAAGACTTGTAGGGTCAACAGGACATGTAGGGTCAACAGGACTTGTAGGGTCAACAGGACATGTAGGACGCAGATCCTTCCCACTTTTCCATCAACAATATGTTTCTGTTCTTAACAGACCGCGCGGACTTGAGCCGGTACTTGAATTGACCGGTCCTAACTCATCTGAGGCACAGGTTATTTTTTCAAAATGAGAGATTATTTAGAAAATAGAATAAAAACAGGCAGTCAGGTCAGGGGGGCGGTGCCCCAGCGCCCCCTATGGGCGAACCGCCACTGGACCACGATGTTCAAAATCGATATCGATACTGAGGAATAGGCTCGATACTCGATACCGATTTCAATACCAAGTTAAGACTTTTTCTTAACTGTAACTTTCAACACTAAATAAATGTACTTTATGTTCCCATGTGGTCTTATTCTTAAACTAGAACTGTTCAGAAGTCACATTCTGTCCTACATCATTCCTTTACTTGAAAAACACCTTCTTTAGGGCCAAACTCCTCCTTTAGGACCAAACTCCTCCTTTAGGACCAAACTCCTCCTTTAGGGCCAAACTCCTCCTTTAGGACCAAACTCCTCCTTTAGGGCCAAACTCCTCCTTTAGGGCCAAACTCCTCCTTTAGGACCAAACTCCTCCTTTAGGGCCAAACTCCTCCTTTAGGGCCAAACTCCTCCTTTTAGGACCAAACTCCTCCTTTAGGGCCAAACTCCTCCTTTAGGACCAAACTCCTCCTTTAGGGCCAAACTCCTCCTTTAGGGCCAAACTCCTCCTTTTAGGACCAAACTCCTCCTTTAGGACCAAACTCCTCCTTTTAGGACCAAACTCCTCCTTTAGGGCCAAACTCCTCCTTTTAGGACCAAACTCCTCCTTTAGGGCCAAACTCCTCCTTTAGGACCAAACTCCTCCTTTTAGGACCAAACTCCTCCTTTAGGACCAAACTCCTCCTTTAGGGCCAAACTCCTCCTTTTAGGACCAAACTCCTCCTTTAGGGCCAAACTCCTCCTTTTAGGACCAAACTCCTCCTTTAGGACCAAACTCCTCCTTTTAGGACCAAACTCCTCCTTTAGGACCAAACTCCTCCTTTAGGACCAAACTCCTCCTTTTAGGACCAAACTCCTCCTTTAGGGCCAAACTCCTCCTTTTAGGACCAAACTCCTCCTTTTAGGACCAAACTCCTCCTCCTTTAGGGCCAAACTCCTTCTTTAGGGCCAAACTCCTCCTTTAGGGCCAAACTCCTCCTTTAGGACCAAACTCCTCCTTTAGGGCCAAACTCCTCCTTTTAGGACCAAACTCCTCCTTTAGGGCCAAACTCCTCCTTTTAGGACCAAACTCCTCCTTTAGGGCCAAACTCCTCCTCCTTTAGGACCAAACTCCTCCTTTAGGGCCAAACTCCTCCTTTAGGGCCAAACTCCTCCTTTTAGGACCAAACTCCTCCTTTAGGGCCAAACTCCTCCTTTTAGGACCAAACTCCTCCTTTAGGGCCAAACTCCTCCTCCTTTAGGACCAAACTCCTCCTTTAGGGCCAAACTCCTCCTTTAGGACCAAACTCCTCCTTTAGGGCCAAACTCCTCCTTTAGGACCAAACTCCTCCTCCTTAAGGACCAAACTCCTCCTTAAGGGCCAAACTCCTCCTTCAGGGCCAAACTCCTCCTTTAGGGCCAAACTCCTCCTTTAGGGCCAAACTCCTCCTTTTAGGACCAAACTCCTCCTTTAGGACCAAACTCCTCCTCCTTAAGGACCAAACTCCTCCTTAAGGGCCAAACTCCTCCTTCAGGGCCAAACTCCTCCTTTAGGGCCAAACTCCTCCTTTAGGGCCAAACTCCTCCTTAAGGACCAAACTCCTCCTTTAGGGCCAAACTCCTCCTTTAGGACAAAACTCCTCCTTTAGGAGAAAACTCCTCCTTTAGGGCCAAACTCCTCCTCCTTAAGGACCAAACTCCTCCTTTTAGGACCAAACTCCTCCTTTTAGGACCAAACTCCTCCTTTAGGGCCAAACTCCTCCTTTAGGGCCAAACTCCTCCTTTAGGGCCAAACTCCTCCTTTAGGACCAAACTCCTCCTTTAGGGCGGGACTACTTTCTCAGCCCAGTACCTTCAGATTGAAAATGACCCCCGATGACTCACTTTGAAAGGTTTTACATTTCACCCCTTGTGGACGAATGTTGTTTTACAGTGAATAAACAGAAAAGATTGAATTAAGAATTAAAATGAATATTTATTTGACACAGATTAAACTTTAGTTTAAAAGTTTCAGATCCAGGACTGAACAGCCAAGAATATTTCACACTAAACTCTTCTAAAATACATTTATGACTCATTTTCACAATAAAACAAAAGTATTTCAACAAAAACGCTTCAACTTTTGGCTAAAAGATGAAACGAAACAAACTTTGAAATATTTAGAAATATTTAGACAGTTTATTAAAAGTAGAACGTCAGTAGCTAAAAAACGTATGTAAATTATATTCATATCATATATTCATTAGAGTATTTTATAGTTTATAATCTAGAACGTTCTCATTTCGCTGATTAAATTATTACATTCAAGATTTTTACAATTCATTTTGTCCGACATTTTATGATTTTGCTTTGATTGTTTTGTGTCACTGCAGAACTTTGGAACTATTTGGTTTATAAAATGTGAAATATAAATAAAACGGATTTGGAAACACAAAGTTTGAAGAGTAAAGTCCGTCAGGTAAAGGCTCAGGAACCAGGAACCAGGAACCCATCAATAATTCTTTATCGGACTGAAGGGTTTAAATATTGGTTCCGATGCTGCTGGGATGTAGTTCCTGTTCTACGCCGCTGGGATGTGGTTCCTGGTTCTACGCCGCTGGGATGTGGTTCCTGGTTCTACGCCGCTGGGAGGTTCCGTACGCGCGCAGAGTTCCTGATGATGCGAGCGAAGTTCTCCTGAGCGCTGGGTTCTCTCTGAACGCTGTGACCGAAGCCGTAGCAGAAGTAGATGATCAAACCTCAGGAAGGAGAGAAGAGAGCGACACATGAGACGGTTCTGGTCAGGAACCGTTCTGAACTGACCAGAACCACTGAACTGACCAGAACCACTGAACTGACCAGAACCACAGCACAGTTTATTCATATTTCATACAATACGTCATCTTTTTGCACGTCTTGACCATTAATTATTATATGTGACTGGACTTCACTGCACCACGTCTTGTTTATAGTTTTGTACTTTTACTTTGTTCTCTCATGTTTTGGACCTTTACACTGAAGGCGCGCTCGCGTTCCGGTGAGGCGTTCCCTCATCAGGATTTAGTGTTAGCGTCGCCCTCTACTGGCAGCAGAGGGAGTAACCGCGGGTGAAGGTGATTGGCAGAAATGCTCAGAACAAAAAGTGGGGATTTATGGACTTTAAACTGTCCAGATCTCGACCTCTGATGTCACAAATCTGGAGAGTTTAAAAGTGTTTTTGTGAAGCTCAGAGCTGGAGCAGAGAAGACGAGAACATCACAGTCTCCTCAGTCCGCCCCGTGGCAGCTGCGGCTACAGAGTCTTGAGTGAAATCCTCCTAAATCCTCGGACCGTCTGGACACTTACCCAGAACCGTCCAGACGCTGAAGCTGATCCAAGTGTCTGCTCCGAGCTGCACCATCAGGTAGATGTTTATGAAGATGCTGAGGACGGGGATCAGGGGCACCCACGGGACCTGGGGGGGACAGAGGGGGAGCAGAGGGGGACAGAGGGGAGCAGGGGACAGAGGGGGAACAGGGGACAGAGGGGGAACAGGGAACAGAGGGGGAGAGAGGAGGACAGAGGGGAGCAGGGGACAGAGGGGGACAGAGGGGGAGCAGGGGACAGAGGGGGAGCAGAGGGGGACAGAGGGGAGCAGGGGACAGAGGGGGAACAGGGGACAGAGGGGGAACAGGGAACAGAGGGGGAGAGAGGAGGACAGAGGGGAGCAGGGGACAGAGGGGGAACAGGGGACAGAGGGGGAACAGGGAACAGAGGGGGAGCAGGGGACAGAGGGGGAGCAGGGGACAGAGGGGGAGAGAGGAGGAGAGAGGAAGACAGAGGGGGAGAGCAGGGGACAGAGGGGGACAGACAGAGGGAGACCGGGGGGGAGAGGGGGACAGCGGGAGCGCAGGGGACAGAGGGGAGCAGTGGGGGAGAGAGGAGGACAGAGGGGGAGCAGGGGATAGTGGGGGACAGACAGAGGGAGAGCAGAGGGGGACAGAGGGGGAGAGCAGGGGACAGAGGGGGAGAGCAGGGGACAGAGGGGGACAGTCTTCAGTATCTTCTCTGTCAGTGAAAGTCTTGTTTCAAAACTCAGTGTCAGTCAAAAGCACTTTACGCCTCAGTTTGTGACACAAATCGCAAAGTTCAATGTTTGTGGATTTCTATTTGGGAGATTTCGTTCAAAAACAGTCATCGCCCATAGTTACATAGGCCCCGCCCACCATCTGAGATCAGAACATGAGCTTATGAGCTAATGAGTCTTACATTTGACAATAATGAACATAACGAGCATGAGCGACGCGATGATGGTTTGAAGCTCGTCCGCTACATATTTTACCATAAACGGGGCTTTGGTGGAGTTCTGAGGCTGTCTCCAGATCAGGACCACGGCCAGCACCAGGACCAGGACCAGGACCGAGGCCAGGACCACGGCCCAGACCTCACGAGTCTGGAGGAAGAGCAGGGCTTCGGACAAGAGGAGACTCAGCACCAGAACCAGCAGCACTGAGGAGAAAGAACTGTACTGACGGTTGTACAGGGCTTTTGTCTAAGAACTCTATAAATACTCTATAAATACTCTATAATGACGGTGTGAAGAAAAGATCACACATTCTAAACAGCACATATAAGGATGCACTGTAAATAACTGCAAACACTAAGTACAGAGCAGTTTGAATGTATTTTAGCTTTATTGTTACACAGCAGGTTAAAGATGAAGAGACGATGATGCTAATAATGCAAATGTCACAATATATAATTCTAGTGTTAAAATAACTTTCCTCTCTGACAAGAGTACAAGAGGACAAGAGTACAAGAGGACAAGAGTACAGGAGTACAAGAGTACAAGAGTACAGGAGTACAAGAGTACAAGAGTACAGGAGTACAGGAGTACAGGAGTACAAGAGTACAAGAGTACAGGAGTACAGGAGTACAAGAGTACAAGAGTACAAGAGTACAAGAGTACAAGAGTACAAGAGTACAAGAGTACAAGAGTACAGGAGTACAGGAGTACAAGAGTACAAGAGTACAAGAGTACAAGAGTACAAGAGTACAGGAGTACAAGAGTACAGGAGTACAGGAGTACAGGAGTACAAGAGTACAAGAGTACAAGAGTACAAGAGTACAAGAGTACAAGAGTACAAGAGTACAGGAGTACAGGAGTACAGGAGTACAGGAGTACAAGAGTACAAGAGTACAGGAGTACAAGAGTACAAGAGTACAAGAGTACAAGAGTACAAGAGTACAGGAGTACAAGAGTACAGGAGTACAGGAGTACAGGAGTACAAGAGTACAAGAGTACAAGAGTACAAGAGTACAGGAGTACAGGAGTATAGAAGTACAGGAGTATAGAAGTATAGGAGCACAGGAGTATAGAAGTATAGGAGTACAGGAGTATAGAAGTATAGAAGTACAGGAGTACTCCTGCAGGAGTACAGGAGTACAGGAGTACAGGAGTACAGGAGTATAGAAGTATAGAAGTACAGGAGTACAGGAGTACAGAAGTATAGAAGTATAGGAGTACAGGAGTACAGAAGTACAGGAGTACAGGAGTACAAGAGTACAGGAGTACAAGAGTACAGGAGTACAAGAGTACAGGAGTACAGGAGTATAGGAGTACAGGAGTATAGAAGTACAGGAGTATAGAAGTACAGGAGTATAGAAGTATAGGAGCACAGGAGTATAGAAGTATAGGAGTACAGGAGTATAGAAGTATAGAAGTACAGGAGTACAGGAGTACAGGAGTACAGGAGTACAGGAGTATAGAAGTATAGAAGTACAGGAGTACAGGAGTACAGAAGTATAGAAGTACAGGAGTACAGGAGTACAGAAGTACAGGAGTACAGGAGTACAAGAGTACAGGAGTACAAGAGTACAGGAGTACAGGAGTATAGAAGTACAGGAGTATAGAAGTACAGGAGTATAGAAGTACAGGAGTATAGGAGTATAGAAGTACAGGAGTACAGGAGTATAGAAGTATAGAAGTACAGGAGTACAGGAGTATAGAAGTATAGGAGTACAGGAGTACAGGAGTATAGAAGTATAGAAGTATAGGAGTACAGGAGTACAGGAGTATAGAAGTATAGAAGTACAGGAGTACAGGAGTACAGAAGTATAGAAGTATAGGAGTACAGAAGTATAGGAGTACAGGAGTACAGTAGTACAGGAGTATAGAAGTACAGGAGTATAGAAGTACAGGAGTACAGGAGTACAAGAGTACAAGAGTACAAGAGTACAAGAGTACAAGAGTACAGGAGTACAGGAGTACAGGAGTATAGGAGTATAGGAGTATAGGAGTACAGGAGTATAGAAGTACAGGAGTATAGAAGTATAGAAGTATAGAAGTACAGGAGTATAGAAGTACAGGAGTACAGGAGTATAGGATTATAGAAGTACAGGAGTACAGGAGTATAGAAGTATAGGAGTACAGGAGCACAGGAGTATAGAAGTATAGAAGTATAGAAGTACAGGAGTACAGGAGTACAGAAGTATAGACGTATAGGAGTACAGGAGTATAGAAGTATAGGAGTACAGGAGTACAGGAGTATAGAAGTATAGGAGTACAGGAGTACAGGAGTACAGAAGTATAGGAGTACAGGAGTACAGGAGTATAGTAGTACAGGAGTATAGAAGTACAGGAGTATAGAAGTACAGGAGTATAGGAGTATAGAAGTACAGGAGTACAGGAGTACAGGAGTATAGAAGTATAGAAGTACAGGAGTACAGGAGTACAGAAGTATAGAAGTATAGGAGTACAGGAGTACAGGAGTACAGGAGTAAAAGAGTACAAGAGTACAAGAGTACAGGAGTACAGGAGTACAGGAGTATAGGAGTATAGGAGTATAGGAGTACAGAAGTATAGGAGCACAGGAGTATAGAAGTATAGGAGTACAGGAGTATAGAAGTATAGAAGTACAGGAGTACAGGAGTACAGGAGTACAGGAGTACAAGAGTACAAGAGTACAGGAGTACAGGAGTACAAGAGTACAGGAGTACAAGAGTACAAGAGTACAAGAGTACAGGAGTACAAGAGTACAGGAGTACAAGAGTACAAGAGTACAAGAGTACAGGAGTACAGGAGTATAGAAGTACAGGAGTATAGAAGTATAGGAGCACAGGAGTATAGAAGTATAGGAGTACAGGAGTATAGAAGTATAGAAGTACAGGAGTACAGGAGTACAGGAGTACAGGAGTATAGAAGTATAGAAGTACAGGAGTACAGGAGTACAGAAGTATAGAAGTATAGGAGTACAGGAGTACAGAAGTACAGGAGTACAGGAGTACAAGAGTACAGGAGTACAGGAGTATAGGAGTACAGGAGTATAGAAGTACAGGAGTATAGAAGTACAGGAGTATAGAAGTACAGGAGTATAGGAGTATAGAAGTACAGGAGTACAGGAGTACAGGAGTATAGAAGTATAGAAGTACAGGAGTACAGGAGTACAGAAGTATAGAAGTATAGGAGTACAGGAGTACAGGAGTATAGAAGTATAGGAGTACAGGAGTACAGGAGTATAGAAGTATAGAAGTACAGGAGTACAGGAGTACAGAAGTATAGAAGTATAGGAGTACAGAAGTATAGGAGTACAGGAGTACAGTAGTACAGGAGTATAGAAGTACAGGAGTATAGAAGTACAGGAGTACAGGAGTACAAGAGTACAGGAGTACAAGAGTACAGGAGTACAGGAGTACAGGAGTATAGGAGTATAGGAGTACAGGAGTATAGAAGTACAGGAGTATAGAAGTATAGAAGTATAGAAGTACAGGAGTATAGAAGTACAGGAGTACAGGAGTATAGGATTATAGAAGTACAGGAGTACAGGAGTATAGAAGTATAGGAGTACAGGAGCACAGGAGTATAGAAGTATAGAAGTATAGAAGTACAGGAGTACAGGAGTACAGAAGTATAGAAGTATAGGAGTACAGGAGTATAGAAGTATAGGAGTACAGGAGTACAGGAGTATAGAAGTATAGGAGTACAGGAGTACAGGAGTACAGAAGTATAGGAGTACAGGAGTACAGGAGTATAGTAGTACAGGAGTATAGAAGTACAGGAGTATAGAAGTACAGGAGTACAGGAGTATAGAAGTACAGGAGTACAAGAGTACAAGAGTACAAGAGTACAGGAGTACAGGAGTACAAGAGTACAAGAGTACAAGAGTACAAGAGTACAGGAGTACAAGAGTACAAGAGTACAAGAGTACAAGAGTACAAGAGTACAAGAGTACAGGAGTACAGGAGTACAGGAGTACAAGAGTACAGGAGTACAGGAGTACAAGAGTACAAGAGTACAAGAGTACAAGAGTACAGGAGTACAAGAGTACAGGAGTATAAGAGTATAAGAGTACAGGAGTATAGGAGTATAGGAGTATAGGAGTATAGGAGTACAGGAGTACAGGAGTATAGGAGTATAGAAGTACAGGAGTACAGGAGTACAGAAGTATAGAAGTATAGAAGTACAGGAGTACAGGAGTACAGAAGTATAGAAGTATAGGAGTACAGGAGTACAGGAGTATAGAAGTATAGGAGTACAGGAGTACAGGAGTATAGAAGTATAGAAGTACAGGAGTACAGGAGTACAGGAGTACAGTAGTACAGGAGTATAGAAGTACAGGAGTATAGAAGTACAGGAGTACAGGAGTACAAGAGTACAGGAGTAAAAGAGTACAAGAGTACAAGAGTACAGGAGTACAGGAGTACAGGAGTATAGGAGTATAGGAGTATAGGAGTACAGGAGTATAGAAGTACAGGAGTATAGAAGTATAGAAGTATAGAAGTACAGGAGTATAGAAGTACAGGAGTACAGGAGTATAGGATTATAGAAGTACAGGAGTATAGAAGTATAGAAGTATAGAAGTACAGGAGTATAGAAGTACAGGAGTACAGGAGTATAGGATTATAGAAGTACAGGAGTACAGGAGTATAGAAGTATAGAAGTACAGGAGTATAGAAGTATAGGAGCAAAGGAGTATAGAAGTATAGGAGTACAGGAGTACAGGAGTACAAGAGTACAAGAGTACAGGAGTACAAGAGTACAGGAGTACAAGAGTACAAGAGTACAGGAGTACAAGAGTACAGGAGTATAAGAGTATAAGAGTACAGGAGTATAGGAGTATAGGAGTATAGGAGTACAGGAGTACAGGAGTATAGGAGTATAGAAGTACAGGAGTACAGGAGTACAGAAGTATAGAAGTATAGGAGTACAGAAGTATAGGAGTACAGGAGTACAGGAGTATAGTAGTACAGGAGTATAGAAGTACAGGAGTACAGAAGTACAGGAGTACAGGAGTACAGGAGTATAGGAGTATAGGAGTATAGGAGTACAGGAGTATAGAAGTACAGGAGTATAGAAGTATAGAAGTATAGAAGTACAGGAGTATAGAAGTACAGGAGTACAGGAGTATAGGATTATAGAAGTACAGGAGTACAGGAGTATAGAAGTATAGGAGTACAGGAGTATAGAAGAGTATAGAGGAGTATAGAAGTATAGGAGTACAGGAGCACAGGAGTATAGAAGTATAGAAGTATAGAAGTACAGGAGTACAGGAGTACAGAAGTATAGAAGTATAGGAGTACAGGAGTATAGAAGTATAGGAGTACAGGAGTACAGGAGTATAGGAGTACAGGAGTATAGAAGTATAGGAGTACAGGAGTACAGGAGTACAGAAGTATAGGAGTACAGGAGTATAGTAGTACAGGAGTATAGAAGTACAGGAGTATAGAAGTACAGGAGTACAGGAGTAAAAGAGTACAAGAGTACAAGAGTACAGGAGTACAGGAGTACAGGAGTACAGGAGTATAGGAGTATAGGAGTATAGGAGTACAGGAGTATAGAAGTACAGGAGTATAGAAGTATAGAAGTATAGAAGTACAGGAGTATAGAAGTACAGGAGTACAGGAGTATAGGATTATAGAAGTACAGGAGTATAGAAGTATAGAAGTATAGAAGTACAGGAGTATAGAAGTACAGGAGTACAGGAGTATAGGATTATAGAAGTACAGGAGTACAGGAGTATAGAAGTATAGAAGTACAGGAGTATAGAAGTATAGGAGCAAAGGAGTATAGAAGTATAGGAGTACAGGAGTACAGGAGTACAAGAGTACAAGAGTACAGGAGTACAAGAGTACAGGAGTACAAGAGTACAAGAGTACAGGAGTACAAGAGTACAGGAGTATAAGAGTATAAGAGTACAGGAGTATAGGAGTATAGGAGTATAGGAGTACAGGAGTACAGGAGTATAGGAGTATAGAAGTACAGGAGTACAGGAGTACAGAAGTATAGAAGTATAGGAGTACAGAAGTATAGGAGTACAGGAGTACAGGAGTATAGTAGTACAGGAGTATAGAAGTACAGGAGTACAGAAGTACAGGAGTACAGGAGTACAGGAGTACAGGAGTATAGGAGTATAGGAGTATAGGAGTACAGGAGTATAGAAGTACAGGAGTATAGAAGTATAGAAGTATAGAAGTACAGGAGTATAGAAGTACAGGAGTACAGGAGTATAGGATTATAGAAGTACAGGAGTACAGGAGTATAGAAGTATAGGAGTACAGGAGTATAGAAGAGTATAGAGGAGTATAGAAGTATAGGAGTACAGGAGCACAGGAGTATAGAAGTATAGAAGTATAGAAGTACAGGAGTACAGGAGTACAGAAGTATAGAAGTATAGGAGTACAGGAGTATAGAAGTATAGGAGTACAGGAGTACAGGAGTATAGGAGTACAGGAGTATAGAAGTATAGGAGTACAGGAGTACAGGAGTACAGAAGTATAGGAGTACAGGAGTATAGTAGTACAGGAGTATAGAAGTACAGGAGTATAGAAGTACAGGAGTACAGGAGTATAGAAGTACAGGAGTACAAGAGTACAAGAGTACAAGAGTACAAGAGTACAGGAGTACAAGAGTACAAGAGTACAAGAGTACAGGAGTACAAGAGTACAAGAGTACAAGAGTACAAGAGTACAAGAGTACAAGAGTACAGGAGTACAGGAGTACAAGAGTACAAGAGTACAGGAGTACAAGAGTACAGGAGTACAAGAGTACAGGAGTACAAGAGTACAGGAGTACAAGAGTACAGGAGTATAAGAGTACAGGAGTATAAGAGTATAAGAGTACAGGAGTATAGGAGTATAGGAGTATAGGAGTACAGGAGTACAGGAGTACAGGAGTATAGAAGTATAGGAGTACAGGAGTACAGGAGTATAGAAGTATAGAAGTACAGGAGTACAGGAGTATAGGAGTACAGGAGTACAGGAGTACAGGAGTATAGAAGTATAGAAGTACAGGAGTACAGGAGTATAGAAGTACAGGAGTATAGAAGTACAGGAGTACAGGAGTATAGGAGTACAGGAGTATAGAAGTACAGGAGTATAGAAGTATAGAAGTACAGGAGTACAGGAGTATAGAAGTACAGAAGTACAAAAGTACAGGAGTATAGGAGTATAGAAGTACAGGAGTATAAGAGTCTCTCACAGACGCAGAGGACAGCGTTCTGCACGTTCTTGGAGGTTCGGGGCGTGGCTCTGTGAGGAGGAATGAGAAAACCCATCAAACTGAAGCTCTCGCTCCTCACGATGACGTCGTCTTCTTTGTATCTGAGGAAATGATATTCAACTTTACATAAAGGTCTGAAAATGACCGACAGCAACACGTCCAGAGCGAGGACGGAGAGAGGACGGAGCCAGGACGGAGCCAGGACAGAGCCAGGACAGAGCCAGGACAGAGCGAGGACGGAGCGAGGACAGCGAGGACAGAGCCAGGACAGAGCCAGGACAGAGCGAGGACGGAGCAAGGACAGCGAGGACAGAGCCAGGACAGAGCCAGGACAGGGCGAGGACAGAGAGAGGACGGAGCCAGAACAGAGCCAGGACAGAGCCAAGACAGCAACACGTCCAGAGCGAGGACGGAGCATGTAGGCTCTGTACCTGAGCACCAGGAGGCAGACTGACACCAGCATGTAGGCTCTGTACCTGAGCACCAGGAGGCAGACGGACACCAGCATGTAGGCTCTGTACCTGAGCACCAGGAGGCAGACTGACACCAGCGTGTAGGCTCTGTACCTGAGCACCAGGAGGCAGACGGACACCAGCATGTAGGCTCTGTACCTGAGCACCAGGAGGCAGACTGACACCAGCATGTAGGCTCTGTACCTGAGCACCAGGAGGCAGACGGACACCAGCATGTAGGCTCTGTACCTGAGCACCAGGAGGCAGACGGACACCAGCATGTAGGCTCTGTACCTGAGCACCAGGAGGCAGACCGACACCAGCGTGTAGGCTCTGTACCTGAGCACCAGGGGGCAGACTGACACCAGCATGTAGGCTCTGTACCTGAGCACCAGGAGGCAGACGGACACCAGCATGTAGGCTCTGTACCTGAGCACCAGGAGGCAGACTGACACCAGCGTGTAGACTCTGTACCTGAGCACCAGGAGGCAGACGGACACCAGCGTGTAGGCTCTGTACCTGAGCACCAGGGGGCAGACTGACACCAGCGTGTAGACTCTGTACCTGAGCACCAGGAGGCAGACGGACACCAGCATGTAGGCTCTGTACCTGAGCACCAGGAGGCAGACGGACACCAGCATGTAGGCTCTGTACCTGAGCACCAGGAGGCAGAAGGACACCAGCATGTAGGCTCTGTACCTGAGCACCAGGAGGCAGACTGACACCAGCATGTAGGCTCTGTACCTGAGCACCAGGAGGCAGACGGACACCAGCATGTAGGCTCTGTACCTGAGCACCAGGAGGCAGACTGACACCAGCGTGTAGGCTCTGTACCTGAGCACCAGGAGGCAGACGGACACCAGCATGTAGGCTCTGTACCTGAGCACCAGGAGGCAGACTGACACCAGCATGTAGGCTCTGTACCTGAGCACCAGGAGGCAGACGGACACCAGCATGTAGGCTCTGTACCTGAGCACCAGGAGGCAGACGGACACCAGCATGTAGGCTCTGTACCTGAGCACCAGGAGGCAGACCGACACCAGCGTGTAGGCTCTGTACCTGAGCACCAGGGGGCAGACTGACACCAGCATGTAGGCTCTGTACCTGAGCACCAGGAGGCAGACGGACACCAGCATGTAGGCTCTGTACCTGAGCACCAGGAGGCAGACCAACACCAGCGTGTAGGCTCTGTACCTGAGCACCAGGAGGCAGACGGACACCAGCATGTAGGCTCTGTACCTGAGCACCAGGAGGCTGACGGACACCATCATGTAGGCGAAGATGGTCCCGATGGAACTCAAGTCGACCAGGGCTTTGAGGTCGAACAGCAGCACCATGAAAGCTGAGCACAGACACAGACGATTACGACGAGCTGGTTCATGGTTGTCCACCACACGACAAACTGCACAGACTGACCGGCCACAGCACCGGACGACAGCGTGGCCAACACCGGGCTCTGTCTGGAGCTCATGAACCTCAGCGGTTTGAACAGCAGCCCGTCTCTGGCCATCGCAAACAGCACCCGTGCCATCGAGAACATCATGCCCAAAAGACTAAGGGAGACACAAAAGACTAGAGACTCTTGGATTATTTTGGAATACACAAAACTAAATTTCCTGTAATTTGGCACAATTTCAAGATTATTTTGACTATTGTAGTAAATATTCATTAACGTCCTCATATTAATATAAAACAGATCTGATGGACCCTTTAAAGAGCATAGTTTTTACTGTGACGTGCACAAAGGATACAAATGTGTGTGAATGACTTTTTGTTGCTTATTTTTCCAGTGTAAGCCAATTGGCTCCTCTTGATCAGGACAGAATATCACTTTTGAACTTTTAATTTTAAACCTTCAATATAAATGATAATGACATTATTTTCACTGTTTGGTCACCAGGGGCCCCCCAAGTATGAGGCGGCACTGGGAAAAATACAGTAAAATGCCTAGTTTCAGTTAAGTTACCAGCCGATCAGATATGGCCACGCCACTGGGGGGCCAATCGAATTTCAGGGGTGGCAAGTGCCCCCAAGTGGCCCCTGGATCATAGGCAGAATACTGCCTATGATGAAAAGTACTGTTAATATTTCTATATGAAAACCTCAATAACAAACAATAATACTTCTAATTAACGTTCCAACACAAATACGTTTGGTGTAAAGCCACATTCACCTAAACAAGACGTTCACATTTTAGCATGGGAGGGCATCTGACTGACCTGGTGGACAGTGCACAGACGGAGCCCACAGCCACAGCGTACTTGGCAAAGTCCCAGCCCACGTACTCTAAGGCGACGGGCAGCGGGCTGTGCGTGTCCAGGAGGTGGTAGGGCATCAGGAGCGTTAGCGAGGCAGAGACGCCGAAGTACACCACGAAACAGAACAGCAGCGAGACCACGATGCCCAGAGGGAGCGCCCTCTTCGGGTTCTGCACCTCCTCACCTGCACGGAGCATGGGCACAGAGCATGGGCACAGAGCATGGGCACGGGGCATGGGCACGGGGCATGGGCACGGAGCACAGGGCACGGAGCACGGACACAGGGCATGGGGCACAGGGGATGGGCACGGAGCACGGAGTATGGGCACTGTGCACTGAGTACAGAACACAGGGCATGGGGCATGGGGCATGGGCACGAAGCATGGGAAACAGGATGTACCTGTGGTGGCGATGGTGTCAAAGCCCACGAAGCTGTAGAAACACGTGGCAGCTCCAGATAAAGTCCCTTCAAACCCAAAGGGGAAAAACCCTCCAGAGCCAAAGTCAGAGTCTGAGGAGTTCTGAGCAAACGACCGGTTCCTGAGCAGGACCAGAGCGTGGATTAAAATCAGAATCAGAACTTGTTTTTGATCATTTGTAACACCCACTAAAGCCGCGCTCCACACTGGACAGTTTTTAAATATATTCTTTTCTTCACCTTTATCACTTTATAAATAGTCTTGATCTTCATCACATCATAAATGGTCTTGACCTTCATCACTTCATGGTCTTCACCTTCTGTGTGCCGTGGAGTTCAGGTCTGTCGTGCTGAGTCTCCAGTTGTTGGCGTCTCCTTTCACAAACCCTGCGACAATGATGAAGAACAGCACAGCCACGTTCACGCCTGTGAAAGCCGTGTTCACGATCGTCGACTCCTTCACGCCTAACGCCAGGATTCCTGACACACAAAGGTCAAAGGGTCAGATACAGACAACGGGATGGCCATCATCGTCCCTGTCTCCACTGGACTTCAGACCTGTGGCGCTGACGTCTGTAGTCATGAAGTCATTCGAGCGCCTGGTCCTCCCCCACCTCAAGTTCTCCACTTCCCCTCTGCTGGACCCCCTGCTGGACTCCCTGCTGGACCCCCTGCTGGACTCCCTGCTGGAGCCCCTGCTGGACTCCCTGCTGGAGCCCCTGCTTGACCCCCTGCAGTTCCCCTACAGAGTCAACAGGTCTGTGGACGACGCCATCAACCTGGCTCTGCACTCCCTCCTGCAGCACCTGGACTCCCCGGGAACCTACACCAGGATCCTGTTTGTGGACTTCAGCTCTGCATCAACACCACCTTCCTGCTCTGCTCCAGGACAAGCTCAGCACAGGAGCTCCACAGGGCTGTGTACTTTCTCCCCTGCTCTTCTCCCTGTACACAAACTGCTGCACCTTCAGCCACAACGACACCACCCTCATCGCCACCACGACAACACCCTCATCGGGCTAATCTTGAACGGGGATGAGTCTGTCTACAGGAGGTGGAGCGGCTGGTGTCCTGGTGCAGCGGTAACAACCTGGAGTTCACCGCCCAGTAGACAGTGGAGATGATCGTGGACTTCAGGAAAGTCACACATCTATTTCACATTTCGTGCCACTGCTGCCCGTACCTGCCAGAAGCATGACGAGTGTCGCAGAGAAGAAGTCCGGGTACGGGCCGAGTCCAGGAGAGTCCATGGGCGTGAACCGCTCCAGAGTGCGACCAATCACGTTATCGATGAGGTCGTCAAACGTCCCGGTCCAGGCTTTGGCCACACTCGAGGCTCCTGCCACAAAAAAAGGACCCAAACTGCTTGTCTTTGTTTGTCCTTTACAGTAGAAGCCGATTGTACCTTTGAGGGGCCCCTGGGTTTGTCCAATTTGAGATGTCGTTATCCCTTAAAAATGATTTCCCTCACCAATATTTATTTCACTACTACACCATATAACACTAGATTATCGTAATTTCTTCTATATCAGACAATAAATAAGAGACGCTGTAATTATTTTTGACATTTTTTGGATGGAAATTTCTATCTTTGGACGTTTCTGACGAAGATGGAAGTTGATGAATATCTTTAATCTACCATATTATACTGTAAAAATATTAGTGTAGTTGACGAGGTTATTCATTAACTGGGGTCCGGGAGCAGAACCACGCGTCAACCTCTTACTTCTCCAGCAACGACACATCCACTCTTTAACCACGCCTCTAATTACCCAGAAGGCCTCTATATACACACAGGCCAATCCCAGCATCTCTTGTTGTCTCTGCTCTCTCGACCCCGCCCTCCCACCCATGTCTCTATCATCTTCACCTTAACACATCACCATCTACGGAGGGGGAGTTCTGACAGAGCCCCGATCCTGAGTCTCGACCCAGCCAACGATCATTGCTCCATCATCGCTTCATCATCGCTCCATCATCCATCCATCATCGCTCCATCATCCATCCATCATCGCTCCATCATCCATACATCATTCATCCATCATCACTATTATCAATAAACATTCTTTCGTATTACATTCTAGTGGCGTGGTCCTTGCTAGTGAAGTCACATCCAGTTTTGCGGATCTATTAAATAATCTTAAAGGTCCAGAAATGAGACAATAATCAGACTTTTGGTGTGCGTAAACATAACCACAGACAGTTGGAGGCGACTATACTTTTTGAGTAAGATTGAGGAGTTAAGTTCCAAGACAATTTAAAGTCAAAGGAATATCAACGTTCTGAAGAGGAATCATTTAAACTCTAGATGTAGATTTTTAAAGCGACGTTGGACTGACCGATGACGTAGGACAGGAGCAGGTTCCAGCCGGCGACGAAGGCCCACAGCTCGCCCACCGTGACATATGCGTAGAGGTACGCGGAACCCGTCTTGGGAACTCGGGCCCCGAACTCGGCGTAGCACAGGCCCGAGAACACGGCCGCCAGCGCCGCCACCAGGAAGGACAGGATGATACTGGGACCGGCCACCTCACGGGCCACCTCGCCGGAGAGGACGTACACGCCGCCGCCCAGGATGCTGCCCACGCCCAGCCCGATCAGGTCCACCGCGCTCAGGCAGCGGGAGAGGCCCGAGTCGCCCGCCGCCGCCGGGTGGATGGGCTTCCTGCGGCTCAGAGTCTGGACGAAAACCTTGACTTTAGACCAACGAGCTCCACAGGCAGAAGGGCTGAAGAGACAGAGAGATTTAAATGTCTTCTTTGTGAAAAAAAAGACATGAATATATGGAGTAGAGTCGTCCGAGGAAGAGTGAAAACATAATACCTGCACCAAACAGGAAATACATCTAAATAACATCTATGAATGAAGAAAAACACACTTCGAGGTCAGATATGTTTGGAGGAGGAACAATTGTGAAATGAATTAACAAAATGCCTTACTTATTTTATGTATGAAAATATAATATGATTTAAAGCTTGTAATAAATCTTTAAACGACACGAGAAGTTTCAAATTGTCGGATCTAAACTGAACATTTGGTCTTGAAATCACCTTTGGTCCATTTCAGACGACGTGAGGCCCATGTGTGAGGCGAGCTTGTTCTCTCCATGTCAGACCGCCACGCCTGAATTCAATCAGCCAATCACATGCAGGGGGCGGGGCATAACACAAGTTTGAACATTCTCCATCGTCATTGTCAATCAACATTATGAACATCATGCACTTTTTAAATGATAGAAATCACCACAGAATACACAAAATACTATCAAATTAAATATTGTCAGTATTAAAAATTCTGAATAACTGAATATTTTTTTTGCTTTTTGTGCATCACAGTTTTATGAGCTTGTTTGTATGGTTTTCTAATTCAATACGATTTTAAAATGTTAAAGCCAGTTACAGTTAGAACAGCCACAGATGACGTCATCCCTGAAACCCACCTGCACCGCTCTGAACGCGTCGCTAGGTGGCGCCAGAGCAAAGAGACAGAACACAGCCTCATGTTTCCTCCAGCTCCACGGTATCGATGACATAATGCTTTTCCAATCCAGGGAAATAAATAAATAAATCACGAGGAATTTAGTTTGGAATCTAAAAAATGCACAAAACAATGAACAAAACCTCGTATTTTCACATTTTTACATTCAATTTAACCAGTTTTACACCAATTTAACCAGTTTTTGACACATTCATCGTCACTGAAATTGCACAAAATTCTGTAAAATGTCCCTTTTGCGCGACTTTGTGCATTTCCCACGATCCTCCCCTCCCCCCGGATCCCTCCCTCTGCGTGTGGCATGCCCTTGCGTTGACTATTAATTATTCATCTATGCAAATTAATATGTACAGGGACCACCTCTGTTACTGTAGGGGTTGTTTAGGGGGGATTGTTTAGTGCAGATAAATGTGCATCTTGGAATAAGGCCTAATACTTTGAAATGTGGATAACTTACGACGCATGAATGTACGTTTATCGACTGTTTGAAATGTCGTGATGATTTATCCCGTAGTTAGTGAATACTTCAACTACATTTCTTTTTTGGAACGCCCCAAATCACAAACAGCAGTTGCCTCGAACACGACAGCGAAAAACAGATTAAACGATTGTTCACGGGGACTTGGCAGTGTCCCAGCGTCCCGAGGACTAAACCAGGTCAAATCCATCATCAGTGACAGAAAGTGAACAAAAGACTTTATTATATATTTATAAATGACTTTCCTCCAGTGTAATGGCAGAATGTGTGTTTTGTAAGCAAATGGGGGCCCGGATTATGGACTAAACCAGGTCTAAAACATACTTTGCCGTTGTGGAATGCTCCTTATCCAAAAATCTTCCAAACATAAACCTTCGCTCGCTCTCGGTGTTTCCTCCATGAACAGAAGGCAGTATTAAAGAGACTAAAAATGGCCTCTGTGTGTTTTGGTTGTGTATTTTGAAGTCGTGTCAACGTGTGAAGCCTGTGACATCAGTGAGTCTGTGCGAGAGTCAGATCGTCATGGAAACGCCCAGCCCAGAAACACATGTTCTTTAAGTGGAAATAGAAAACGGGAAAAAGAAGGAGCAGAGTCAGAGAAGACCTGGTGTTGAACTGAACCTGAACCAAACCAGCGATAAACCAGCGATAAACTAGAGCTAAACCCAGATTAAACCAGGGACTAAACCGGGATATTGTTCTAACGTAAATATATAATAAGTCAAACAAACTCTATTCAATGTCTTTATTTCGTGGTAATTGTTTACAGAAATTTCCCAAAAATTTGGCGTCACGAACAGGAACAGGAAATATTGACGTTTAATAGAGTTTGTGTTTCTCAAAAGGGGATTTATATTTACTCGTGCATAGTAAATATCACTTTCCCTCACAAAGGTCTCTGTCCCTCGTCCTCCACCATGACCCTGAGCCATGACCCTGAGCCATGACCCTGAGCCATGACCCTGAGCCATGACCCTGAGCCATAACCCTGAGCCATGACCCTGAGCCATGACCCTAAGCACGACTGGCACGATGCAGAGGCGCCATCTTTATCAGGGGCCCATGTCAGCTGTAGACAACATAACATTTGTCTAATGCCGTGTAGATTTTTTGTGTTATTTGTTGTTAATTTTATTGTGCCATTGTGTTTATTGCAGATAATTATATCGTTGAGTCGTTGAGGTTCTTTTTCATGTTCAGATGACAAAGAAAGTTATTTTAAAATGCTTTATCTTCCAAATACAACCGGAGTCGTGCCCAGTGCGGCGCAGGCGAGCTTCGTAATCCCACTTCCTCTAATCTGCCGGCGTCTGGTGGCACTACGGTTAATTGCGCAGCGCGATCCGAGGGTCAGATCCCCAAAGGCCGAGGATAATCCCGCTCCTGGGACCTGAACCGGACACCTCTTCACAGACGGGCCCCACTGAACCCGTCAACCCTTCACCACCATCACAGACATGGCCATCGCATTTCATCCATCTTCACTTAATGTCGGTTTGATGAATAAATAGTTGTGTAATCGTCGTTACACCACAGATCGTTGGAATAAAGACTCTATTAATAATGCACAATTCTATATTATTATTATTCATGATATTAATATAATAACATGTTCATATCCCGAGAAATAAGACAACAATAACCAGATCAAATGTTGTGAAAGTGTGATTGTAGAGCGCAAATGAAAGTGCTTCACAGAAGAGGAAAATGTGCATTCATTTCACAAAACAAAGAGATAAAAACGTCAATTACACTTCAAATGATGCATATGAAACATTTTGAGTCACAATCGCAGCTGAAGTGTAAATCGTTGGATAAGACTGATCGTAACCTGCGGCGTGTTGTACCTGGTAGAGCGAAACTCGACTAAAACGAGGCCCTGGAGCAGCGGTCAAGATGAAAGAGTCTAGAGAAATGAATATTCAGACCTGTAAAATATATTAAACCTGGTTTACACCTGGTTTAGACCCGGTTTGGACCTGGTTTAGACCTGGTTTAAACCTGATTTAGACCTGGTTTAGATCTGTTTTGGACCTGGTTTAGATCTGTTTTGGACCTGGTTTAGACCTGGTTTAGACCTGGTTTGGACCTGGTTTGGACCTGGTTTGGACCTGGTTCAGACCTGGTTTAGACCTGGTTTAGACCTGGTTTGGACCTGATTCGGACCTGATTCGGACCTGGTTTGGACCTGGTTTAGACCTGGTTTAGACCTGGTTTAGACCTAGTTTGGACCTGATTCGGACCTGATTTGGACCTGGTTTGGACCTGGTTTAGACCTGGTTTAGACCTGGTTTGGACCTGATTCGGACCTGATTCGGACCTGGTTTGGACCTGGTTTAGACCTGGTTTAGACCTGGTTTGGACCTGATTCGGACCCGGTTCGGACCTGGTTCGGACCTGGTTTGGACCTGGTTTAGATCTGGTTTGGACCTGGTTTGGACCTGGTTTAGACCTGGTTTAGACCTGGTTTGGACCTGATTCGGACCTGATTTGGACCTGGTTTGGACCTGGTTTAGACCTGGTTTAGACCTGGTTTGGACCTGATTCGGACCCGGTTCGGACCTGGTTCGGACCTGGTTTGGACCTGGTTTGGACCTGGTTTAGATCTGGTTTGGACCTGGTTTGGACCTGGTTTAGACCTGGTTTAGACCTGGTTTGGACCTGATTCGGACCCGGTTCGGACCTGGTTCGGACCTGGTTTGGACCTGGTTTACACCTGGTTTGGACCTGGTTTAGACCTGGTTTACACCTGGTTTAGAACTGGTTTAGACCTGGTTTTGACCTGGTTTAGACCTGGTTTAGACCTGGTTTAGACCTGGTTTAGAACTGGTTTAGTCCTGGTTCAGACCTGGTTCAGACCTGGTTCAGACCTGGTTTAGACCTGGTTTAGACCTGGTTTGGACCTGGTTTGGACCTGGTTCAGACCTGGTTTAGACCTGGTTTAGACCTGGTTTGGACCTGATTCGGACCTGATTCGGACCTGGTTTGGACCTGGTTTAGACCTGGTTTAGACCTGGTTTAGACCTAGTTTGGACCTGATTCGGACCTGATTTGGACCTGGTTTGGACCTGGTTTAGACCTGGTTTAGACCTGGTTTGGACCTGATTCGGACCTGATTCGGACCTGGTTTGGACCTGGTTTAGACCTGGTTTAGACCTGGTTTAGACCTAGTTTGGACCTGATTCGGACCTGATTTGGACCTGGTTTGGACCTGGTTTAGACCTGGTTTAGACCTGGTTTGGACCTGATTCGGACCCGGTTCGGACCTGGTTCGGACCTGGTTTGGACCTGGTTTAGATCTGGTTTGGACCTGGTTTGGACCTGGTTTAGACCTGGTTTAGACCTGGTTTGGACCTGATTCGGACCTGATTTGGACCTGGTTTGGACCTGGTTTAGACCTGGTTTAGACCTGGTTTGGACCTGATTCGGACCCGGTTCGGACCTGGTTCGGACCTGGTTTGGACCTGGTTTAGATCTGGTTTGGACCTGGTTTGGACCTGGTTTAGACCTGGTTTAGACCTGGTTTGGACCTGATTCGGACCCGGTTCGGACCTGGTTTGGACCTGGTTTACACCTGGTTTGGACCTGGTTTAGACCTGGTTTACACCTGGTTTAGAACTGGTTTAGACCTGGTTTTGACCTGGTTTAGACCTGGTTTAGACCTGGTTTAGACCTGGTTTAGAACTGGTTTAGTCCTGGTTCAGACCTGGTTCAGACCTGGTTCAGACCTGGTTTAGACCTGGTTTAGACCTGGTTTAGACCTGGTTTAGACCTGGTTCAGACCTGGTTCAGACCTGGTTTAGACCTGGTTCACAGCCTCGTTCAGTCCTCAGTTGTGACTTGTCTCGGTCGTGTACTTTTCGTCCTCACTTCACGGCTCGTCTGAGTCCGGTCCCTGTTTCCCTCGATCGCCGTGACGACGCTGAGCACATATGGCACAAAAGCCCCTGGATCTGGGCCCCGGTCCAGGACTTCCTTGGGTCCAGTGCAGACAGATGGACCCAGAGAACCAGGGCCAGGACAAATATAACTGCACTTAACAAGGACCAGGACAGTTTCCTTCTGTATTTCAGCCACAGCTTCATGTATGTCATCAATACCATCGCCATAGAAACAGACACAGCCACATTTTGAATTCGTCTTTAGACTTTTAAATTCATGCCGCGCGGAACAAAAATAATTAACGCCGTCTCTGTCTTTGGTCCCATTCACATCTTCGTCTCCTGATGGATTGTGGGTAAAAATAGCGGTTTAAATGAGCGGCGCCGACTGTGAGGCTGAGTCAGATTTAGGAGCGGCGCTAATTATAGCGGCTCCACTCTGAGCGCAGGAGGCGTCTGCAGGTGTGTGTGTGTGAGTGTGTGTTTGTGTGTCTGTGTTTTGTGTGTGTGTGTGTGTGTGTTTGTTTGTTTGTGTGTGTGTGTTTGTGTATGTGTTTGTGTGTGTATGTGTGTGTGTGTGTGTGTGTGTGTGTGTTTGTGTGTGTATGTGTGTTTGTGTGTGTATGTGTGTGTGTGTGTGTGTGTGTTTGTTTGTTTGTGTGTGTGTGTTTGTGTATGTGTGTGTGTGTGTGTTTGTGTATGTGTGTGTGTGTGTGTGTTTGTGTGTGTATGTGTGTTTGTGTGTGTATGTGTGTGTGTCTGTCTGTGTGTGTGTGTGTGTGTGTGTTTGTGTGTGTATGTGTGTTTGTGTGTGTATGTGTGTGTGTCTGTCTGTGTGTGTGTGTGTGTGTCTCTAATCTCGGGTTCGATCCACGTGAAACAGAAACTGACACTAAGCTCATTACGTCCGTCACATTTACAACAGAGAAAACTCTTTCTTTGTTGTCAGGTCTTGGTTGTCGTTGGTTACAGGAGCACTTTAAAGCAGGTTCCAAAGTCAATTGTCTCGTTTCAACTTCCATCCAAAAGTCGCTTTAATTCAATTAAAAAAATACATAAAGCGCAAAACATGGAACACAAGTAAATAACACAAAAACTTAAAATTAAACTAAAACAAATAAAGTAACATCTTGTGTAATGACCCACTTTTACACAGAACATAGAGGATTGTGGGTAATTCCTCTGATAAATCACCGTAAGTGTCTGTGGACATAAATATTACAGGGACAGAAATGTGTGGAATCGTGCTTTTATTTTGGGTTTTCCCTGCAGGCGTTTCCACGGTAACAATACAATATTATGACTGTGATTAAACATTTGCATTTCACTTTTAATTATATTTTCAAAAAAAAATTGTCTCAGTTTTTTACAAGTTACTCTTAAGTTACTGACACAATGTTTAAATGACTAAATGTAAAAAGAAAGCCAAAACGTGTGGTGTAAAGAGGCCCAAGCGCCACAAGCTGGTGAGAGGCAGTGCAAAGCACGCTCGTCATCCCTGTGTAAAGCACTCGTTTGTAGCTCACAAATACATTCCCCTGTTCCGTGCACATAAACATGTAATGCAAAAATGTAACATTATTACTATATCAAGGGCCAAAAACACAAAGTGGGCGGAGCCCACTCAAAATTAAATTCTCTTTTTTCTAAAATTAAAAAAATGTGCGCGTCAGCGCCCCCAAATATATCAAAAATGCATTGAGAGATAGGAAATGACCCCAAAAAATTCTGATCTAGAATCATGTAATTTGGCGCAGAGGTAGATGGTGACAAGAGACGTATAAAATATTATTACGGCAACGCCGTCCGCCCAACCAAATGTCGGCCATATTGGTTCAAAAATGGCTAAGCATGACTCGGGAGTGTTTACAAATGTCGTACTTTTATGAACTCCTCAGGGCGTTGGCCCTAAAAAGCAGAATTTTGGTGAAAATGGTGCTGAGGAGTGGGACATCAAAAGTTATTCAAATTACATTGACCCTGTCACGGTCTCTACAACTGTAGCTAGAATTTCAGAAATTTCCCAAATTTTTTATTTGCTGCCGTTTGCGCAAATAAAGTTTGAATTGCGTCAAATTAGAATCAGTTGTTAAACTCTAGTTGTTGAACCCTACAGATTTTATATGGAGGTAAATTTTTTAGTTTTGCGAAATTTTACGAAATTTGACACAAAATTCAATTTAGGCATCTTCATCCAAAAAGTCAATGAGACCCATGTCATAATTGTTACGATGTCAGAAACCTCCCATGATATTCCAATGGGGAAATTGCCATGTTTACACTTCATACTTTCACGAACTCCTCCCCGGGGGTTAGCCCTATTAACCTGAAATTTGGTAAAAGGGGTAAAAGTTATCCACATTTTTATTCAAAGAGTCACTGTCTCTGTGCAGCGTAGCTGCACATTTTGCCAAGAATTCAAAATAAAATTGCTTTTTGAAGGTAAAACAAAGGGGAGAAGATGTGACAGTGTCACAGATTCAGCAGTAGATGTAATAAAAGGACAACTCCTCTTGCGGCGTGGCGAGGTCCGATCATTGCCGCTTGCGGCTATATTTTATTATTATTATTTTTAATTTACTTTTCTTATTCATTGGGTTCCAGTTTAATCGCTATGGCAACGGTGCAAGATTATTTTTGTGGGGGACAAACGACCAGATAATCAAGACCAAAATAAATAAAATAAATAAAATAAATAAAATAAATAAAATAAATAAAATAAATAAAATAAATAACAGTAATATAAACGGTACAGTATGACAACTATGATGAAACTATGGCTCATTAAAGAGATTTTTAGAGAGAAAATGTTGTTCTTTGTTCGTAAATTGTCTCTTTTGAACCATGACATAGATAGAAGTATTCCTTTTTTAGAACGCAGTGCTACTTCCTGTATTCTTCCACTTTTTCCTTCCAATCGCCTCCATAAACGACCCCCGTTTGCCTGGCGTAAAAGAATAAAAAAAATATAGACTTTGATGTGCCTTCTTATTTCTGTGTCTACTTCCTGCTTCCTGCGCTAACTGCTACCTGCTAATTACACCTCGCACCTTCATCCCTGAGAAACCGCGGGTCACGCCTCACGCAGGATTCACGCAGGATCCTCACTCTCCATGTACTCACAGTACTCACAGTACTCACTTTTCTATTTATAAAACTGTGAGCGTGTTTAAATTACAGAGGTGTTTATTTGCAGCTCTTGCCTGGTTTTTCTGTCCCAGTCGCTCTCTCTCCGTCCTGACCTGCAGAGCGAGAGCAGAAAGAGCAGTTTTTCAGTGACTTTAACCTTGTCCTTTCCCAGACCTGAGTTTGTCCCGGTCTCCAGGGACCATGGACACCTTTAGGAAGACCTCGCTCTGCAGAACACCCAGGTTTACGCCCTCTGTGCAGGAGCTTTTTACTCTTCTATTGGCTCCAGGAGAGTCGTGGACGGACATAAAGGGTCACGTTTGCAATGATCCATCTTATTGTGTTGTAAAAGCATTAATGTTATTTTATTTTAATTTTTTTAATTGTCAAAATTCTTTATAACAAAACGTTTATGACGGATAACAAAGAGTTAAGGGAACAGGGGGGGCATATTACAATTACATTTACATTTTACACATCAAAAACATTTAATGACATGCAGTTTTCAGAAGTAGAAATAGCTTTTTGGTTGAAACTTTGGGAAATTGTGAACAAATATGATTCAGTTTGTTTAATAACGACGGATTCAGATGATGAAAATTGACTTTTATGAATATAGAATTAGTCAAATATAAGAATTCAATTAATTGTCATTTTCTTTCTATTGTCCATTTTTGTGTCATGAAAACCAAAAATGATATGATAAAATTGTAATCTAAAGTTGGGTTCAATGTGACGTATTATAAATTGTAAACAGTCTTTCCAAAAGGTTTTAATAGTAGTGCAATTCCAAAAATGGTGTAAAAGCATTCATTTTATAACTACAAGATGGATTAAAGCTTTCTCACACCTATTTGTTTCTTATTTTAAGCTTAAAGGTGGAATGGACGATTTTTTTCAGCAAATTTTATCATATTTCCTCATGGCGTGGATAAATCATTTGTCCTGCCACGTATCAATCATAAAACGCACCTACCGCTCACCTGCAGCCGCGTCAGGCTCGTCCCCATGTTTCCGCGTGCC
The DNA here is from genome assembly GCF_026437365.1 of Eucyclogobius newberryi. Classification (NCBI taxonomy): domain Eukaryota; kingdom Metazoa; phylum Chordata; class Actinopteri; order Gobiiformes; family Gobiidae; genus Eucyclogobius; species Eucyclogobius newberryi. The sequence goes on along the minus strand of NW_027316500.1, from coordinate 32,410,797 downwards.
TAAGCGCATGGATCTATCATAATATAGTTCCCTCAGTGTACGGGGCAAAATGAAGACGGAGAAAGACAGTTCGAGCTGACGCAGAAGTGGACAGAAATCTACGGGAGACGAGCGATGCGCTCCGTCGCGCTAATAAACAAACGCACGTGTGTGTTGTATCAGTCCACACGGGGGAGTGGCATGCGCACTTCCACCTGCGTTCTCAAATCGCCGAAAAATCGTCCATACCGCCTTTAATTAAAGAGCAAATAATATACACTTGAAATAAGACACGTTTTGATACTTCATTTGTTGTCATTTTGTTTCGTTTCGGGCGAATTGAACCCAGTCCCAGTGCGTTCTTCTGAGTGTGCGATCAATAAAAGTGGTGCATAAAGCAACGCGGGTAAAAGGAAAGGGTCTTGACTATTGTGCGTAACACGATGTAACACGGTAAATCCCCGAGAGCGGCTGATGACGCTCGCTCCGTTTAGTATTCTGTCCACGCTCTGAGTCTGAGTCGGACCTTCTGAAAGTGTCACCGTTAATTTCCCGCAAACTGAAGTGAAGAGAAGATCAATAATGTCATTTCTACAGCAGAGTCTTCAATGTCAACGTGTGTTAGAGCTAATCCAGGTCTGAACCAGGCCTGAACCAGGTCTGAACCAGGTCTGAACCAGGTCTGAAGCAGGTCTGAACCAGGTCTGAAGCAGGTCTGATCCAGGTCTGAACCAGGTCTGAACCAGGTCTGAACCAGGTCTGAACCAGGTCTGAACCAGGTCTGAAGCAGGTCTGAACCAGGTCTGAACCAGGTCTGAACCAGGTCTGAACCAGGTCTGAACCAGGACTGAACCAGGTCTGAACCAGGTCTGAAGCAGGTCTGAACCAGGTCTGAACCAGGACTGAACCAGGTCTGAACCAGGTCTGAAGCAGGTCTGAACCAGGTCTGAACCAGGTCTGAACCAGGTCTGAAGCAGGTCTGAACCAGGTCTGAAGCAGGTCTGATCCAGGTCTGAACCAGGTCTGAACCAGGTCTGAACCAGGTCTGAAGCAGGTCTGAACCAGGTCTGAAGCAGGTCTGATCCAGGTCTGAACCAGGTCTGAACCAGGTCTGAACCAGGTCTGAACCAGGTCTGAACCAGGTCTGAAGCAGGTCTGAACCAGGTCTGAACCAGGTCTGAACCAGGTCTGAACCAGGACTGAACCAGGTCTGAACCAGGTCTGAAGCAGGTCTGAAGCAGGTCTGAACCAGGTCTGAACCAGGACTGAACCAGGTCTGAACCAGGTCTGAAGCAGGTCTGAACCAGGTCTGAACCAGGTCTGAACCAGGTCTGAAGCAGGTCTGAACCAGGTCTGAAGCAGGTCTGATCCAGGTCTGAACCAGGTCTGAACCAGGTCTGAACCAGGTCTGAACCAGGTCTGAACCAGGTCTGAAGCAGGTCTGATCCAGGTCTGAACCAGGTCTTATCCAGGTCTGAACCAGGACTGAACCAGGTCTGATCCAGGTCTGAAGCAGGTCTGAACCAGGTCTGATCCAGGTCTGATCCAGGTCTGAACCAGGTCCGAACCAAGACTTCCACTCGATTGTTTTAGTCCTTGATGTAGTCCTTATTCAGCCCTGCTTTAGACCTGGTTCTAGTCCTGGTGTAATCCTGGATCAGTCCTGCTTCAGTCCTGCTTCAGTCCTGGTTCTTCAGTCCTGGTTCAGTCCTGGTTCTTCAGTCCTGGTTCAGTCCTGGTCTAGTCCTGGTTCAGTCCTGGTTCAGACCTGGTTCAGTCCTGGTTCAGTCCTGCTTCAGTCCTGGTTCTTCAGTCCTGGTTCAGTCCTGGTCTAGTCCTGGTTCAGTCCTGGTTCAGACCTGCTTCAGTCCTGGTTCAGACCTGGTTCAGTCCTGGTTCAGACCTGGTTCAGACCTGGTTCTAGTCCTGGTCTCTCCTCGCTGTGTTAAGTCCACTTTGCTTCATGTCTGTGTCAGTTTTAAATGTCACACATCAGTATTCAGTGGACCGGACTGAGCGCGCTCAGAAGCTTCGGGGATCGAAGTCATGTCTCTTTCGTCCCGTCCCGGCGTTCGCCATCACAATGATTAAAGGCCACATTATCCCCACAACCGCACGACTGGAACAACCGCACTTTTACCCTCTGAGGTCGGAGCTCAGCCACTTATGAAGCATGGATCGAACTGCTGTGCCACAGAGAGACATCAAGTACTAACCAGGCCCAGTCCTGCTTAGCCTCCGAGATCAGACGAGTCAGGCACATGTCTCCGTCCTTCACGTGTCAGATCTGGTACTTAACAGTGTCAGGTCCAATCGTTCGTCACAGAATCCCAGGAGGTCCAGTTCTGTATTATACAAGAAAGTGGTTCAATGGACTGCAACACAGCTCTCACTTTTCTGAACTCAAGACCTCTGCAGCTCCAGCCCTGGTCCAATGAGACACCAGGACTGGAGGAGCTCAGGACCTCTGCAGCTCCAGCCCCGGTCCAATGAGACACCAGGACTGTAGGAGCTCAGGACCTCTGCAGCTCCAGCCCCGGTCCAATGAGACACCAGGACTGGAAGAGTTCAGGACCTCTGCAGCTCCAGCCCTTGTCCCACGTGAGACCAGGACTGTAGGAGCTCAGGACCTCTGCAGCTCCAGCCCTTGTCCCACGTGAGACCAGGACTGTAGGAGCTCAGGACCTCTGCAGCTCCAGCCCTTGTCCCACGTGAGACCAGGACTGTAGGAGCTCAGGACCTCTGCAGCTCCAGCACTGGTCCAACGTGAGGCCAGGACTGGAGCTACAGACAAACGAACGTGAGTGTAAGTGACAGGTTTGTTTTCTCGTTGGTTTGTGATCCGTCTAAATGAGTTCCAGAGACTCTCCGTGTCGCCTGCTTCTGCTCAAGAACTTAAATCAGTCTCAAAGTGTTCCTGGGATTTCGGGTTTGCAGAAGAACCAATTCCTGCCGCCGCGTTGTCGAGTTTGAACCCAACTCGCTACAATCTACCGCGTGTCATTCCCCAGTCTCATTCTCATCTCATCTCATTGGAAGCAGTTGGAATCGTCTGTTTCTATTGTGAGTCTCGACCGCTGCAGCAGAACCGTCCTCCTCCTTAGATACAAACAAATCCATCATCCTCTCTCTTCGTCACCGTTCGGTCCGATCCAAACCACCAATCGCGCCCCTGCTGGTGGAATCGAGTACGTTCTGGGGCTTAACCAGGACAAATCGCCCGAGCGGAGAGCCCCGTCCTGCTCGTTCCTGGATTAACTTCAGGAGTTCAGGAGCAAACTGCCTCGCGTCCGCTCGGGTCGATACTCAATCTCTCACGCGCGGTACCAGATTACACACTACACCGCTGCACCGGGACAACGCGCTTCCAGTAACGCGCCGCTCTCACGGTTTGATGAATGAAAGCGCCCGAGGACGGTTCACAATAACTGGGCCGCGGGAGCTGGTTCTAGTTTGTTTGTTTTTATTCGAGAAAAGGACGAGATGGATTGAAAGTTTGATTGCGGCCGACGCAACGTGGGATTTGTAGAGAAAAGAGCGGCGGATTCTAATTAAACTATTGGGTGGTTTATACGCCGAAAGAGGGCGAACCTGTCACGAGCCAGTAAACGCGACGTGTGCGCAGGAGTATCACGCTGGTGCTGGTCCAAGACTTTACTCAAAGGTTTGGGGAAACTTCTACTCAAGTCAGAATAATTGTCTGAAACCCTTTTTACAATCTGAAGTTAGTGATAAGAATGTTAAATTTAGAGATATTATTGAAAAAGTGTGCTACGTTTTTCATCCTTTATTGTTTTCAGATACAAATAAGGCCTTTTATGTTTGCGTAAGACGTATAAATCTGAAAAAAAAATGATAAAGCTACGTTCAAATTTGCACAAAAATACACAGAGGGAATTTTGGACATTTAGTATTTGAGGAAACCAAATTTTACTGAAAATTCTGCCCATTTTTTTTAAAATAAAAAACGTTCATAAATGAGGCTTCAAATTTGTCAAAATCCTCGTAAACAGTTAAATCAAGTAAGAGAACAAAACCATCACCAGAGACAGTATGAACGTGCCTAACCTCAGAGAATGTCATATTTTAGGATATGAGAAATGACAATAAAAGGAATTGATTGTTTTGTCGAGTTAAACACCTAAAAATGTGAGCATTATTCACAAATCTTAAGTTTATTTTTTATATTTGTAGCGCCTGAAATCACAACAGCAGTTTCCTCGAAGGGCGATAGAGAAAAACAGATGAACTGATGTTCACGGGACATTAGCGAATGTTCCAGCGCCCCCTGTCTGTAGCCGTCCTTCTGCAGGAAAAACTACTAAAACCTTTAAGTATTTCTTAGAATATTAAAATGTGGTAATGTCTTTGTCCTAAAACCGATCGCTGAGCTCGACAGAATCTCTCTTGTCTTTGAATCGGATCCAAACGGACTTTATGTGCGGAACAGACGGCCGTAAAGAGCCACCTGCTGGTCATAAAGCTGTCACTGCACCTCCATAGCTCAGGTTTAGCGCACATTATCTCACTCATTACTTCAGAGATAGAATCCTTTGTATCTTTTGGGGGAATTGAAGGCTTTATCGGTCGACAATAACGCCATTAGTCGGACGGCGGTTGGTCAGGTCCCGCGAACCTGAAGGTTGCAGGTTCTATTACTGGTGCTGCTACAGACAATGAACAGTGTAGTTATTATTGTGACTTATCCTACATTAATTTCAGGTTTATTGGTATTTAAACACACTTTTAGCCACCTTAGCATTTGCATTTCATGTTTCAAAAGTGAATATAAAGCCTATATTCTGTATTGATGCGTGGATTGATCCCGTATCAATAAATCAATACTGACTGAGGTATAAAAAAGCAAACATTCTCATTCTCACACTGCGCAAATTTGACTAAAAAAAATGCATTTTTCAAAATCACGTTTCAATGTTGGAAATACATTGTTCATATGTTAGTTTATCTGGACAAATATTACATTTTAGGATCGGTTTAATATGAGACGGAGCAAAGTTAATGTAACGTAAAAGGGGAAAACACTTGCCGTGGCTCCCTCTGCTGGCAGCAATGAGCACGAGCAATAACAGAAAAGCCTTTTAGCGGCTTTTTAGCACCGAGACTCACAAGCGTTAGCAGCGTGCGCGTGTCTGTTAAAACCACCCCACTGAGAGCTCGTGAACAGGATTAATGAGCCACGTGAATGTGCATGTTCTTGATGTGGGAATCTGTTAAAACGCAATGTGATTAAAAGAGTCGATTATGCATAATATGTTGATTTTCAAGACTTATCTCTCTGCATTCATTTTCAAAACAGCTTTTCATCGCTGTTATTTGATTTTCTACGGTCCAATTATGTGTCTGAACTTCATCTGTTTTCTGTTGATTATATTCCCTCTAATTTCTATCGAGTGGTTTTCCCTTTGTTACACAGCAAACCCGCTGTACCCTTTTGTCAGTCGAGACTCTGATCAATAAAAAGGCTGGAGCGCGAGGGCGGAGGTCGCAGGTCAATAACGATCCACCGTTCTTTCATTAGAGGCTTTAACAAATCCAAACGAATCCAGGAATAATGAACTGCCGTCGCGGGAAAAGCTCCCAAACCTCCACGGACTCGTCCACGGGAAACTGGCTCAAATCTGATCCCGGCGATGATGATCTGATGTTTCGCTGAAGTCGTAACGATGCAGTTGACACTTTTACCTACCCACGCCTCCTTTTCGAATTTGTGAGATTTTTCAATACTTAAATGTGGTCACATTGATTAAATAAAACTAAAGTGAAAACAGGATTAAAATTGCTTTATGTTTGTTGCACTGCCAGTTTTTCATGAATTTATCATATCAAAAAACATGTACGTACTTTAAATTCTTATGTCCTGCAGTTTGAAGGTAAAAGTGAATGTTGAAATACTGAATTTTGTATTCTTAAAGGAGACTTATCCATAATCAACTTTTAGAAGCTTTTAACCATTTTTATGATTGTTTCCCATTTAACCATCTCAAAGTTGCATTTACATGTTTGTGTCATCTTTATTCTCCCCTTTGAGACACGATCCACCAGGGCCCACGATGCACTAGGGCCCACGATGCACTAGGGCCCACGATGCACTAGGGCCCACGACCCACTGCCCACGATCCAGTAGGGCCCATGATCCACGAGGGCCCTTGATCCACGAGGGCCCATGATCCACGAGGGCCCACGATCCAGTAGGGCCCATGATCCACGAGGGCCCATGATCCACGAGGGCCCACGATCCAGTAGGGCCCATGATCCACGAGGGCCCACGATCTACGAGGGCCCACGATCAGGCCCATCAGGATCAGTCTCATGGACAAACTAAACTTGTGTGAGTAAAACGACTTTGATGGTTCTAAAAGTCGGTCGTCTCCATAACGACGACACTGTCCCATTTAGGAGAAAATGTGTGAAAAGTTTTTGAATGTTTTATTATTGAAACATTTACACAGGGGTTTGATTAAAATGAATAAGAGTCAATAATACATCAAGACTGATCAGTTTGGACTTTGATTAAACATAAAACAGTTCCACTTAAACTCATGACGTTTGTACGAGGCAGAAATGGAGCAAATGGAAACAAACCAGAGAAACGGCTTTTCCTCCTTAATCAAGAGCTGGATTTATACATGTTTTAGAAAACGCAAAACACTCAGAGGCTCCTGGTTCAGAGGCTCCTGGTTCAGAGGCTCCTGGTTCAGAGGCTCCTGGTTCAGAGGCGCCTGGTTCAGAGGCTCCTGGTTCAGAAGCTCCTGAGTCATAGGCTCCTGGTTCAGAAGCTCCTGGTTCAGAGGTTCCTGGTTCAGAGGCTCCTGGTTCAGAGGCTCCTGGTTCAGAGGCTCCTGGTTAAGAAGCTCCTGGTTCAGAGGCTCCTGGTTCAGAGGCTCCTGGTTCAGAGGCTCCTGGTTCAGAAGCTCCTGGGTCATAGGCTCCTGGTTCAGAGGCTCCTGGTTCAGAGGCTCCTGGTTCAGAGGCTCCAGAGGCTCCTGGTTCAGAGGCTCCTGGTTCAGAGGCTCCTGGTTCAGAAGCTCCTGGTTCAGAGGCTCCTGGTTCAGAGGCTCCTGGTTCAGAGGCTCCTGGGTCAGAGGCTCCTGGTTCAGAGGCTCCTGGTTCAGAAGCTCCTGGTTCAGAGGCTCCTGGTTCAGAGGCTCCTGGTTCAGAGGCTCCTGGTTCAGAAGCTCCTGGTTCAGAGGCTCCTGGTTCAGAGGCTCCTGGTTCAGAAGCTCCTGGTTCAGAAGCTCCTGGTTAAGAAGCTCCTGGTTCAGAGGCTCCTGGTTCAGAGGCTCCTGGTTCAGAGGCTCCTGGTTCAGAGGCTCCTGGTTCAGAAGCTCCTGGTTCAGAGGCTCCTGGTTCAGAAGCTCCTGGTTCAGAAGCTCCTGGTTAAGAAGCTCCTGGTTCAGAGGCTCCTGGGTCAGAGGCTCCTGGTTCAGAGGCTCCTGGTTCAGAGGCTCCTGGTTCAGAGGCTCCAGAGGCTCCTGGTTCAGAGGCTCCTGGTTCAGAGGCTCCTGGTTAAGAAGCTCCTGGTTCAGAGGCTCCTGGTTCAGAGGCTCCTGGTTCAGAGGCTCCTGGTTCAGAGGCTCCTGGTTCAGAAGCTCCTGGGTCATAGGCTCCTGGTTCAGAGGCTCCTGGTTCAGAGGCTCCTGGTTCAGAGGCTCCAGAGGCTCCTGGTTCAGAGGCTCCTGGTTCAGAGGCTCCTGGTTCAGAAGCTCCTGGTTCAGAGGCTCCTGGTTCAGAGGCTCCTGGTTCAGAGGCTCCTGGTTAAGAAGCTTCTGTTTCAGAGACTCCTGGGTCAGAGGCTCCTGGTTCAGAGGCTCCTGGTTCAGAGGCTCCTGGTTCAGAAGCTCCTGGTTCAGAGGCTCCTGGTTCAGAGGCTCCTGGTTCAGAGGCTCCTGGTTCAGAAGCTCCTGGTTCAGAGGCTCCTGGTTCAGAAGCTCCTGGTTCAGAAGCTCCTGGTTAAGAAGCTCCTGGTTCAGAGGCTCCTGGTTCAGAGGCTCCTGGTTCAGAGGCTCCTGGTTCAGAGGCTCCTGGTTCAGAGGCTCCAGAGGCTCCTGGTTCAGAGGCTCCTGGTTCAGAGGCTCCTGGTTCAGAGGCTCCTGGTTCAGAGGCTCCTGGTTCAGAGGCTCCTGGTTCAGAGGCTCCAGAGGCTCCTGGTTCAGAGGCTCCTGGTTCAGAGGCTCCTGGTTCATAGCGCTTTGGAAGAATCAGTCAAACAGGCTGATATCCAGGGACTCTGTGTAAATGAGGCTAAAACAATAGCTGAAATATTCAGAATGACATCATCATAAACAGGTCCAAGTGCATCACATCTGAGAGAATCTGAATTCTGGACTTCAGTTCTTTTGTCAAAGCAACAGTTTCACACCTTTAATCCAGTTTGTCGACAAGAGGAAACATGCGAAAGAACTGAACCAAATCTGGGGGAGGGGGGGGACCGAGGGGCCTCTGTGTGTGTGTGTGTGTGTGTGTGTGTGTGTTTCCTGTGTGTGTGTGTGTGTGTGTGTGTGTGTTTCCTGTGTGTGTGTGTGTGTTTCCTGTGTGTGTGTGTGTGCGCGTTGTGTGTGTGTGTGTGTGTGTGTGCGTGCGTGTGTGTGTGTGTATGTGTGTGCGTGTGTGTGTGTGTGTGTGTGTATGTGTGGGGGGGGGTTTCCTGTTGCTCTAACATGTCCTTTTACTTTCACTTTGGACTAGGACAAGAGAGAACGACTGGAGAGAGGAGGAAGGGAGAACGACTGGAGAGAGGAGGAAGAGAGAACGACTGGAGAGAGGAGGAAGAGAGAACGACTGGAGAGAGGAGGAAGAGAGAACGACTGGAGAGAGGAGGAAGAGAGAACGACGAGAGAGGAGGAAGAGAGAACGACTGCGCGCGCGGGCAGCACGGAGTGATGTGCGCGGGCAGGTGAGAATCTTTAGAGGACGTTTTCTCAGTAAGAAGAATTCAGAGTTGTAAACATTCAAATGACAACAACTTCCTCTAATATGATCAGATGTGCATGAGTGAGACATTGTTTAGCTTTGAATTTACACTTTCAGAATCTGTGAATAACTCAAAATGCCTCTGGGGAGACTTGTGACTGTTTTTATACGGCTGGTCACATGGTAGCTGTCCACGAGTCCCAAGGTTCACTAGTCCGAAAATTCAGAAATGTTAAGGTTCCCTGGTCTGAAGCTGTGTCTCGTGCAGCGGGCTCTCCTCGCCTCCCTTTGCCCCACACACCGGCTTTAAGACTTTTCTAGTGTTGATGCACTTTTTATGATTTTATCACGTTTTTTCCATAACCGACTTGTTTCTGTGCATAGCCTGAGCTCCTTATCGTATTATTAATGAATTAACTCCCTATGAGAAACTTTCGGACTAGCGAACCGTAGGACTAGTTTGTATGTACATTTTTTGTTAGAATTCTACGTAAGGTTTTATAAATGAGACTCTGCTGCTGCACTGAGCACGTGCAAACTCAACACTTTTAGCACGAGCAGCTCATTTAGCAAAAGGACTCAAACTCTTTTATTTCTATTCTTTCATCACAGTTGTTGGCGTGCTCGTTTATGAAAGAAAAGGCAAGAATCAAAATAGTTCAAATCAGTCAAATGTCTCTGTAAAACAATGAATGAATCTACTTTACCTTTTACATCAAACTCATGTCTGTGTCTGTCTGTGTCGCTCTGGGATTGAACTGAAACTGTCACGTATTTTCCACCACTAAAAACACCTTTTACTGAAGTTGTGACTGAGCTTTACTGTCTCATGTACTTATTTGAATTTATCTCGTCCTTTTGAGGTTAGAAATATGATAAAAAAGTCATAAGTTTGCCGCTGATATCCAAGGAGTCTGTGTAAATGAGGCTAAAACAATAGCTGATATATTCAGAATGACATCATCATAAACAGGTCCAAGTGCATCACATTTGAGAGAAAAGTGAAATCTGAAGTGATCATTTCTGAACATGTTTGTAGGTCTAGACTTCAGAGTCATCAGTGTTGGACAGAGTACGTCCTCGTGGAGACACAGGGACATACAGTAGTTCCTGCTTCCGAAGAGTGCACACGCTTTTTCGCTCGCTCCACTTGCTATCACTGCTTTCCTTATTTATTTTGCTTTTTGATCAGTTTTTGTCTTCCAAACATTTTTGCTTTAGACTTTTTCAAGTAAGCCAAGGATTTTAAGAAAATGTTTCCAGTTTTAACGACATATCTGACGCCAGCGACATGTCCGGGAGAAGAAGGGAGAAAGACTGTGAACGCTGTCGGAAATATCAACAAGAAATTAATGAGCTGAAAACATGGATTTGTTTTGGAATCTGAAAAAGTTCTTCACGATACCATCCCTGTTTCAACCGATGGTAAGAAGAGCACACTTTTTACAAGAAAAACTGCTACTTTCAACCTAAACCGCAGTGACTCTGTGTCGTTTCCAAAACTGTCTAAAAACCAGAAAGACCAGGCTGTTTCTTGGAACAAACTTGGAGCAAAGCCTAAACGATACAAAGATAACGTGAAGTCACCTAAAATACAGCTTACAAACAGATTTTTACCACTTTCAGAAACGGAATTAAATGAAAAAAGGAAAGATGACGTGGCCAAAATACAGCAAGGAGGATCTGTGCCATGAGCCAATGTCACGCAGATTGTTTTGATTGGAGACGGGGCGATAAGTCACATGATGCATGAAAAGATAAACACACATTCTTTTCAAAAAGCGCCACTGTTTCTGAGATAACGTCACTCCTTCCAAATATTATGGCTAAGCATGGAGGAGCTAAACAGCTGATTGTGCACGTGGGTGCAGTGGACATGCGGCGGGAACAGACTGAAGCTTTTAAAAAAGACTTCTTGAAGTTATTCGACGTGCTTGATAAAATGGAAATCAAAACATTCATAAGTGGACCTATTCCAAACATCGACAGGAGGATAAACAAGTTTAGCCGGCTTCTTCAGCTGAACACATGGCTGTCCAAAGAGTGTTCCCCGAGAGGACTACACTACATTGAGAACTTCTATCTATTCTGGAAACGAGAGCACCTGTTTAAGAGAAATGGCCCCCACCTATGCAGAGGTGGAGTGAGGGTGCTGACAGAGAACCTGCTCCACGCTCTGAGGCATTGGACTGGGCCTGGACAGGGTCCTGAGCAGATAGTTAGAGAAGAGAGGAATGAGAGAAGAATTCCTGCTCCATCAGCCAGAGACCGAGCCAATGTTTCAACATCAAAAGCACCACAACCTCAGCCTCCACCAAAGGATTCATCAGCAGCTGCTCCACCACCACCAGCAAAGGATTCAGCTCCAGCTGCTCCACATTCACCTCCACCGCCTCCAGCAAAGGAACAATCTTCAAAGGCCTTGGACCCATCTGTGACAGGCCCAACAACATCCCTGTCATCCCCCTGCAACATCTACTCCCACTAAAGATTCATCATTCTCCTTCTCATCTCCACTCTCACCCATGGGCCTTCCCAGCCATTTTGAAAGTCTGATCAAATCAGGCATTAAGATGGCTCCACTCACGCCCAATATAGCAAGGGCTATGCCGACTACACCAACAAAAGCCCCACCACCCATCCCCCCTCGCCTCTCACCTGGTCTCAAACTCTCCTCGGCAACAAAAGCCCCACCACCCATCCAACCTCGCCTTTCACCTGGTATCTCCCATAGCTAGGATGCACTGGGTCTCAGCGTTGCCGGGACTTATTGTCATATTAAATATCAAACCAACCCGGGGCCCTATGTAAAAAGAGCCCCCCCTAGTGTTATTTCTGTAGTCACATCATCACAAAGATGGAAAAACAAAATGCGAGTCAGGCCCAATCTGAGAAATGTGATTCATATTCCCTGTGAAAAGATAAAGCCCAGTCCCACTGAAACTAGTCTGAAACTTGCTGTGCTAAATGTCAGATCCTTATTTAACAAATCAATCTTAATTAATAATTGTATTTCTTCTTATAATCTTGATTTTATGTTTTTAACTGAAACATGGCTTGACAAAAACACAGGAAATGTAGTTCTGCTAGAATCTACTCCACCTAACTTTAAGTTTGAATCTGAAAAACGAAAAAACAAAAAGGGGGGCGGAGTCTGTGCTGTCTTTAGTGATGAAACTGTCCATGAGATCATCACCAGATTTCATCTACATGCTGCCTCGATGTGTTACCCACCAGATTTCTAAAGTCTGTGCTGAGCAGTTTGTTAGCACCATTCATTCACATAGTCAATATGTCGCTTCAATCTGGAACATTCCCAATGTCTTTGAAAACTGCGGTCATAAAGCCTCTCCTAAAGAAGAGCAGTCTTGATGCTGCAGTACTGAGTCATTACCGGCCCATCTCTAATCTGCCATTTTGGGGCAAAGTCCTTGAAAAGGTTGTTTACAACAGTCACAGATTTCCTCTTAATAAACAACTCATTTGATATTTTTCAGTCAGGTTTTAGACCTTATCACAGCACTGAGACTGCTGTTGTCAAGATGACAAATGACATCCGCCTGAACACTGACACGGGCAAAGCTTCAATCTTAATTCTGTTGGATCTGATGCTGCGTTTGACACTGTCGATCATGGGATCCTTTTACAGAGACTAGAGGACTGGGTGGGCATCACTGGCACTGCTCTAAACTGGTTAAGGTCCTATCTGGAAGACAGGAAGTACTTTGTTGAAATTGTGTGTGTGAAGCTGTGTCTCAGACCACATGACCCTTATCTGTGGAGTGCCCCAAGGGTCAGTCCTGGGTCCCCTTCTGTTCAACCTCAACATGCTGCCGTTAGGTCAGTTGATACGCAGTGAAATGTGTCCTATCACAATTATGCAGACGACACTCAGATCTATGTTTCACTGTCGGCAGGTGACTATGGACCAGTAGATTCACTCTGTCACTGCATCCAACAGATCAGTTTGTGGATGCAAAACAACTTTCTCCAGCTGAACTCAGACAAGACTGAAATAATCGTCTTTGTCACAGAAACAAAGAAAGTGTTAGCGTCACCTCCAGAGTCTCGCTCTAAAACCTACAAATCAAGTTATAAATCTGGGGGTAATAATGGACTCAGACTTGAACTTTAACAGCCACGTCAAATCAATAACATCAGCAGCTTTTTACCATCCAAAAAACATTGCCAAAATCAAAAATATATTGTCAAAGCCAGATTTGGAGAGACTTATCCATGCGTTTGTCTCCAGTAGATTAGACTACTGTAACGGCCGCTCACTGGTCTCTCCAAACGAGCTGTAAAACAGCTGCATTACATCCAGAACGCCGCTGCTCGGATCCTAACTAGAACCAGGAAGTACCATCACATTAGTCCTGACTAGAACCAGGAAGTACCATCACATTAGTCCTGACTAGAACCAGGAAGTACCATCACATTAGTCCTGACTAGAACCAGGAAGTACCATCACATTAGTCCTGTTCTCAGGTCTCTGCACTGCCCCCTGTGGTTCAGAGAATAGATTTTAAAGCAGCTCTGCTTGTGTACAAGTCTCTCCATGGCCAAGCACCAAAGTACATCTTGGATATGTTAGTGCCATATGAACCATCTCGGACTCTGAGGACCTCAGGGACCGGCCTCCTGCTGGTGCCAGAGTCAGGACTAAACATGGACCTGCCTCCTGCTGGTGCCAGAGTCAGGACTAAACATGGGGAATCTGTGTTTCAGTTTTATGCAGCTAAAATCTGGAACATTCCTCCTGAAGATGTGAGACAGGTTCTACTCTGACAATGTTCAAATCTAAGCTAAAAACAGTTTTGTTTAGCTGTGCATATGACTGAAAGGATTTTTTCTTTGCACTCTTCTCTTTTGTTTGTGATTTTATTAGTTTAGACAATCAGTTGGATTGATAATTTTTAATTTAGTTCATTTTATTGTATTTCTGTTTATGTAATTTCTTTGTGATTTGAATGCATTTTTCCTGCTGTGTGAAGCACTTTGAATTGCCTTGTGTATGAAATGTGCTCTACAAATAAACTTGCCTTGCCTTACATTAATCCGACAAATTGAGCCTAAATATGCAGGATTACTCAAATAAGTGCAAATGAAACCAAAAACAAATGGAGGATGTTCTTGGCACAGAAAGATCCTGGCTGAGAAAAGACAGAAGTGAATTTAGCTGAATATTGAGCTTTTACCCACATTATAAAGAGCAGACTTCCTCAACATGACACTAGTGTGTGTGAGATACTTAACATAACATGTTTGTCTTATACTTTCACCTTTGGACTGTAGCGCAGTAAAAACTCTGTTGGTGAGTATTTATTTCGTTTTTTAATTTCTTACACATTTATGATTGTTGAGACTTTGATGGCTTTAGTAGAAGAATGCAGCAAAGTGAACTAAAACGGTCACAACATGTTTCTGTTATAAGCAGTTTAAAGCCAATTATTTTTGAACGTGGAAAAGTACAAAAAACTTGAAACCAGGAAGTACTCATTTTGCTGAAAGCCCTGAAAGTCCTTCTAACTGATGACAAAATGGGAAAACTTTATTTTTATTGCATATAGTAAAGCAGAGATTACATTAACCAAGAATTCTCCGTATTTTTTTCAGCAGTGAAACTTCAGGAGGCAATCTGTCAATTTAATGTGTTGAAAACCAAACTATTGACACACAGAACTTAACACTGCAAATACTGAGAAGTAAGAGTAAAAGACGGGCGCGTTCATGTGTCACTGCAGAGACCCAAATGTAGATGTATAAAAGCACTGGGACGGGAACAAGCGGTAGAAGATGAATGAATGAATAACCGAGAGAAGGATTCTAATTTTTGTCTTTAAAAAGCCCCAGACCCCGTGTGTTTCAGCTGATGCAGTAAAAACATAATGACAGATAAAAATAACTCATAAACCTTTGACTTACAGTTGTTTTTCTCTTCTAAACACATTTTACAGATGCAGAAGTGAAGTGGGACATCATGGCTGGTAAGTGGCTACATTCACTGTAAAAAGCACAGCAGCAGTTTCCTCACAGCTGAACAAAGGATTGGTCAATGAGACAGAAGCAGATTAAACAATGTTCACTGGAATTAAACAAATGGTTTTGTTGCAAAGATTTAAAACTAATAAACAAATGTAGCTGTAATTCCACTAAAGTCATTACTGAGTTTTACTGTTTAGCTCATGAAATGGTGTCACTCATGTGTTAGTGAGAGTCGTTTGTACTTATTTATTTGTGTACATTATATTTTGCAGACATTTCACTGAAGCGTAGAAGGAGTAAAGAGGAACCACCTGACAGTAAGTATCACACTGGAGATAGAAACATGAAGTATTGTTGTGTCAGGAAATAGTTTCTGTAAAATGACAGAAGCAGAACTCCTGCACATGGATCTGTGTAAAATAATTATGCTTTTTTTTTTCTTTCTTTTTAAAGCTTAAGACATAAAACACAGAACAAAACCAGATGCGAAATCAAGAACAAAAAAAACGTAATCACAGACATCAGTCAATATAAACCAGATAAATCAGAATTTTTCAATTTTTTTAATTTCAATTTCTGTAACATTTAGTCCTGACTAAACATTGACCCGCCTCCTGCTGGTGCCAGAGTCAGGACTGAAC
Organism: Eucyclogobius newberryi; assembly: GCF_026437365.1. Lineage (NCBI taxonomy): Eukaryota > Metazoa > Chordata > Actinopteri > Gobiiformes > Gobiidae > Eucyclogobius > Eucyclogobius newberryi. The sequence goes on along the minus strand of NW_027316500.1, from coordinate 32,395,261 downwards.
ATGGACCGGCCTCCTGCTGGTGCCAGAGTCAGGACTAAACATGGACCGGCCTCCTGCTGGTGCCAGAGTCAGGACTAAACATGGACCGGCCTCCTGCTGGTGCCAGAGTCAGGACTAAACATGGACCGGCCTCCTGCTGGTGCCAGAGTCAGGACTAAACATGGACCGGCCTCCTGCTGGTGCCAGAGTCAGGACTAAACATGGACCAGCCTCCTGCTGGTGCCAGAGTCAGGACTAAACATGGACCGGCCTCCTGCTGGTGCCAGAGTCAGGACTAAACATGGACCGGCCTCCTGCTGGTGCCAGAGTCAGGACTAAACATGGACCGGCCTCCTGCTGGTGCCAGAGTCAGGACCAAACATGGACCGGCCTCCTGCTGGTGCCAGAGTCAGGACTAAACATGGGCCGGCCTCCTGCTGGTGCCAGAGTCAGGATTAAACATGGACCGACCTCCTGCTGGTGCCAGAGTCAGGACTAAACATGGACCGGCCTCCTGCTGGTGCCAGAGTCAGGACTAAACATGGGCCGGCCTCCTGCTGGTGCCAGAGTCAGGATTAAACATGGACCGACCTCCTGCTGGTGCCAGAGTCAGGACTAAACATGAACCGACCTCCTGCTGGTGCCAGAGTCAGGACTAAACATGGACCGGCCTCCTGCTGGTGCCAGAGTCAGGACTAAACATGGACCGGCCTCCTGCTGGTGCCAGAGTCAGGACTAAACATGGACCGGCCTCCTGCTGGTGCCAGAGTCAGGACTAAACATGGACCGGCCTCCTGCTGGTGCCAGAGTCAGGACTAAACATGGACCGGCCTCCTGCTGGTGCCAGAGTCAGGACTAAACATGGACCGGCCTCCTGCTGGTGCCAGAGTCAGGACTAAACATGGACCGGCCTCCTGCTTGTGCCAGAGTCAGGACTGAACATGGACCGGCCTCCTGCTGGTGCCAGAGTCAGGACTGAACATGGACCGGCCTCCTGCTGGTGCCAGAGTCAGGACTAAACATGGACCGGCCTTATGTGCATGTGCACTCTTCTCCTTTATGTCTTAAACTGTTTTGTGATTTATGTCATTTGTGATTTGAATGCATTTTTTCTCCTGTTGTGAAGCACTTTGAACTGCCTTGTGTGTGAAATTTGCTCTACAAATAAACTTGCCTTTTACTGGACATATGTAAAATGGATAAAATTACAGTCTTGTTTAGTCCTGACTCTGGCACCAGCAGGAGGCCGGTCCCTGAGGTCCTCAGAGTCCGAGTTGGTTCATATGGCACTAACATATCCAAGATGTACTTTGGTGCTAGGCCATGGAGAGACTTGTACACAGCAGAGCTGCTTTAAAGTCTATTCTCTGAGCCACAGGGGGCAGTGCAGAGACCTGAGAACAGGACTAATGTGATCATACTTCCTGGTTCTAGTCAGGACCCGAGCAGCAGCGTTCTGGATGTACTGCAGCTGTTTTACAGCTCGTTTGGAGAGACCAGTGAGCGGCCCTTACAGTCTAATCTACTGGAGACAAACGCGTGGATAAGTCTCTCTAAATCTGGCTTTGACAATATATTTTTGATTTTGGCAATGTTTTTTAGATGGTGAAAAGCTGCTGATGTTATTGATTTGACGTGGCTGTTAAAGTTCAAGTCTGAGTCCATTATTACCCCCAGATTTATAACTTGGTTTGTAGATTTTAGAGCGAGACTCTGGAGGTGACCGCTAACACTTTCTTTGTTTCTGTGGGCCAAAAACGATTATTTCAGTCTTGTCTGAGTTCAGCTGGAGAAAGTTGTTTTGCATCCACAAACTGATCTGTTGGATGCAGTGACAGAGTGAATCTACTGGTCCATAGTCACCTGCCGATAGTGAAACATAGATCTGAGTGTCGTCTGCATAATTGTGATAGGACACATTTTCACTGCGTATCAACTGACCTAACGGCAGCATGTAGAGGTTGAACAGAAGGGGTCCCAGGACTGACCCTTGGGGCACCCCACAGGTCAGGGTCATGTGGTCTGAGACACAGCTACCAATTTCAACAAAGTACTTCCTGTCTTCCAGATAAGACCATAAACAGTTTAGGGCAGTGCCAGTGATGCCCACCCAGTCCTCTAGTCTCTGTAAGAGGATCCCATGATCGACAGTGTCAAAAGCAGCACTCAGATCTAACAGAATTAAGACTGAGGCTTTGCCCGTGTCAGTGTTCAGGCGGATGTCATTTGTCACCTTGACAAGAGCAGTCTCAGTGCTGTGACGAGGTCTAAAACCTGACTGAAAAACATCAAATGAGTTGTTTATTAAGAGGAAATCTGTGAGCTGTTGGTAAACAACCTTTTCAAGAACTTTGCCCCAAAATGGCAGATTAGAGATGGGCCGGTAATGACTCAGTACTGCGGCATCAAGACTGCTCTTCTTTAGGAGAGGCTTTATGACCGCAGTTTTCAAAGACATTGGGAATGTTCCAGATTGAAGCGACATGTTAACTATGTGAGTGAATGGTGCTAACAAACTGTTCAGCACAGACTTTAGAAATCTGGTGGGTAACACATCAAGGCAGCATGTAGATGAACTCAGACTGGTGATGATCTCATGGACAGTTTTGTCAGTTACTGGTGCAAAGTGAGTTAGCTCTAAGTGTCTTAGTGGTTTTAGGGTAATTTTTTGCATTGTGGGATTTATAGCATTTTTAATGCCCTGAACTTTGTCATTAAAGAATAATGCAAACTCATTACACTTGGATGTGGAAATGAGTTCTAACGGCAGCTGAGCTGGAGGGTTTGTTAATCTGTTTACTGTGGCAAACAGGACACGCGAGTTGTTACTGCAGCTTCCAATTATTTCAGAGAATTTTTTTCCCTAGTTCTACATAAAATGAGGTTGTACATGTTCAGCTTCTCTTTGTAAATCTCTTTTTGAACCTGGAGCTTTGACTTGCGCCATTTCCGTTCGGCCCTGCGGCACTCCCTTTTCTGTGCCCTGACCCAATCATCATTTCTCCACGGCGCCTTCTGCTTATTTTTAACCATTTTAGCCTTCATAGGGGCGATGGTGTCCAGAACGTTCAAAACACTAGATGTAACAGCAGGGCCGGCCCAAGCCTTCAGGGGGCCCTAAGCGAAAACATTTTTGGGGGCCCCTCACCACGTCATCAGAATCAGTTTTATTGCCATTGTCAGTAAACAATTCACAAATGGAACTTTCTTCAACGCAAACAAAGCGCACCCAAACTCCAGGACATCTGTTTGCCAGTTAGTTTATTCTCAACACCTCACAAACTCAAATATTGATAACTTAAATCCCACAATGCAACTTGGTATTCCGCTGACATCACCTCTACTCCCTGTACAAATAACACACGTCCCAGATATGTTTTTGGGCGTATTTGTGGGCGTTAAGGGTCTACAGCCACATTAGCAGTTTAAATTAATAAACAGGGGGGTCTGGGGGCCCTCCCCCAGATATTTTCAGACCTTTTTTGGGTCTTCTGGTGCATTTTAATCTGGTCCAGCCAGATAAAGTAAGAGTAAAATGTTGAGGTTGTAATGCTATAAAATGATGATGTGATGAAACTGTGCCAGGAGAAAATGACTAAAGCCAGTTATTAATACATTAGTGTACTTAATTACTCAATACAATATTGGCTATGAAAAATAATTATGGTCAAATTGATTCATTTGAACTGAAAATGTAGAAGTAATAGTTATCCTTACTAATTTATCTTTTACAGCTCCCAACTGTTCCTTCGTGCCAAAGTGACAAAACAAGTTATATTAAATTAAACAAATGGCATAAGCATTGCTTGATTAACAATTAACACTGATAAAACAAACATGTTACTCCCAGAGAATGAACAGAACTAGAAGTGAAGGTCCAAACCTCACTATAGTGAAGAGACTGCGTTTCTGCAACTTTGCCACTTTTGTATAAAAATATATAGTATTATTCTATAACAGACGTAATTTTAATATGTCTGGTTATGTTTCACTATCAATTCATTATAATTTATAACAAATAGTCTAATGATGCTTTTTAAATAAATTGAAATGTTTTATTGCTCTATTAAAAGTTAATTACAATATAAATGTTTGTTCTGATCAGAACATCACACACTGGACTCCTGCAACTTTACGTTCCTCTCATTGCACGTTAAGAAGTCAAAGTAAAACAGACATCACGAGTCACGATTGATCTCACACATGGTGATGTGAGAGAGAGGGACGCAAACTCAAACCCGCTCATCTCTGACTGAGGCTGCACAGGGGCCCGGGACAGGGGCCCGGGACAGGGGCCGCACACTGTTCACTCCAAAGTCTCACGTCAGAGGTTCTGGACGAGACGGTGCTCGTCCGGACCGGATCTCCGCCTCTTAGTGACCCGGGGCATAGACGCCCCTCACCGGCCTCACCTGCAGCTCACACTACCGGGCTGGTGTAAATGTTAAGCTTATTATCTTTCATTCAGACATATGTGACTCGCCACGGGAATTGTCGGACCATGTCGGCCTCGGTGAAACTGAGAAAAACAGCATTTTACTTTTTTTTCCCCAAATTTGTGATTTTCATTTTTTTGCAGAATGTGCTAGTTGAAGTTATGAATAAGTCCCTGTGTGCTTCAGATAACACTATTGGTTGTCTTAAACGTATACATTAAGCTGTTAAAAATGTGGAGTTTTCGGGTCTTTTTCCTGCTCTCCTGGGGGCGTCACCTTTTTCTAGCCAACGTGTTGTTTACATTTTCCACCAATCAGCTGTGATCCGCATGGCTACAGCTGCGTGCTCCGTGTTTTTCTCTCATTACTCCAGACCGTCTGCAGAGCACAGTCTTCAGAGCTTACATTTCCTGGACTACATTGCAACGGAACTGTTTACTCAGGTACACTTTTACTTTACTACTAAATTATTGCTTTAACGCTGTGTTTTAAGGCAGTCTCGTGATCACTTTAGAATCTTACTTGTGTGCTGTGGAGCTAATGCTAAGCTAACATGTTGCTTCAGTGCACTCTGCAATACGGGCTTAATGTGACTACTTGCTGTTATCACCATGTTATCGGGTTATTTTTCGGCGTGGGTTGGCCCGTGGGTTGTGTGGGTCGTGCTTTGTGTCTGTTTTATGGTGCTAAATCGGCTGTTACCCCCACAGCCCGGAGCTAAACGCAGCTATTCGGAGCTAAGTTGTAAGCTAAACTTTGCTATGTTATCGGGTTATTTTTCGGCGTGGGTTGGCCCGTGGGTTGTGTGGGTTGTGCTTTGTGTGTGTTTTATGGTGGACTAAACCGGCTGTTAGCGCCACAGCCTGGAGCTAAACGCAGCTATTCGGAGCTAAGTTGTAAGCTAAACTTTGCTATGTTATCAGGTTATTTTTCGGCGAGGGAAGAGAAAAAAACTACAACTCCCGATACCACTTCTGGTCACGTGGCTTACGTACGTTGTACATCACGCACGCACTGCGTCACTCGAACCAATCACACGCTTGCCTGGCCATTATCAGCTTCCTGTGTGTCTCTCTGTGCACGGTGTTGGGAGAGACACAGGACGGCTGAACCAGGTAAGCTTTGCGACTAAAACACCCGCTTTTAATCACTTTAATGTGCGCCGGTTTTAAACTCGAGTGTATGTTTATGTTTTGGTGTGCTGTTCTGCAAGTGTTTTGCTTTTACGAGCAGTGTTATCTCAAGTGAGCTAGCTAGCATCGCTAGCCGAGGGCAGATGTCCCAATATCTCCGCGTTTTGCATCTTAAATACACCGTTAACGTCACAATGTGAACTGTTATCTGTGAAGCGTGTTATTCCCATATTACTGTTAACCCTAATCCTTTTATCCCCCTTTTCAGAATTGGCAAAGACACCCTGACTGACATGACCTGTCTCTACGTGAAGTCTGCTAAGGAGCGTGGTAAGTGTAAAACATTATTTTGTTGATTTTCGTGTTTTAATGATTAGAGTATAATTAACCATAAGCAACATCTGTTTTTCAGGTGAGCCTGCAGTTTGTACATCAAGCTTCAGATCACTGTGGAAACAGCTTCTCCCACACATCAGAAGCTGCAGGCCACGCACAGATCATCAGATTATCAAGCGAGCATACATGAAGACCAGGGTTGACACTTTGGAAGACATCGCTGAGGTTAGTTTATATTATTTGACTACTGTAATGTGTAAACATTAGCCTGGCAAAACTTCAGTGCTGCTCTCTGCTTAAGATTTGTTTCTTCTGTTCTCATTTTTTTACAGTGTCGCCCTTGTCATCAGGTAGTGGAAAACAGCTCTCCTAAATCTCACCTCAGTATCCCACAGCTTGTTGGAACGGCGGATGGCAAAGTGTTTGTCAAGAACTTGGACTGGCAGAAGCATCTGAGTCCCTTCTTCAGACGGCTTCCAAAGATCAAGAGTTATCAGCACTTCAGGTATTTATATTGAAACTCTCACATTGTGTTAAAAAAAAAAAAATAGTTAATGAGTGTTTTATGTGAAATAGTTAGCCATTTCTTAAATGTCCTGTTATTTGTTTACAGCTTTGATGCCAAGAGCCGAGAGTCACAGCACAGAAGAGTGCACAGACGAAGAAGAGGATGAGGATGTGATCTCTGATGTAATTGGACTCTGGTGGTGTACATATCATATTACCTCATATCTCATATATTTAAAGCCATGGACCCGTTGCAGTTCGTATACCTGGCCCTGGCATCTGTTTATAAGAGTTCTTCTATTAAGAGTGTTTTTTAAACTTCCTATAAGTTACTGTCCTTTCCCCCTGTATCTACTGCGTTGTAACATTAAAGGCTATCTTATCTTATCTTTTGTTGTTTGTGTTGAATCATTCAGTGCACCATTGTTGGTGAATCACCTGTGAATTATGTTTATCGACAAATGCAATGAACCCTATTCTCATTCTGATTCTTTGATTCTATTCAGGGCCTTTTGTAATCAAAGTATTTCCATTTTAATATAGTAACTTCTAATTCTGATTCAAGTCCAGTTACCATCAATAACAACACTCCTCTTGAGTCTTCAGTGACAGCTGTAGGGGGAGGTGGTGTCAGTGTGACAGGGGGGAGGGCTTATCTCAATGAGATGCAAATGAGCCCCCTGTGACTCTGGGCTCACTCCGGTGAGAAACTTTGGAAGCCGTTTTCTCAGTGAATGGGTTTGAGAGTTGTATACAATCAAATGACCACAACTTACTCAAATATTATCAGATCTACATGAGAGAGACATCATTGGAAAGCTTTGAATTCACACTTTCAGAATCTGTGAATAACTCAAAATGTCTCCGGGTAGACATGTAACTGGATTGGCCACGTTCAGTCACATATTATTGTGCGCGGGGCAGAGCTCTCGTCGCCTTCAGCCTGATCGAACTAACGTGACAGAATCGTGTTGTTTCAAACAGCAGCATTAACCGTCTCTTTGTAAGATAAGTTCAATACCTGGAGAGTGTTGTTGAGTTTGCAGTTTCTTTACATCGTCAAGAAGTTTCTTCTTTAGTTTTTCGGCACCAGGAGATATATTCCTCTGGACATGAGGACCACGTTCTGTTATGTTTATGTTTTGCTCTCGTTCTGCTCGCGCACAATGAAGTTGCCCAATCAGCGCAGGTTTGATGTCTTGGTTGCCAGATTGTCATTACAAATAAATGCGGTTTGTGCGTTATATGTTACCGCTGTGTGCGCTGCCGCGCCAGCAGCGCTACTACACCAGTGGCGCACGCTGCGCTTGCACTTCTCATAAGACGGGTTGCCAGATTAGGGGCCCTATTAACGCCTCGGGGCCCTACGCGGCTACTTAGTTCGCTTGTAGGCTGGGTAACAGAGTTCAACAAATCATTTACATTAGAACATGAGAAATTTTCAAAGTTGATCATTTCCATAAACAGTGCACCTTGGCCATCATTTATGTGTCTCTTCCTGAACAGCTGCAGGACCAACCGGTGGATTGGGAGAAACAGACAGACAAACAGTCAAAGAAGACAAGAATAGCTCTTCTATTAAGAGTGTTTTTTTTTTTTTTTTATAAGTCCTCTATAAGTTATCTGTTCCCTCACTTCTGTACCTACAAAGGCTTATCTTATCTTAAATGATCAGACAGAGCAGCATTGACCACATTGACATTTGATATATTTACCCCCTTTGTAATTATGAGATCTAGAGTGTGCTCTCTGTTGTGGGTGGGGCCACTCTGCTGTGGTTGGGGCCACTCTGCTGTGGGTGGGGCCACTCTGCTGTGGGTGGGGCCACTCTGCTGTGGGTGGGGCCACTCTGCTGTGGGTGGGGCCTCTCACATGCTGAGTAAGACTGAAGGTTTCAAGGACAGCATCAAGCTCTTTAGTGTTTCTGTCGCGTTTCTGTCACAAATATTATCCACATGCACATTGAAATCACCTGTAATGACCAAACCATCAAAGTCTGTGCCCACGACTGAAACATCTCAGTAAAATCATCAATAAAACGTTTGCAGTGCTGGAGAGGCTTGTATAAAACAATGAAGAGAATGGATGGAGACCGTTTTAGCTCCATTTTAAAGGATACATACTCAAATGATGAAAACACCCCAAAAGACAACCTGCGGATAATTATTTAATCTCTAAAGACAGCACAGACTCCACCCCCTTTTTTGTTTTCTCGTGTTTCAGATTCAAATTTAAAGTTGGGTGGAGCAGATTCTATCAGAACTACATTTCCTGTGTTTTTGTCAAGCCATGTTTCAGTTAAAAACATAAAATCAAGATTATAAGAAGAAATACAATTATTAATTAAGAGTGATTTGTTACATAAGGATCTGACATTTAGCACAGCAAGTTTCAGACTAGTTTCAGTGGGACTGGGCTTTATCTTTTCACAGGGAATATGAATCACATTTCTCAGATTGGGCCTGGCTCGCATTTTGTTTTTCCATCTGTGTGATGATGTGACTACAGAAATAGCACTAGGGGGGGCTCTTTTTACATAGGGCCCCGGGTTGGTTTTGATTTCTAATATGACAATAAGTCCCGGCAGCGCTGAGACCCAGTGCATCCTATTTATGGGAGATACCAGGTGAAAGGCGAGGGGGGATGGGTGGTGGGGCTTTTGTTGGTGTAGTCGGTGGGTAAGAGTTTATAAGTGTTGACATAACTCTTGATCTTGCTATATTGGGCGTGAGTCGACCCATCCTAAGGCCCCTTCAGACCGCGGCGTCAAAAGCATCCAGTTTACATTCAAAGTCTATGTAAACGCGCGTCGAACGCCTCCTGCGTTTTCCGCGGCGCGATTTCTGCGTTTTGCGGCACAATACCTGCGTCCAAAGCGTTCGCCGCCGACATGTTCAACTTTGTCCAACTTTCTGCAGCAAATGCGCCGCAGCAGCCAATCAGAGATGACGCTCCAGTGACATGCTATGCACGACCCGGAAGACGACAAAAAACAAACCCTGCAAGATAAAAATGAATCCTTAAGACACAGCTCTTGGAGCAAATAATGATATTGACTAAACTCTGCTCTGCTCTGAAGTATATGCGGGTCCCAGACGGGCCCCGGGGCCCATCGCCTCCGCTTTTGGACTTTGTAAAGTTAATAAACCAATGCCAAGGTCCAACATTAAACTCCATTTACACCACGAGAAAAGCAACACAGCACAACTCCTCCACTGAGCATGTGCAGGACGACTCGGACGCACGTCTGCTGCTGAGTGTATTTTACGGACGTGAGTTCGGGGCGTCAAGAACGCGCGTCCAGGGCGTCTGTCTTCAAATGTACAGGCGTCCAACTTCTGCGTCGGGTGCGAATTTGACGCCGCGGTCTGTAGGTAGCTTAAGGCCTGATTAGATCGGACATTTAAGATGGCTGGGAAGGCCCCTGGGTGAGGGTGGAGATGAGAAGGAGAGTTAGGAATCTTTAGTGGGAGTAGATGTTTCAGTGGGAATCCAGGGCTGCTTTGAGGGCAGTGGATGATGACAGGGATGCTGTCGGGCCTGTCACAGATGGGTCCAAGGCCTTTGATGAGGACCCTATGGGATAGAACTGTACTGACTCCTGCGCCGGCCACGGTGAAGATTGTTGTGGTGCTGTTGCTGATGAGTCCTTTGCTGGAGGTAGTGGAGGTGAATGTGGAGCAGCTGGAGCTGAATCCTTTTCGGGTGGTGGTGGAGCGGCTGCTTATAAATTCTTTGGTGGAGGCTGAGGTTGTGGTGCTGTTGATGCTGAAACATTGGCTCGGTCACTGGTTGGAGCAGGAATTCTTCTCTCATTCCTCTCTTCTCTACCTATCTGCTCAGGACCCTGTCCAGGCCTAGTCCAATGCCTCAGAGTGTGGAGCAGGTTCTCTGTCAGCACCCTCTGCACCCTCACTCCACCTCTGCACCCTCACTCCACCTCTGCAACCTCACTCCACCTGTGCATAGGTGATGGCCATTTCTCTTAAACAGGTCCTCTAGTTTCCAGAATAGATAGAAGTTCTCAATGTAGTGCAGTCCTCTAGGTGCACACTCTTGGTCGCCCTCAGAGGCAACTGCTGTTGTGATTTTGGGCGTTACAAGAATAAATTGAATTGAAATTGGACTAAAACAAAGACTATGCTAGATTAAATCAGCTGACCATTAGGCTTATATTATAAGCTCGTGCCTGAGGCTTATTGACAGTTTGTGCTTCACCTGAAAACGCCCTGGTGTCAGTCAGAAGGAAAAACAAATGTGGTTAATTGAAAAGGCTGTCTCCATGCGCCGTGGTTCTATGAACATTTCTGAAAAGGGTTATGTTAGCTTAAACCTGCTGGACTAGTGGCCACTTGGAACTGTGGCACTATCACTGCACTGTAAAAACAAACTGGTCGTGTACGGCAGACAGGGACCTAAGGCTTCAACAAAGATCAGATTTGATCACACTTTTTGCATATTTTCCATATTTTCAGATCATGGATTTTTTGCTCTGTAGAAAATCCTTCAGATTTCTTAAAACAGCTTTTAAATTTTGGCGTGCTCAGCTCCACTCTAGCATCTCTCGCTCTGATTGGTCGGAGCGGTCATGTGGCAGAAGAGCACTATTGTCTGTGTTTGGTGGCCTGGGGCCCATAAAGAAGCACTGGGGCTGGAACTGATGAGAAATCTATTTTTGACTCTCTGTCCTTTGTCACTCTTTAAGCATCCAATATTGATCATATAAAATCATTCTAGTATATAAAACTAACATTTACCAACATTTTTGGTTTCAATAAATATTTTTTAACTGTGATGCAATATAAGAGTGAAAACATTCTTTCCTCTGTGTACGAGTGCTGCTGACTAGGATTTGTTCCTCTAGAACAGGGGTGGGAAAACTACGGCCCGCGGGCCACATCCGGCCCGCAGTGCCTTTCAATCCGGCCCGCCAAGCTTGTCCAAGTAATATTAAAAAAAAAAATATATATATATATATATATATATATATATATATATTTTATTTATTTTTTTTTTCCTTTTTTGCCCTCAGGCATCTGTCTGCACTTGTATCCTTAAAAAAATATGACGTTTAATGAATTAAATAATATATTCAATAGCCTGTATTTGACAGAAAAGTGATATTTTATTTGACATTTAATTTTTGGGATTTTTTTTTTTTCACACCAATGATCGCGGGCCGGCCCTCCGCTACTTGCCTGGATTCGAATATGGCCCTCGGAGGAAAATGATTGCCCACCCCTGCTCTAGAGGAGCATTTAAAGCTAGAAACACATTGTGTAAATGCCAACAATTTTTGTAAAGTCTTGAATACAAAAGATTGCTTCAGGAAGGAGGTCCAATGGTTTCCATAAGGTCTTTGTATAATTTACTTTTAATAACTGTCGGATCTATAGTGTTCCAATGACGACTACGAAATGGTCTGTTTTCAGTGTCTGAGCTGAGGGTGGTTCTCTTTGGAAACAGCTGGAGTCTCAGGAGCGTCGTGGGAAACCTGTTGTTGAAAGAGACAAAGTTTGAGGCCATGAAAGAACCTAAAACTCTTATGAGACAAACTGGAGAACTGCAAAAGAAGAAGATACATGTCATTAACTCTCCAGACCTGCTCCAGCCCGACCTCACTGCAGACCGACTCACAGAGTTAGTCACAGAGATAGCACAAGCCTCTGCCCCTGGTCCTCATGTGTTCCTGCTGGTTCTACAGCCTGAAGACTTCACTGAGCAACACAAAACCAGACTAGAGTGGATCCTGGAGAGGTTCAGTGGTCAAGCCTTTGACCAGTCTCTGGTGCTGATGTCGATGCCCAGAGAAGAGACTCCAGGCTTCATGGACAAGTACATGGATGTCCCACATTTAATGGACATGATCATCAAATGCAGATCTCAATATCTTTGGATGAATATAACTGAATTTGACAAAAAAAATACATTTCAAAAATAAAATCTTGCTAACAAAAATAATCAAAATGGTGAAAGAAAAGAATGGAAAACCTCTGCTCTACGAAACATTTGAGGACCCTGATTCTGAACCACGGGCACCAACTGAGAAGAAACAGCAGTCATTTTTTGTACGAGTTGCAAAGGCCGGTAAGAACAGACATCACATTTCAAGAAACTAGCTTCTAATCATTGAAATAACTCAACTAAATGCTTATTTTGCAGGAATCAAGGCTGTTCTTCCACCTAAAGGTAAGTGGCCATCATCACACAGTAACTTTTAGTATCTTTTTCCAGACTTTACAATTATGCTGTTTGGAAAAAGTGATGACAAAAAGAAAAAGCTCTCTAACTTCATGATTGGAGAACATTCTAAAAAAGTCTTTGGGAAGTGGAGAAGGAATCGTCTGACAGTCGTGAGGGCCCCAGATCTGTCCAGTCTCTCCATGGAGACTTTGAGAGAAGAAATAAAGAGACATGTGACTCTGTGTCATCCAGGACCCAATGTCCTGCTGCTGCTAGTGAAGCCTTCAAGGTTCAATGAAAGTGACAAAGAAAAACTTAAGTTCATTCTAAATCATTTTGGTCCAAACGCCTTTAAACACTCCATGGTTATTCTCACTCACAATGAGAATCATCTAAACAGATGTGTGGACGATCTCATTGGTGACTGTGAAGGAAGACATTATAATATGTCAGAACAAGATCTAGATCAGTTAATGGAAACGATTGAGCTCATTGTAGATAAACATCAGTCCTTCCTCACCTTCACTGAAGAGAAGAAACCATCTCTGAACCTGGTTCTTTGTGGAAGGACTGAAGCAGGAAAGACCTCACTAGCTCAGTTTATTTTAAAGCAAACAGAGTTCCCTGCAGAATGCCAAGGGCAGTGTGTTAAACATCAGGGAGAAGTGTGTGGGCGTTGGGTGTCTCTGGTGGAGCTGCCGGATCTGTCTGGAAAACCTCCAGAGGTGGTGATGCAGCAGTGCCTCCAATGTATCTCCCTCTGTGGTCCTGATGGCGTCCATGCCTTCTTCCTGGTTCTACCTGTGGGTCCCCTTACTGATGAAGACAAGACTGAGCTAAAGCTCATCCAAGACGTGCTCAGCTCTCAAGCTCAGCTCTTCTCTATGATTCTGTTTGCCGTGGAATCAGATCCTACTGCTCCAGCAGTGGTTAAGTTTGTCAGAGGAGACACAGATGTCCAGAAGCTTTATGACCGCTGTGGAGGAGGATACTTTATCTTCAACACCAGGGACCAGCAACAGGTCTCTGAGCTGTTGGATTATGTAGAAGCATTCAGGGCCAAGAATGAACCAAGAGGATTCACAACACAGACACTGGTGATGGCCCAACATCAGGAAATACAGGATCTGAAGTCCATGAATATCGTCAGAAGTAAGTATTATTGCAATACATTTATGGAATAGATATGTTGAATATTGTATATTTCTTTTTCCTTTTTCATGGTCATTTGTTTATTTATTACTTTTACAGGCAAGGATAACCAGAGGCCTGACTGCTTAAAGATTGTGCTACTCGGTAAAACTGGCTGTGGAAAAAGCTCTTCAGGAAACACCATTGTGGGAGAGAAAAAGTTTACTGTTGAACTTGATCGAAATTCAGTCACCAAATACTGCAAAAAAGTAAACACAACAGTTGATGGACGTTGTGTTGCAATAGTGGACACTCCTGGATTGTTTGACACAAACTTGTCCCATGATGACATCAATAAGGAAATGGTGAAATGCATCAGTCTGCTGGCTCCTGGACCACACGTCTTTCTGTTAGTCATAAAAATTGGCAGATTTACAGACGAAGAGAAAGAGGCAATACGACTCATAAAGGAAAGCTTTGGGAGAGATGCTGATCGGTTTATAATTATTCTTTTCACTCATGGTGATGAACTGGAAGAATACGATCAGTCCATTGACGATTACATAGAGAAAGGACATTACGATTCCTTTAATCAGCTTCTCTCCGACTGTGGGAACAGGTTCCATGTGTTTAACAACCGGGAAAAGACAGACCGCACTCAAGTCCAAGAGCTGCTGCAGAAGATCGACGACATCTTGAAGGAGAATGGAGGAAGACACTACACCAACGGCATGCTGCAAAAGGCTGAGGCGGCCATCAAGAAAGAAACAGAGAGACTGCTTCAAGAGAAGGACCAAGAGATGAGGAAAGAGAGAGAGAAGATGGAGAGAACATTTAAACAGGCTATGGAAGAATTAAAGCACAAAATGGACAAACAAAAGGAAGAATTTGAAATGGAGAAACGACAAAGAGAACAACAGCTTAAAGAAAAGATTAAAGAAGAGAAAGAGCAACAGAAGAGAGAGCAAGAAAAGAGAGAAGAGGAGGACAGAAAAAGAAGAGAACAAGATGAACTAATGCGTCAGGAATGGGAACAGAAATCTAAAAAACTGGAGGAAAAAGTTGAATTAGAAGAAAAGTCAAATGAAGCCATTGAGTCTAAACTCCAGGAGAGCAGGAGGCAGAAAGAGCAGTGGGAAAAAGAAAAGGAAGAATGGTGGGCACAACGAGAGATGGAAGAAGAAGTGAGACGACAAGCAGAGCAACAACAACAAGAACAATATGAAGAAGAACGAGAAGTATTAAATAAACTACTTAAGGAAGAACAACTTAGGCGTGAACAAGAAGAGAAGAAGATGAAAGTGTTAGAGAAGGAATATCAAACAAAACTCGAGGAAATGGAGAAGGAAAAGGATAAGTACAAAGAAGAGGCCAGAACCAAAGCTGAAGAATCAAATGAGTTTGAAAAGGAACTCAACAGTAGGAAACAGGATTATAAGAGAAGTGTCAAAGATAAAGATGAAAAGTACGACCTGTTAAAGGCACTCGCCGCTCATAAAGAGCGAGAGAAGATGGAGGCGCATCAGAGAGAAATCAATGATATTGTGAAATGTGTGTCAAACAATCAAGACAATGTGAAAAAACTACACGAGCTTCTAAAGAAACACGAAGAACAGAAAAGTGCCATGAACAAAGAAGAAAAGGAAACACTGCTAAAAGAGCAAGAGAAAGAATTGGAAGCTTTGATTCAGGATCTTCTGAAGCAAAAGGAGAAGGAAAAGTCAAACTGTGTGATTTTATAAACATGTGTCATAATGCATATCCTGGGTTATTACCATGGCATAAACATTATGATTCATATTTGCAGCTCTCGATACTCATTCGATCAATGAGTAATTCATCTAGTCTTTGATTTTTGAAGATTTTAGATCTTCGGCTCCAGTCCCCTGTACATCAGCATTAGCCCTCAAAATTCAAGTTTTTAAGAATCAAGAGGGTTAGGATTGTCCTGTGATTGGGATATGGGTCATCAAATCAAATCAAATCAATTTATTTTTGTAAGGCCCAAAATCACAACAACAGTTGCCTCTGAGGGCCACAGGGAGAAATGAATCAACAATGTCTGTGGTGGCGATGAAGTCAGACAATGTCTGTGGTGGCGATGGAGTCAGACAATGTCTGTGGTGGCGATGAAGTCAGACAATGTCTGTGGTGGCGAGGGACGATGTCCCAGGGTCCTCTGTCCTTAGACTCTCCTTCTCGGCCAGGAAAAACTACAAAAAAAAAAAACCTCTTTGGGAAAAAAGCGTAGAAACCTGGAGGAGTTCCAGTGAAGGAGAGATCCGACTCTCACAGACGGACAGACGGACACGAGGAGACTGGAGCTGGACCCACTCTTCAGGCAGATGAGGGACCGACTGAGGCGAACTGGAGCCACTCTTCAGGCAGATGAGGGACCGTCCACATGGGGCAGGGACCACTTCACCAGGAGAGGGACATCTGGGTCCACAGGTCCTCAGGAGTGAGAGAAAGAAAAAGAAGGCGGTGAACAGTTTGCAAGTGGAATTAAAAAATAAATATTGTTTGATAGCATAAGTAGTCAGAAGAAGAGGATAGTGCTCAAGCTGTCATACTTCCCCCAGCAAAGTTACTCCTAGGGCAGCGTAGCTGAAGCTGTGGGTTTATCTTTCTGTTCCTAACTACTCTGACCATAAGCGAAGTCATGTCATTCCGATAGGCCATGACATTTCATGCAATTAATATCTGTGTTGTTTTCGGTCAAAACCTTGTTAAAAGTAATTTAGTGTAAAGCTTTTGGTTTGGTTTTCTTGTAGATAATTAGCGTGTCGAACTGGCATCTGAGCTAAAGGCTAACCAACCTCAAGTTGAGTTTTCTGAACTTGTGATTCTGGAAAAAACCTTAACCAAACATTGTCTTTTACATAATCTTAATGAGAAGACCAGATAATGTTAAATATGTTAAAATATACTTAAATATGAGGAAGGCCTCATCATTCAGTTGTATGTGAGACAGAGAAGTTTGTGTCAATATCGATGGTTAGAACTAGCATTTCCATCAACGAAAAGGCCTAAACTGATTTAATTTTAAAATTGCATTATGCAAAGATCTATCATGTATTCATTAAGTACAAGTGCTTTTATAGCTCCAACATTCAGTACCTTGAAAAAGATGTGAGCAGGGACACTTGACCTGTTTCCATAGAGACATGTTTAATGATCTGGCACATTCCAGGAAAAGGCTGAAGTAGCTAATATTTATGTTTAAAGTGACTTTTAAAACATTATCCAAACCTTTCCTACACTTAATAAAACTCTAAAGGCCTTTCCCAGTCTGATCTGGTCTGAGTTTTGGCGGTTGGTGGTTTGGAGGATTTGTTTGTAGAATCTGCTTGTGTTTCATCTCATGTGCTCACTCCAGATCGTCCTGTTTGAGCTTCTTCCAATTCAATCGTCGCTCGAATCTGTCTTTCAGTCGCATTTAACGCAAACATAAATCAAGTCAACTCTCAGCATGTGTCTTTTATCTGTGACAATAATGCTCAGCAGTTAGCTTACCGTCATGTTAGCATTGTGTACGGTGAATCCAAATGTAAGGGCCTTCTTTGGCCTAAAGCTGTTATAATCCAGTTCGTTCTGTCTGTGATACCATGTGCTCATGTCGGGTTCAGGACTATGGTTCATGGATGATTAAGTCTCTGCTGTTGTAGAAAGGTTTGTGTTGTTGGTACAATTTGGTAATTGCAGTGAGAATGACTTATAGAAATGTGAAAGGCGGGGCCAGGTGAGGAGGAGTAAAGAGACGAGCTGTCGACCAGACTCGGTGACGGGCTTCGAACTCCAACCATAACCAGATCTGTTTTCTAACCTCATTAAAACCCTGATCCTGAACTTCATCACTTTGAATCCCCAATCCCAGCAGAGCGTCCGGCACATCCATTATCCTGGTTCTTTACACGTCTTATGTTTCTGTAAAGGGCGTGGGTCACACGTCTTCACACACAGACCTGACAGTTCTACTATGAAGCTTATTCTTTCTTCAGTAAATCAGTCTGTAACTGTTAGAACTGCATGTGAAACATATGAACAAATGTGACTGAAAAACAGTATAGTATTATATTGGATACTATAATCTTTGTGAATGTATTTTGTAAATGTTTATTTTGTTTTTAAAGTTGTTTAAGTCGATGTAATAATCCCTCGTTCATCCTAGAGTATTTAACACTGGATCTCTAATATGATCATCTGTTTTAAATGCTTATTGTAAGATGGAGACATCAATGTGTTTGTAATAAATCATGTGTAAGTTATGTTGGTGTCCTTATATGATGTCCATGAACATGTAGGTTCAGTTTTTATGTGCAGTCACCACATTCTGAATAGTTTAGAGTTTAGAACTGAGCTGGAGACATAAATGAGTCGATCACAGATGGAGACACTAGATATGATTGTTCTAGATTTAACTAGTTGTGTGTTAGAGTTAATTAAAGTATTTTTTTATAACTTACAACTAAGTGATACAGAATGTACTGGTTTGCCTGTG